>NC_072434.2:15164015-15467045 GCF_028878055.3 Symphalangus syndactylus
TGAGCAGAGCCTGCACCACTGCACTCCAGCCTGGGAAACAAGAGCGAAACTCCATCTCAAAACAAAACAAAACAAAAAAATGGCGATCACACGCTGGACAACAGAATGCGGCACCAAATTCCTTTTTGGTAGATGAGTCTCACAGAATTTCTGGGCCACATCGGTTATTATTTTCTGTAACAGCGGGTGCCAAGATAGAAGGTATAGACAGCCAGGGTAACCATGTACTGATTCTCAGATATTCTCTAGAAGTTGACTTTTTGAGTAAATCACCGATGGAATCCTGACATCTGTCCCCCTTTCCCCACTGACCTTTCCTTTTAAAAAACTTCCAGGTCAGGCACGGTGGCTCATGGCTGTAATCCCAGTACTTTGGGAGGCCGAGGCGGGTGGATCACCTGAGGTCAAGGGTTCGAGACCAGCCTGGCCAACATGGTGAAAGCTCATCTCTACTAAAAATACAAAAAAAATTTAGCCGGGCATGGTGGCGACTGTCTGCAATCCCAGCTACTCGGGAGGCTAAGGCAGCAGAATCACTTGAACCTGGGAGGCGGAGGTTGCAGTGAGCCAAGATCGTGCCACTTCACTCCAGCCTGGGCAACAGAGCAAGACTCTGCCTCAAAAAAACAAAAAAAAAACACAAACAAACTTCACTATTCTTTTCTGTGCTATAAATTAGTCTCTCCTATAAAAGGCACTACCTTTAAATTTTCTGCACAATCCCACAGGGCTACCTTGATTGAGAAATCTTCTGGGAACAGAGCTTCAACTCTGAGAGCACAGTCAGTCACATTAGGAAAATCGAGTTGATTTCTCATGGTGGCTTGTGAAAGGCCTTTACTCTTTGAAAAGAATTTTAAGAATCAGCAAGCCTAGGAGGAACGTGGGTGTGATGTATGGTCATGATGACCACACACCAAGTCAAGTCTTATTCTGGGCTGCCCAGCCTGCCCTGTGGAGAAGTCTGACTCAGTTCTCTCACAATGCCTTGGGGAGACCGTGAAGAAGGGGGATCCTGGGAAGGTCCATGAAAAGAACACATTAGGACCCTGGCCACATATTTCCATACTGGGATTAGGACTTTTGGGAGATTCCCAGTGGAGAATGTATGCTATAAATACATCTGCCTGTATGGTTAAGAATAGCCAGTGACCAGACCAGGTTTATGGAGAGGAAATAGAGAAAGTGAGAAAAGAAAAATGGAGGGTAGTAGAAGACAAAGAAGGGAGAGGAAAATAAACCAGATGAAAGAGCCCTCAGCAGCCACTGCGCCCTCAGGACCCACAGCAGCCACTGCGCCCTCGGGGCCCAGCAGCACTATGTCCCTCATGAGTGAATGCATTTTACCACCTTTACTGAGTTCCTACTATGGCCTAGGCCCAGAAGATACAATGATGAACAAAATAGACATAGTTGCTGTTCTGTTCAAGTTCACCATAGTGAGGGTAACAGACATGGAATCAGTGTGATAAAGCTTTCAAGGGAGATGGCAAGTCATGAGGATGAAATATTAGGGCTAAAGAGATTGAGGCCACCCCACCAGCAAAGCAGGGTCTGGCTTGCAGCCCTTCTGCAAGGGGACATAGGTGGGGGAAAATGCACCTTTCTCACACCAAATCTGAGCCCTGGCTTTGGGCCACAGCCCATGAGTCTCGTGTCAACTGCTGCCCTGCTCACAGACCCACCTCTCCCTTGGCCTCTCACTGTGCTGTCCATCTCTCAGGATTTGGGTGTTTTTTATCTTGTCATTGCCTTTTCCTCCATCCATTCAAACTCTTTGGAAATGTCAAGGGTACAATAAAAATCTAACAGCTGGTGTTTGCCATGGGTTTGGAAAACAGCCGTATCCTCTAGTCTGGCCGACAGAAAGAAGAAGGAACTATATCCAACAGATCTCTACGTGGAAGACATAGAGGGGTGTTTGGCCTAAAATAGGCTGAGACCCAGTGTCTGCTCCCACCTTACACATCTCTTAGTGGTCCTGTGCCCCATTAAACCATGGGGGCTGACTCTCTGGGCTCGCTACAGGGAAGACTCTCAACAAAGGAAGAAAAAGGTAGCTGGGGAGTCTGTAGCTCCAAGGTGGCACTGACCTCGAGTCTACCCAGAGAACCCTACCTGTCTTAGACTGGTGAACTCCTTCCCAGCCTGCAGTGAGGCCGGCTATGAGCTCCTCCCCTTCTGGCATTCCAAAGTTCCGGCATGGACCATCGAGGCAACTCTTGGTCCTTTCTTCCAGTCCTCAACCTACTTTTGTAAGTGAGAGTGTCTTCCTGACATCTGCCCTAGATCCCTCCTGCTGTTATTTCTTTTCGTAATTATAAGCAAAGAGCTAGAGTCACCCAAATGTCACAGATTCTGGACACTGCAGCACACTGTAGCCACGTGCCTGAGGGCACCCACCGATCACACTGGTCAGCAGAGGGTGAGGCATCTCAAGTAGGACAGAGGGAAGCCAGGGTGGGGAGGGGTCCCCAGAGGCCCGGGCACCCCGAGAGTCGGGGGACATATCCCAGTGGATATGTCTCCCACAGCCGGAGCTCCACTGACAGGCCTTACGAATGCACTCCCAGATGAAAAGGATGAGCCCCACCCTGGGGGATGCCCCCAGCCCCAGTCCTGTCAGTGGTTAACCCAGAGCCCCTCTCCGGAGGCCCGGTGTCATGACTTCTCTGGCTCCTGCCTACCCACTTCCACCCAGAGCTTCAGCGCGCATGTGGAGTCATCTTTCAATTTTCTGCTTGGCTCAGTAGATTGCAGATGCTCTCTCCCCAGAGCTCTGGGCCTATGGACAGCTTCCATTTGTATGTGGCTATGATGCTCCCCTCTCTCCACTTTTCCCTGCTCAGCTAGCACCAAACTCCAACCTCACCATCAAACAAGCTTCCAGACACTCAGAGAGAGGCTGTGTGGTCCCTAATCCTCTGCCCTCCTAATCCCAAGGCTCCCTCCTTAACCCCCAACCCTGAGACTCAGCAACGGGACAGCTCCTCAAGCCAAAAGGGGCGGAGAGGGAGCAGGAAGGGAGAGACTGGGAAATCAAAGCCGCGGCCCTCTCCACATCCGCCACCGCAATCACAGCACCCTCAAACCCAGAGCTGACAAAGCCCTCGTTGGAGCCAGTGGCTCCAATGCCAGCCAGCCCCTTGGAGCATTGACGGCCATGTGCTACATTTGCCCAATTCTGCAGCTGGGCTTATTACTGTGGTTCCCGAGCTTAGGGTCCAGCCCCAAACCAAACAAATTAGGACAAAAACCACAGCCTTCTTCATTCCCCTCATTCCCAGCCGGTAATTGCTGCAGGACCCCTATAATTGACAACAATGCAATAAAAAGCCCACCACCTGTCCTTTATCCCAAGGACTTGGCAGCCTGGCCAACAGCTAAGCACATCCTTCAGTGGCCACAGCCACGTGTAATTTAGCACCACCACATCTCTAAATGCCGCATCACCCCAGGAGCAACCTGAGACCTGTCGTATTCGAAGACGTGGCCCAGACTGGAAGAAGTACCACAGCTGAATGACTGGATAGGCAGCCTAAGAGCGGGGAGGACTTGGGGCTGGAAGTGCCCATCGTGATGGGCCAGCCCGTAGAGACTGGAGCTGATGCTGGTGCTGAGGACTGTGCAGCCAGCAGATGCAGGGGTGTGGTGGAGAGAATGGCAGGAGCCGGTGGCCTAGGCCCTCCAGATGCTCTTGGGAGGAGGCCACAAGGAACATCACAGTGGCTGGGAATCACCTCCCAGCAGGCCATGTTCAGAAATGCGGGGAAACAGGAGTTGGTATCAATGAAGTCTGGCCATCTGTAGGATCCTGTAACACCCTGGCTCTAGCATCAAGGTTCAGGAATAGAAATTAAAACAAGGATTCAGTGATGTGTGAGGTCTGGGTGCAAGGGAGGACCCAGGTACCTGGAAGGCGAAAGAGGCAAGAAAAGAGGCCCAGTCAGGGATAGAGAACCAGATTTTGAGCCCAGGTGATGTGGACCTATTCTCCTCCAGCTGGAGTCTAAATTGAGAGGAAGCAGGTGCTTTGGCAGCTCTGGCCAGGAAACAGCAGGCACCCCACTGCCAATGCTGGACAATGGGGGACAGAGCAACAGCCCAAGGTCACCTCAGGATGCAAGGATCAGTCAAATCCAGGTAAAGGAAACAGAGAACACTTTGGAACTGGATCCAAAGTGAGAGTCCTACCATGGCCACAAGAGCAGTTAGTTTTTCAGGAAAGTGCCAGAAGGGTTCACTTAAAGCAGTGGTACCAGGACCAGCAGCATCGCATCACCCAATAATGTGTTAGAAATGCAGATGATCAAGCCTCATCCCAGTCCGCCTGAATCAAAAAATCAGGATAGGGCCCAGCAATCTGTGCTTTATCAGCATTCTAGGTGAGTCTGACTCTAAAGCTTAAAAGCAAAGTGTCAGTTCTCAAGGGAAGCATTCTTTTATTCAAGCAGTTGTTCTCAAACTCTACCTGAAGAGTTTGCTAAAACCCAGATTGCTGGATCTCAGCCCAATCCCTGATTCAGGAGGCCTGGGAAGATTGGGGGTGAGACTGAGAATGTGTATTTGTGACAAGTTCCCAGGTGAAGCTGATGTTGCTGGTCCAAGGACCACACTTGGACATCCGCCGATTTAAATATCTGGAAACAAGATATAATCTTCAGCCTCAAAGATTGCTGGTCTCAAACCAAATTTCTGGGCCCAGGGGGCAAGAGGAAGCCCGAGGAGGAACAATTCCAGTGAGGCAGTTGTCTTATTCTCTTCAGGCTTCTATCACAAAATACCATAGACTGGGCGGCTTAACAACAGAATTTATTCCTCAGAGTTCTGGAGGCTGGGAAGTCCAAGAGCAAGATGTCAGCAGATTTGCTGCATGATGAGGGCCATTTCCTATTCTACTGTAACCTCACATAGCAGAAGGGATGAGGGAGCTCCTCTGGTCTCTTTTATAAGGACACTGATCCCATTCATGAAGGCTCTGCCCTCATGACCTAATCACCTCCCAAAGACCTCTGTCTCCTATCATATTCATCAACATATGAATTTGGAGGGAGGAGGGGATGCAAACATTCAATCCATAGAAGTGATGTCATGGACTAAAAGTTCATGTCCTCCCGAATGTAATGTATTAAGAGACACGACCTGTGAAGAAGTAATAAAAGTTAAATTAGGTCATAGGATGTGGCCCTAATCCAAAAGGGCTGGTGCCTTTATAAGAAGACACCAGAGCCTCTCTTTGCCACCTGAGGACACAGCAGGAAGGCAGCTGTCTGCCAGCCAAGAAGAAAGTCCTCACCAGGAACCAAACAGGTTGGCAGCTTGACCTCGGACTTCCCAGCCTTCAGAACTGTGAGAAATAAATTTGTGTTGTTTAAGCCACACAGTCTGAAGTATTTTGTTGTGGCAGCCTATACAAACTAAGACAGCAGACTCAGGGACCAAACAACCTGATTTAATAGTGAAATTAAAATAATAGTAATAATAGAAAGGTCTTCATGCATACCCCCAAGGTGGCAACACAGATGACTCCCTTCTGGCCCCCAGCTCTTTCAGACCCACCCTCACCTTCTAACTGATCCTTCTTTGTTTTCATGCCCAGACAATCCTAACAAGGGTGCCTTGAAATTTTCTTTCTGATCCCTGCTCCTCTCTCTGTTTCTCCCACACAGTCCCAGCCAGCTCCATCACAGCCCTTCATCTCCTGCTCAAGTTACTGCCTGAGCCTTTACGCAGCCATCTCTCCCTCTGCATCCATCTCCTCTCATCTCTGTCCTCAGCCCTGGCCTGGATTAATCATCCAAAACCATAGTTAGGAGAAGCAGGGATTGGGCAGATGAGGAGAGGATTGGCCCAGCCAGTGAGTCCCTGCAGAGACAGCAGCCACAGGTCAGGGAGGCTCAAAGATTTATTGGCTACTAAACTAGGCCAGAGAGGGTGGGCTAAGAAGGCAGCGCATAATCCAAGTGATACTTTATGTTGCTCCATCTCAGGAAAATAATTGTTCCACTGGAACATCATTACACTATCATTTTTCTACTCCTGTGCCACTTTCAGGGAAGTAGAAACTCACTTTCTTCTTCATAATAAGCTGCAATTTCAATAAGTCAAAAGGCCTTTTCTGAGATGGAGCCACTCTCCTACCCCCACCTCATCCTCTGATGATGTAGGGAAGACAGGTGCCTCTTCCAGACTCCAGGCTGGGAGAAAGGCCTCGCTGGTTCCTGAGCACAGCTGTCCCTTCTTAGAGTTCTTCCTGCCTGTCATTCAGGTGACCAACCGTCCTAGTTGTGTCCCAGGAGGCTGAACTTTCAGTGCTAAAACCAGGTTAATACAAGGAAAACCAGGACAGTTTGTCACCCTACCTGCCACCAGCTGGGGACAAGGGAGCAGCCCATCAATCATGCATTTAACAAGGATTTGTTAAATACCTACAATGTTCCAGGCACTTTTCAGGTGCTAGGAAGTAGCAGGTTATAAAGCAAACCAAGACTTTGCCCTCGCTAGGTGTGGTGGCTCATGCCTTGTAATCCCGGTGCTTCGGGAGGCAGAGGTAGGAGGATCACTTGAGGTTGAGAGTTTGAGATCAGCCTGGACAACATAGTGAGACCCCAGTCTACAAAAAAATTTTAAAAAATTAGCCAGGCACGGTGGCTTGCACCTGTAGTTCCAGCTGCTTGAAGCGGGAAGATCAATTGAGCCCAGGAGGTCCAGGCTACAGTGAGCTATGATCATACCACTGCACTTCAGCCCAGGTGATAGAGTGAGACCCTGTCTCAAAAAACAAAAAACAAAAAAAAAGAAGGAGAAGAAGCAAAAAAACAAGTTTGCCCTCAGAGACCTTACATTCTAGTGGAGGGAGCAAGCAATACACGTGATACATAAGTGCATTGTATAACGTACTAGAAAATGACAAGTGCTGTGAAGAAACATGAAATGGGCAAGGAAGGTTGGTAATGAAGGGCAGGGGATGCAATTTTAAATAGGGTGGTCAGGGTAGGCCTTACTAAGAAGGTGGCATTTGAGCAGAAGTTTGAGGGAGGAGAAGGAAGAAGTCCTGAGATGCCTGGGGGAAGGGCATTCCAGGCATAGTGCTCTGACAGTGCCGAGGTTCAGAGGCAGAGCTTCACTTGCATATTCAAAGAGCCCCACAGGGAGGTCTGTGGGGTTGGAACACAGTGAGCAAAGAACGTGCAAAGAACAAGCAAAGGGGTGAAAACTGACAAAGTAGTCAGAGAGGCCAAGTTATGCAGGGGCTCTGTAGACCCTTGTAGGGTCCTTCGATGCTCTTTACCTGGAATGAGATGGAGGCAGAGACATGATTCAATTTATGTCCTAACAGGGTCACTGTGGCTGCTGTGTTCAGAATAGATGATGTGGGGAGAGAGGGAGAGCACAGAGGCTGGAAGAGCAGCCAGGAGGCTACAGCAAGGGCACAAAAAAGCAAGGATGGTCCCATAGGCCAAGATGGTCACAGTGTAGGGAGTAGATGAAAGCTGGACTCTGGTAGAGCTGACAGGCTTTCCTGATGGGGCTTGGGTATAAGGCGTGAGAAAAATAAGAAGAATCAGCATGGCTTCCAGTACTTGAACCCGGAGAGGCGAGTATTAAATCCTCAGAATAAATTATATCCATTTCTAAGACCCATACTACCCCAAAGGATGTGCACTTGAGATATTCCTGGATTTAAGTTAGAGACTAAGGTGCACTTCAGATAGGATCATTAAGACTCTGGAGTGTGGCCTTTACATGCAGAATAGATTTTCATTCATTCCTGGGCCTGGAGTGGGTGGATAACGTGGCCACACAGGTCAGCTCTTTAGCCTACTGACTCCAGATAGCCCATTAGTTAAGAAGGTCGGACCTGAGCTTAAACTCTCTGGAACTCAGTTTTCCAATGATTGGTGTGAGAATTAAACAGGATCATCTCATAAAACACTTAGCACAGAGCCAAAACCTTAGAAAGCGCCTCATTCCTGGTGGAGATTAACACCCACTGATTATACTTAGAACGCATGGTGTTGAAGCTGACAGTGACCAGCAGAGGGCACCATCAGTAGAAGACGGTGGAGCTGTACTGCTGGGGAGACTGGCTTATCTGCCTTGGCTCCAACTAGCTTCGCACAAATGAGGGATTGGGATTCACAGTTTTCCTCTCTCTTCTTTCTCCTCACTCCTTTTTGCTGAATTTTAAATTTCCTCTGGATTCTCCCCCTCATTGGAGAGATCACCTGCTGTGTGAAATGGGTCTTCTGGTTTGAGGTCTCCCCTGCTCAAAACAGCCCCAAAGCCCTGGCATGAGGGGAAAATAACGTAACCGTCTCCAGCATCAGTCAGCTCATACCTCTGCCCCAAAGCCCTGCAGCATACCCAGAGACTGGATGACTCTTCCAGTACCCTGGGCATGGGAGGATGCAGACAAGCCAAGATAAGTTTTGTCCAATTTGTTCTGGTCCCAGGAAATTCTGCTTCTTATCTCCTCTCCCACTGCTTCATCACATTGCCAAAATTACCTAGATAGTATATTTTTTAATTTAATAATTCATTTTCACTTCAAGAAAGAGGAACACTGCAGCCAGATAAGAAACTCCATCTGTCTTCAAGAAAAAGGGTCGTGGATTTGGGTGTCACGAATCCTGTAATACCTTAAATTAAGGTGCCACTTCTGAATGCTTTCTTCATGTTTATGAAATGAGTATTCTACTGAGGTGCATTTAATATTGTTAAAATAATGATCATGCATGTTTAATACATCAATTTAAGTTATTATCTCCCATGCTATAAAATGCAGGATAATTTCATAAATAATTATAAAGCATTTACAAATGGTGACTTAATGCAAAGCGTTCTTGCTAATCCTTTATCTTTCACAAACACAGAAATAACAATTAGATTCCTGGAATAAAAAAGGGAGGTTATGTTCTAGAATGTGTCACCTCCTCACTGAATGCAAATAAGAAGGCAAAAAAAAAAAAAGAAAGAAAGAAAGACCTGGGTAGAAACAGTGCTTCTTTCCTCTTTCTTGACAGATGGAAGATGCCTGTCCACAGTGTCATTATTCCAGGTTCAGGGACCCTTTCTCTGCAGAGACTGGGGATGGGGCATTGACTCAGATAAGAAGAATTCTTTGAACCTCTTTTGAGGAAGGCTAATTCTGCCTTCTGCTATTGCCTTTGGGGAAATAGAGAAGTTGCAGTACAGAGGCCTGACCATGTGGTTAGACTAAGAAGCACTTTTTTCCATGCACCTGACATTCTCACATACATAGGCAAAGGATGGACAGGATAACCCTAGATTCCTGGCAGTATGATCCAGACCTTCAACCCTTCCAGGGGATGAATGGAGTTATAAGTCACTAGGAGTCAAAAAAGATTTTTTTTGAAAAGCACCATGCATATTCATTCTTCAGTCTGCCTGTAAATCACACAGAATTAGAAAGACAAGCAACGCCCTCAAAGAACTTAAACCCTAGATGGGCAGTCTGAATGCTCATGTTTGAAACAATTCAGTACTACTTACAGGACAGGATAGAACTGCAATTAAATTAGCTCTATTAAAATCAGGTTGGTGTTAAGTTAATCAAGGAAGGCTTCTTGGAAGAGGTAAATTGGAGCCAGATCAGATCAATGAAATCAAATAAATCAAAGATAGGCTGAAGATACTGAGAAAAAAACACAGTTCCCTTCACACACACACACACACACACACACACACACACACACACACACACATATATGCAGGGAGCACTGTGCACCTAAAGCAGCTAGTGATTCCAGCAAAAGGGGTTCCTAACCAGCTCACGGGTCACCTTGCTGCTGATCCAAACCTAGCTCTGCAAAAACAAACAGCTTCCTAATTTCAGCGACTGTGTTTAAGGCTGAGATACGGAAAAACAAAATAGGAGAGGAAAAACCTCAAAGGTCCTAACGCTGGTCTATCAGCTTCTTGTCACAGTCTATTGCCACTATTCACACACCAGCAGGTCCGAAGTGAATCCCAGCTGTTGACTGACGCTTCAAATCTGGGGAAGAGACGCAGCAGGGGGAGCTGATCAAGAACAGACCACCAATCAGTGGACCAGCAAGTTGGGCTGTATGAAGCTGCAGCCCTAAAGAGGAAGCTGCTTACAGTTCCTGAGTGGGCAGGGGGCAGGCTCCCACTACAGGTCAGAGGTAAGGCCCTCAAAGAAGCCACAGGGCATCTCCTTCAACCCTGTCAGTCCCATAGCAAAGCAGGGAAAGCCATGGGACAAGGCAGCCTGAATCCTTATAGCTGACCAAGTTCCTGATCCCTCCCCTGCAAAAGATGGCCACGAATTCATCACTAGAAACCAATGCTAATCGCACCTTACTCCTCCCATACAGGTGCACCCCCACCTGTTCCACCAGCCCCATAGCTTCCTGTCTTCACGGACTTGCCAGGTTCTCAACACTCAGTTCTAGTCCCAGCTCTGGGAACAAGTTGCTAAGTGATAAGCCATAGGCAAAAAAAGTTAACTTCTCTGGCTGTCACATATGTCTCTCATCCTGTGTCTCTCCCTCCCTCCTAAATATGTTCTCTGTCCTGTAGTCACAGCAAGATCAACTTACCTCATAATGAACCCATGAAAACAGGATATTTACATAGCCTCAAAGCATCTCCTCTCAAAATAGATGTTAACTACTTGGTGATTTTAACATATCTCCATAAATTCTTTACTACTCTTTCCTCCAGGAGTGGGAGTTTAATTTCCATCCCCTTGAGTATGGGCTGGACTTGGTGACTGGAATCTAAACAAACAGAAGAAGGAAAAGGAAAATAGTAACTTTTCAGTGGAGAATCCAGACATGGTAAAGTATGCAGTTTTCTTTCTTTTTTTTTTTTTAATTATACTTTAAGTTCTGGGACACATGTGCAGAACGTGCAGGTTTGTTACATAGGTATACATGTGCCATGGTGGTTTGCTCCACCTGTCAACCCGTCATCTAGGTTTTAAGCCCCGAATGCATTAGGTATTTGTCCTAATGCTCTCCCTTCCCTTTTCCCCCACCCCCCGACAGGCCCCAGTGTGTGATGTTCCCCTCCCTGTGTCCATGTGTTCTCAGTGTTCAACTCCCACTTATGAGTTAGAACATGCGGTGTTTGGTTTTCTGTTCTTGTGTTAGTTTGCTGAGAATGATGGCTTCCGGCTTCATCCATGTCCCTGCAAAGGACATGATCTCATTCTTTTTTATGGCTGAAATATGCAGCTTTTCTAAAGCAAGAAATCTTTTCTAGTTTATCTAGATAATAAAGTACATCTTAGGCAGGAATGCTAGATTATTCTGGAAAATTAGGCTGAATCTATCCCAAGAGAGAACCTTGCAGAGCTGGCTTCTGCAGTCATGTCATGTGGATGTCATGTGTCTCCTGATATGATAGAATGAGAAGGGCACTTCACCTCTGTCATATTCTTCCTAAAAACTCATCACCTCACTCAGATCATAAGAAGACAACGGACAAGCCCAAACTAGGGACAGTCTACAAACTATCTGATTGGTGCTCCTCTGAACTGTCAAGATCATGAAAAACAAGGGAAGGCTGAGAACTGTCATAAACCAGAGGAGATGAAGGATGACTAAATGTAACCTGGTATCCTGAATTGGATCCTGGAACAGGAAGAAAACATTAGAGTACTAGAGAAATTAGCAGAAAGTCTAGAGTTTACATGATGGTATTGTACCAATGTTAATTTCTTCGTTTTGATAACTATATCATGGTTCTGCAAGATAGAAACCTTAGGGGAAGTTGGATAAATGGTGTCTTGTAAGTCTGTCTTTGCAACTTTCTGTAAATCTAAAATTATTTCAAAATAAGTTTTTGGTTTTTAAAAAGAACTCATTGTCTTGCTTCCTCCTCATCAAAATAAAAAATGAAAAAACCCTCCCCATCCTAACATTATTGTTGATGCTGCTTTATTTCACAAAGTCGGCACTTGGAGTTATTTCCCTTTCCCCAACACAGCAGGCTCCCCCGGTCCTCTGGAGCTGAGCTCCTCCTGGCCCTCCTAGTTGTAAGCCTCTCTCTTAGCTGCCTTCCTGTTGACCCCACTATGCCAGCTTTTTGAGGCCAGCCCCAGGCTCACCTCAGTGGCTCTCCCACAGTCCACACTCCCTCCGATGGCTCTCTGGGCATTTGTTGTCCACACTACTCATTAGGATCTCAATAACCACAGAGTCTTTTTGCAGGATTAACCCCCAACTTGGAAACATCCACCACACACCCTGCATGCTGCTTGCCCCACCAACTCCTCAAATGTTGCTCACCCCCAGCCCTGGGCTAAAACAGAGCAACAGTGCCTCCTGGTGACCAATCTGGAAATCTGTCTAACTCAGCGTCTCTTCCACATTCCCTAAGCTCCTTTCAGAGCCTGGGCTTCCAGACCTCTGCCCCACACTCCTTCTCAGCAATCACCCCTCATTAACCATGGTTAATTTCACCCTGGACAATCTCATTCCCACATAAACATACCTCCTTGTCCGTGCTGGTTTCTCCCCCCTCTCTCTCCTGTCCAAACAGCCCACCGTTTCTTTATTATTTTTGTTACATGTGTGAACAAACTAACACCCTTAACTGAGACCAATAAGAGTTGGCCTCTTTCTACAGCAAAAAGGGAGTGGGAGGAGCAGTCATGAGTTCTGAGCAGAACTTAGATCAAATAGAGAATCAGTCCCATCGGCTTCTAAAACCCTGGAAAATACTCAGAAATTCCATTCCGATTTTCCATTGGTCTCTCTCTACTTGCTCATCCTTTTGTAACCATTTTTCTTCAAAACTCCAATATTCTAAATGAAAAATTGTACCTATTTTTATTCAGTACTATCATACTTCTCTTATAATTACTAGCCTTGCAAATGTATTGTTTTCTACTATTTTTCGCGGCAAATGCACAGTGTTTAATCTATACTATGGGTTAAATAGGTTTCTGGCAGCCAGCCCAGGAGCCTTGCCAGCACTGAGTCCTTGTTGTTATGGGAAAAAGCTTCAGACAACTAACTCAAATGAATTTTTGGAACTAAACCTATTTATAAGTCAGGAACTGCCTGTACTGCCTTGGATCGTTATTTGATTGGTGCAGGGATGTATGTCTTTCTTGTTTCCCAAATGAATTCATTCAATGTGCAACAAATACATATTAAGGTCTATCACAAGCAGGCCCTACACGAGGCCCAGGGGATGCCGTGGTACACAGGAATCGGTTTAGTTTCCATCCTCACATTCTAGTGAAGGAGATGGTCAGGAAAGCAGGAAAGTCCACAACCAGATGCAATGGGATATGTATCCATCGGGGTTCATCAGAAAAACAGAACAAGATAGATAGATCTTAAGGAACTGGCCCATGCAATTGTCAGGGCTGACAAGTCTCAAATCTGTAGGCCAAGCCAGCAGTCAGAAATTCAGGTACGATTTCTATGTTTCAGTATTGATCCAGAATTCCTTCTTCAGGAAACCTCAGTCTTTGCTCTTAAGACCTTCAATGGATGAGGCCCACCCACGTTATGGAGGGTAATCTGCTTTATTCAGTGTATTGGTTGTCAATCTAAAAATAATCTTCACAGGCCAGGTGTGGTGGCTCACACCTATAATCCCAAAACTTTCAGAGGCTGAGGCAGGTGGATCGCTTGAGGTCAGGAGTTCGAGACCAGCCTGGCCAATGTGATGAAACCCCATCTCTACTAAAAATACAAAAATTAGCTGGGTATGTGGCATGCACCTGTAATCCCAGCTACTTGGGAGGCTAAGGCAGGAGAATCGCTTCAACCCGGGAGGCGGAGGTTGCCGTGAGCCGAGATCACACATTGGCACTCCAGCCTAGGCAACATAGCAAAACTCTGCCTCAAAAAATAAAAGTAAAAATAAAAATAATCTTCAAAACAATATCTAGACTTGTATTTGACTAAACAACTGAGTATCATAGCCTAGCCAAGTTAACACATAAAATTAACCATCACATGATAGAAGCTTAGTAAGCCTCAGAGCCCAGAGAAGGCGACTCCTAACCCAGTGCATGTGTGTGTGTGTGTGGGTGTGTGTGTGTGTATGCGTGTGTGTGTGTGTGTGTGTGTGTTGGGGGATGGGGTGTAATGTATAAGCTGGAGCCTGAAATAGGCTTTAGCTAGTAAATGGTAGCAGGGAGAACTAGCACATCCTTTCACATCCCCGGGTGGCCCGTTTGTGACAGGCTCATAGAATACTATGCTGTATTTTACTCAGCCCCACTCTGCAACATGAACACGCCCCCCACTGCCTCAAGATCCTAGGAGGGGTCACAGCCTGCCTGTCTGCTCTGATTGCTATCGGCAAGTTCAGCCTTGATCCCTGGGGCATTAGTGTCAGGCCAATCACCCAACTGGATAACGGAGGAATGAACATCTCCCCCTTCCTCTCCTTCAGTGGGACTGGGGGCTCCTTCCTGGCATCCGCTTCACATTCACATTCAAGAATGTGAATCTCTCCATTTGACCCCTCGTGAACCCAGTCCAGACCAGCCTCATGTGCACCAGCCTGCCTGGTGGCCCCCTGGCTGCTTCCTAGCCCTGAGGACCCCTCCCTGCCTGCCACTGGCAGAGGGTGTGTGTGAGCATCTGGCGCTGCTGCCTGAGCAGTCCATCAGCCTTCACACCGCTGTCACCAGGAGACATGGTGGAACGAAAACAAAAGACGTGACAAATTTGTCCTTTTCTCTTTATAATTAACCAAAATATCACAGCATGTAGCAAAGCACGGCTCCTAATTAACAGACAGGCGAGAGGCGATTAAGAAAAAAAGCTGTAGTCCCTTCTCATCACCCTTCCCACATGCGCTCCCACCTCCCCATGTGGCAGCCCATCCCCCACCCCCATACACTCAGCCCGCCTCCCCTACCCCGTAATTATATTTGCAGGAGAGAATGATATTCTGGTCAGACACAACAGACAGAAAGAGCCCAGTCCCCAGTGAGGCAATTAATATTTCACACCTGCCAAAGCAAAGTGGCAACTGCAAGGGGAGGAAGAGATGCTGGAAGGCGACTCGCATTGTCACCAGGCCGGGGTTTGCAAAAGCCAAGTAAGGATCGTCCTTCTGTTGGGCTGCAGGAATGGGCAGGCCAGGCTGGCACAGAAAACAACTCTTTAGGGTCTGCGTAGAGATGGGGCAGGGGAAGTCATTGAACAGAACAAAGAATCTGCGACTATATGCGCTCCTACTTTGTTCCCTAACTCCCAGCTCACTTCCACACTCTGCACACATTCCCAGCCCTACTGAGAGTGTAGCATGTGCAACCCTAAGGGGATGGGGTGCAAGCGAATGCAGAGCAAGTGGGCACAAAACACCTACCTGCACCCCCACCCCAGCCCCCACTCCCACTGATTCATATGCCGCTGGTCCTGCCTACCACCCACAGACCCTCACGCCGTCTCCAGTGCTCCCTATTGGGCACGCATGTGTGCACACACACTCATGCTTTTACACACTCACACTTTTACACACTCCCATACAACCATCTCCAAGTCAATCAAGTAAGAGTTATTGGGTCAAGGAAGAGTTAGGGTCAAGTTCTTGGAACTGAGACCTTGAGAATCTAGCATTAGTTCTGGAAATAGAACCGCCTGAGATTTTGTACAGAGGAACTAACAATACAGAACCCTGACTGGTAAGGGACACGTGTGTGATCTAGTAGCTTCCTAGCATGCATCGAGCACTCACCAATTGTCAGCCATGCTAACCAGCCACTTCACATGCCTACAAAACTAGTAAAGGACAGATCAGACCATTGTGTTTTACATCTAAGAAATCTGAGACTCCTGAAGGTTAGGCATCTTACTCAAGTTAGAAAGTTAACAAAGCTGGGATTTAAACTCAGTTCTGTTTGATGCAAAATGTGTGTTGCTTATTCCCAACAGCCAAAAGCTGGAACAACCCAAGTGTTCCACCATGGATGGATGAATAGATAAACAAAATGGGGCATATACATACAACGGAATATTATTCAGCCTTAAAAAAGAATGAAATTATCATCATATATACTACAATAGAGATGAACAGGGCATTACACCAAGTGAAATAAGCCAGTCACAAAAGGAGAAATACTGTACAGCACTGTATATTGCTTAGATGCGGTACCTAGAGTAGCAAATTTGTAAGGACAAAGTAGAGTGGTGGTTACCAGTGGCTGTAGGGAGGAGGAGATGGGGAGTTACTGTTTAATGGGTATAAAGTTACAGTTTGGCAAGATGAAAAGAGTTCTAGAGATGGATAGTGGTGATGGCTATACAACAGTGTCAATCAATGTATTTAATGCCACAGAACTGTAGATGGCAAATTGTATGTCTTTTATCACCATGTTTAATAAAACTTGTGTTGCTAACTATCATGCCAAGGGAACAGAGAAGGAAGAAAGATTCCTGTGTGCTTGGTGACCAGAGCAAGCTGCTTGGAGGTGATATTTGAATGGGACCTTAAAAAGTGGGGGGATTTGAATGAAAGGAGTAAGGGTGGACGAGGTGGCAAAATAAACAAAATGCAAGAGAGACATTGGTGTCTACTTGGAGGACGGAATCTGTGGAGACTGTTTCAATCGAGGGAAAATAATTTTTTTTTAATTGAGACGGAGTCATACTAGAGCTGGAGTGTAGTGGTGCGATCTCAGCTCACTGCAACCTCCATCTCCCAGGTTCAAACAATTTTTGTGCCTCAGCCTCCCGAGAAGCTGGGACTACAGGCGTGCGCCACCATGCCTGACTAACTTTTTTGTATTTTTAGTAGAAATGGGGTTTTGCCATGTTGGCCAGGCTGGTCTCAAACTCCTGACCTCAGGTGATCCACCCACCTTGGTCTCCCAAAGTGCTGGGATTACAGGCACGAGCCAACATGCCCGGCCCAGGGAAAACAATTGTATCACAGATGGTTCTAGCAGGGATTCCTGAATCGGATGAGAGGCTGGATTAGGTGCCATTCGGGTATCTTCCAGAGTGAAGAGTTTAAGATTCCACGACAACTGAGCCCTGTCTGAAGATGGAAGTGGGTAAATGAGTCTGCTTGAAGTGTAGGGGAACTGAGGAGGAACAAGGCCAGCAAGGCTAGAAAAGAGAAGTAGGAGCGGGTGGGGAGAGCTTAGCTGAGGCTAAGCTGAAGAGCTTGGATTGTGTCTCTAAGCAATGGCAAGCCCTTGCAGGGCCTGAGCAGGGAGTAGCTGATGACCTGTGGCTTGAGGAGACGCTCCTGCAGAGAAGGAGGAGAAGATGGCGGGGAGTGGAGTAGGAATTGGAGCGTGAAAAGGAAGGCAGCCTCACCCAGGAAGGCACAGTGGTCCTGGGGCTACACTGGACAAAAGGGAGGCAAAAAGAGACTCCAAAACTTTACTCATGGACAAACAGGAGAGTGGCAGCACCAGGGACACTATCACCTTGAAACGAAGGTGCACAAATAACGGAAGCTGTGTTTCACCATGGACTGCAGTCCAGCCCAAGTCCCCCAGTCAGGAATGATGACAATCACCCCTTACACTGGCAAGCCTTGTTGATTCTGCCCCCAACACACGTCTCAATCTCATGCCTTCTCTCTTAACTCCACTGCCACCACCCCTGTCTAAGGCGCAGCCCCTCTGCTTCCCTGTGACTATGCTGAGGTATAGATGAGTACATCATCATCCCCAATTGACTGGGAAAGTGACTCTAGTGAAGTGATATTACTCATTTAAAAGATCACACAACTATTACTGATGGACTCTATTCAGAAATCTGAGTCTCCTCTTTCAAAATCAGAGCAGTTCTGGGGTCCAAGGACCTGTTCAAATGTTAACCATCATCTATCCTCAGGCAGCTTACAATCAATTGTACCTTTTCGTGGCCCAAACTCATAGCTGGAATCTCAGTGTGCCCCTTTCCACAGTGAGGCCATGAAATCAGGATCCCATTAGTTAATAAGCCTCATGGATCTGCATGATGGCTATACATTCCGTCATTTATTCACTTCTTCCATTTGTTCATTCATTCATTCACTCAAAAATAAACATTGAACAGATCCCATGAGCCAGGCATTGTGCTAGGCTCTGGAGATAGAGTCCTGAACATGACATACAAGGTCCTGAACATGACATACAAGGTCTGCTCTCATAGAGCTTATATTCTAGTGGGTGGGAGGCTGGAAGAGAGACTAGAAAGAGGCCATGGTGTAGTAGAGGCAGGAGAGGACAATGGCTTGGATTAGGGTGGTGGTCGTGGAGATAGAGAGAGAGAATGAATGTAAGTTACGTATCGGAGGTAGAATCAGCAGGGCTTGCTGACAGATTGGGTGTTAGAGCCAGAGGAAGAGAGGGGGAGAGGAGAGTAACTCTTATTATGAGAATTAGCAGAGTTGGGCACAGTGGCTCACGCCTGTAATCCAAACACTTTGGGGAACCGAGGTGGGAGGATCACTTCAGCCCAGGAGTTCAAGACCTGTCTGGGCAATATAGTAAGACCTCGTCTCTAATTAAAAAGAGAAAAAAAAATTTAAGAGAATTAGAAGCAACACATGTAAGGTGGACAGCATAGTACCTAGCACACAGTGGTGTTCAAAGATGGTCACTTCACGTATTATGAACACTGAGGGGATTAGAAATTAATCACAGAGAGGTTTCTACAAGGGAGGACAGAGGGGAAGAGTAATGGAGAAAGATTTCTGGAAGACGTGAATTCTCAGCCAAGTCTAAAGCAGGGGAGGGAAGTGGATTGACATGGGGGTGGAAGAGGAGGGTGTCAGGAATTTCTGGCAGGAGGCAGGAAGGAATAGACCAAACATAGGCTTGAAGGGGGAAACTGTGAGTCATCAGACTTCAGAATCAATTAGGGTTGTGTGTATGAAGATTCTGCTTATAAATAAGAACACTTGACCCTTGAACAATGAGGGGTTTAGGGGCGCCATCCCCCCCACAATTCAAAATCCATAGAAAAGACTACACATTAGGTACAGTGTACACTGCTTGAGTGATGGGCACACCAAAATCTCAGAAATCACCACTAAAGAACTTTTTCGTGTACCCAAACACCACCTGTTCCCCAATAACCTATTGAAATAAAAAAAATCCATATATAATTTTGACTCCTCTAAACTTAACTACTAATAGTCTACTGTTGACCAGAAGCCTTACCAATAGTCTATTAACACATATTTTGTATGCTATATGTATGATATACTGCATTCATACAATAAAGTAAGTTAGAGAAAAGAAAATCACGAGGAAGAGAAAATATATTTACTATTCATTAGGCGGAAGTGGATCGTCATAAAGGTCTGCATCCTTGTCATCTTCATGCTGAGTAGGCCGAGCAGGAGGAGGAAGAGAAGAGATTGGTCTTGCTGTCTCAGGGCGGCAGGGGTGGGAAAAAGTCCTTGAATAAGTGGACTTGTGCAGTTCCAACCAGCTGTAATATGCATGTAAGATTTCACCGAATCCAGATCCTAAAACTGATTCCTATATTCTCTTCAGATCCGCAAGCCTAGATTGGGAGATGACTTCCTCCACTCACAGAGTCCCCCTTTCTGTGCACCTAAAGGAGGAAATGAAAGCTCCGAGAGGCTGAGGGGTGAAGGACCTGGACCAGGCAGGCGGGGCTGGCGCCCTAAGCCACCTCAGCACACCTACAGCCTGCAGGCATCTGAGTATCTTCCAAGAAAATAGCCCCCAACCCAGCGTCCATGCTGGGTTCCTCTTCTAGCAACTGCTGCCCCAGACAATCTCCCCTTTCTTTTCAATCCCCACTCTCCACTGAGGCTGTGTCCTCCAACCTGCACAGGCTTCAGATGAACGACCTGGCCCCTGGCACACACAGAACCCCCAAACCCGACACTGACCCACCCTCCTGCCTGCTGCCGTCTGTGTGGCAGCAAAAGCCCAGCCCCCATGAGGGGCATGGGGCAGAAGCCAGAAGCAGCTCCTCGGCAGGGGGGCCCTGGCCTCCCCGGTCTCATGCCATCTACTCCTGATTTTTTCAGTGTGGCTGAAGACTCTGGGGTTCCCCAAGACACTTTCAGGGGACCACGAGGTCAAAATATGTTTATAATAATACTGACACACGGTTTGTCCTTTTCACGGTGGTGACATTTGCACTGGGGGTGCAAAGGCATTGGTGGGTGAAACTGTTGACACCCACATCAACCAAGTGAGACTACAAAGTCTAATAGTCATTTTATTTTCTCCTCACTACACACTCACAGTTTTTTTAAAAGCCGTTTTTATTTATGAATATTCTTTATGAAGCAGTAGCAATCACTAATTTTATTCCATCTCAACCCTTGAGTACACATCTTTTTAATATTCTGTGTGACTACCTTAGAAGTACACACACGGCATTTTTGCTGAAACGTGATGCTTGTCTCACGGAAGAAACACTTGTGCAATTGTTTGAGCTTTGAGCTGAGCTAGCCACTCCTTTCACAGAACACCATTCTTACCTGAAAAAACAACTGACATGCCACAGTTATTAAGACTTGTGCTTTTGGTAGAAATTGTCTTGAAAATGAACAAAGTGAGCCTGTCACTTTAAGCAAAACAATTGACAGATTTGTGGCCAACGATCAAATTTGAGCTCTCACATGAAAATTAGAATTTTGGAAAATTTGTGTTCACCACCATGAACTTGATAGCATCCCAATACTTAAGATCTTTCCTGATGAGGTCAGTGGTAATAGTAACACATCTGTTTTGGCTTTTTAAAAAAAATTTTGTATAATGAAATGTGTCAACATTTGGAAGATCTTCATAAGTCAGTGAAATAATACTTTCCAAATGTCCAATGCATGATTTACACATGGATAAAAGAATCATTGGAAGCTGTAAAACCACCAGTGTATTTTCATGCATTTCATACAGTACATAAACTCAAGTGTAAAATGTTCGTCGATATGGTTTCAAATTCCACATTGTAAATAATCTTTAAGAAACTACCATTTATTGAGTTTAAGTGTAGTGTCAAAGATAAATAGCCACAATTATCTGAAACAACCATTAAAAACTCCTACCTTTTGCAACTACATATCTGGATGAGGCCAGATTTTCTTCCCATATTTCAACCAAAACAACATATCCTAACAGATTGATTGCAAAAGCAGGTGGTGGGAAAATTCTGCCAGACATTAGAGAGATTTGTAAAGATGTATAACAATGCCACTCATCTCATTGATGTTCTTTTGTTTTGGTAAATGTTACTTTTCATAAAAATATGTTATTTATATTAGTATCTAGTATGTTTATTATTTTCTTTTATTTTTGAGACAGGATCTCACTGTGTCACTCAGGCTGGAGAGCAATGGTGCAATCACAACCCACTGCAGTCTCAGCCTCCTGGGCTCAAGCAATTCTTCCACCTCAACCTCCTGAGTAGCTGAGACTACAGGTGCATGCCACCAGCTAATTTCTGTATGTTTTGTAGAGATGAGGTCTTACCATGTTGCCCAGGCTTGTCTCGAACTCCTGGGCTCACATGATACTCCCACCTCAGCCTCCCAAAGTGCTGGGATTACAGGCATGAGCCACCGTGCCCAGCAATTTTACTTTTTATTTTGTTAGTGACAAGGTCTTGCTCTATCACCCAAGTTGAAGTGCACTGGCAAGATCATGGCTCCCTGCAACCTCAAACTCTTGGGCCCAAGCGATTCTCCTGCCTCAGCCTCCCGAGTACCTGGGATTACAAGCACACTCTGCCATGGCTAGTTTTTTCCAATTTTTGTGGAGACAAGATCTCACTATGTTGCCCAGGCTGGTCTCTAACTCCTGGCCTCAAGTGATCCTCCTGCCTTGGCCTGTTTGTTTGTTTGTTTGTTTGTTTGTTTGTTTGTTTGTTTTGAGACGGAGTCTCGCTTTGTCGCCCAGGCTAGAGTGCAGTGGCGTGATCTCGGCTTACAGCAAGCTCTACCTCCCAGGTTCACGCCATTCTCCTGCCTCAGCCTCCCGAGTAGCTGGGGCTACAGGCGCTGGCCACTATGCTCCATTAATTTTTTGTTGGTTTTTTTTTGTTTTTTTGTGTTATTTTGTATTTTTTAGCAGAGACGGGGTTTCACCGTATTAGCCAGGATGTTATTTTTAAATTAATTGAAAATCAAATATTTAAAATTTTGTTGTCTTAATGTCTAATACAGGAAATACTGTGTTTGAAATTCAACCCAATTAATGAAAGCTCTTAGGGGTCCTTTATAATTTTTAAGACCGTGAAGGGATCTTGAGACCAAAAGTTTGAGAGTCCCTGCTCTAGCTCACTGTTCCTCAACACTATCTGCTTTTTGGGGTCTGGAGCCCTAATGTTTCTCCTGTGTCCAAGTCCCAGGGTTAAGTTTCTGACCCACAATGCCAGACCAGACTACCCCAGCCCCCTCCAGGGATTCCATTTTTGGGTGGCCCATGAGATCTTCAGTCTGCTGTGTGTCCCACTGTCCTCACCACCTGCCCCTGCCCACACAGACACACACGTGCACATATACATCAAACAATTGATCCTATATGGAGTGAAAATCAAAGTCTTCCTAGTGGCAGCATTTTCATCCTGGGCAAATCAACCTTTTAGGGCTTATCTTCCTCACCAATAATACATGGTTGTTAACACTAAAGTCATCCTTGTTGGGCTGTTGTGAGATTTAAATGAGACATTGGGTGTGTACTAGATATTCTGCACCTGCCAATCTCCTCTCCTCCCTTCCCACCCTGCTCTGTGCTCCTGGAGGCTTCCAGCTGTGTCTGCCAGGAGGCTCCAGAGGAAGAAGATGAGAGGGCTAATCACCTGGCTGCATGCATGCATGTGTACACACACACGCACACACACACGCACACACACACATGCACACACACACGCACACACACACGCACACACACACGCACACACAGTTTGGCAATGCATCTAAGGGTTGGACAGCCCCGGTCTCATGCAGAGTAACTCCTCCTTCCCTGGTCCCAGCATGCCCAGGGATGGAACTTTGCTCTCCCCAAGGTGCCTTACCCCACTTGTTGGTTTCCTTTAATAGCCACACCTTTGTAAATAGCACTCCCTTAAATTATCCTCAATGGACTTGTCTGAGTATGTCATTTCTTTCCTGCAGCAACCTTGACTGATATAGGGTGTGTAATATTATAATCTTGGATGTGTCTGGACCAAAGAAAGACCTGTTTCTTTCTGAGTTAATGTCTTCTATGACCACTGGGCACCCCCACTTCTGAGGGATGCAGGAGAAGATAGGAATTTTATTCCACTCGGCGCAGTTTATTCTTAGCACCACTTACGTTCAAGGAACTATTCAGAGAGTTTGCAAAGATGCCCAAGGAATAATTCCTGCCCTGAAAGGGAACAAATGAACATCCTGCACTTTCCCATCTTTGTGCCTTTGCTCACAGTGTTCCCCTCATCCTGAATGTTCTCTTTCTATCAATCTAAACCCTCCACTATTACCTTCTTAAGAAACCGTTCCATATCCCCAAACCATAAATAAAGTCTTTCTCCCCCAAACACTTCTTTTAAAGCACTTATCTGGTTTTAGCTTGTATTATTCAATTTGGTTCAACACATGTTTATCTGGTGCTTATTTTATGCCAAGCCCTAGGCCAGATGCTGAAAAGTACAAGGAAAAATATTACACAGTTTCCACCCTAAGGGAGTTCGCTCTCCAGATGGGGAGACAGAAACATAAATACTTATGATGCAAAGGGAGAGAGGTCGTAACAGAAGTTTGTACAGAACTCTACAAGTTTTAGTTAAGGGAAACACTGTGGAAGCATCTATATAAATGTGGGGCAATCAAGAATATTAGAAGGATGGCACTACACTGTCAGGTATAGATTAGGGGAGGCCAGAAGCTTTAGCCTAACAGAAGTCCAGCACACAGGCACATCCGACATGGCACAGAGCATACAAGCAACCACTGGGCAAGCGTGAGGCTGTGCTCTTGTTTCCCTGCTACATCTATTGATGGCCTGCAGGGGTGGTATAGAACCATTTGAAATGATGTGAATTCAAGATATCCTTCTCTCCACAGCTGCACAAGGTCTTGTAAACTCACTACCACAATGAAGAGGATCAGGGAGAGGGAGAAGACATTTCAAAGACTGAGCATTTACCCCCCAAAAGAATGAGTCATTGTTTTCTGACAAGATGGCCAATGAGCATGGGCTACTGGCTCCCACCTCCAAAATTAATCTTGGGGAAACCACAGCGGAGAAAATATACCATGGATCTGATGATCCAAAGATAAAACAGTGAGAAATTCCAGGAAGACCAAAGGCTTCTGAAGACGGAGATCCAGTGTGTGTGGAGGAGACAGGAGGGTGGATGAATGGGAATAGAAAAGGGAGAAGCCCCAGTGGGATATTAGTTGCTCTAAAGTTGTGGTCTTGTACCCCTTCTACACACAAACACGCGCACATACACACACACACACACACACACACACAAGGTGACCATTGTCTTTCTAGAACAAGCAGCATCATAACTAAGTCCTCAGAGATTCCAAGAATATAATCAGAGAATACCAAAAATCCTATTAGGATAAGAGCTAATGGAACCAGAAATGGACTTCTGTCTGCCCTTAGGTATTCGTTCATCCATCCTACATCCCCTGCTGCCCCTTTAACCCTGAAGGCTGCTGGATCTACTAAAGGGATGGCCACCTCCCAAGTCTGCTTCTTTGAAAGGAAAATACTGGACAGAGAGGTTGCACAGTAAGAAAGTAGCATCTAAAAGGCATCCTAAATTGGGAAGGGGGATAGCAGGTTGCTGGAACATATCAAGAGGGTTTCTGCAGAACCAGGGGCTCTCTGGCTTGGAGCTCATTCCCTCCCCTCTTATTTAAATTCAGCAGGAAGTAATACACTAAGATGTCAGATGCTCCTTCACTACACATTACTGCGCAGAATAACTGACAGCCCCAAGGGAACATAAGTTTACAGGCCAAATTAATTTGACCTCAAGGAATAAAACCACTTTAAAAGAAAGGCAACAAACTGAACAATACACATCCCACGAACCGGGATAATTGAGACAGATGCACCAAGATTTTAAACAAGCATAATAAATATTCTCAACAAAAGAGATGATACTAAAATATGGAACAGGTCGAATAAATTATAAAAAGGAAACAAATAGAAATATTGAATACGAATGATTTGAAACAAACAGAAGGGATAAATAACTGAATGGACATCCCTGAAAGCAGAATTTCTAAGCTGAAAGATCATGTTGAGATGTTCCCCTGCAGGGCAGCAGCAGCAGATGAAAAGATAGAAAATATGAAAGAAAGGCTAAGAATATTGTGGCCTACATTTACTTATGATATGGTTATAAGGAAACTGAGGTGCTAATATCCAAACAATGAGATTCCCAGGAGGTAAGGAAAAACATGAAGGGGAGGAAACATTTGAAGAAATAAGAATAAAAGACAAAAGACTTCAGATTGAAAGGACTTACACAGCGCCAAGAAGAATAAAGAAAAACCCACACCTAGATTACTTCAGTGAAACTAAGAATGTTAAACATACAGAAGAAGGCCAGGAGTGCTGGCTCACGCCTGTAATCCCAAAACTTTGGGAAGCTGAGGCAGACAGATCACTTGAGGAGAGGAGTTCGAGACCAGCCTGGCCAACATAGCAAAACCCCGTCTCCACTAAAAGTACAAAAATTAGCTGAGTGTGGTGGCACACGCCTGTAATCCCAGCTGCTTGGGAGGTGGAGGCATGAGAATCACCTGAACCTGGGAGACAGAGGTTGCAGGGAGCCAAGATCAAGCCATTGCACTGCAGCCTGGGCAACAGAGCAAGACTCTGTCTCGAAAAAAAAAAAAATCAAAAGAAAATTCTAAAAGTTGCCAGAAAGATAAAGCAGTCACCTAAAAAAAGTAAAGAATCATAATTTATCAGATTTCTGAAGAGTATGTTGGGCATAGGAAAACATGGAAAAAAATATGTTTGAAGTATTAAAGGAAAAAAACATTGAACCTAGAATTTCATATCCAGCCAAATTGTCACTTACATGCAAGAAAGCCATGAACATATTTCCAGGAATATGAGGCCTCAGAAAGTTGCCACACAAAATCCCAATTTGAAAACACTCTTGGAAGTGTACCCGATAAAAAGAGAAATAAATTCAGGAAAGTGCTGAGAGAGAAATATGACGGAAGAATGGTCAAATTACTTGGTAAAAATTATTGTGTAAAAAAAAAAAAAGCAAGGATCAAAGAAAATACAAGGAAAAAGCATATCCAAATAACAAAAAGAAAAAAAAGAAACAGAAAAACCCATAAACCAGGTCTCCACCTACACTAAAGTGTACCTGTCAGGATGTTTAGTTGCGCATGCATCCGGGCTTGCCCTCACACAGGTCTGTGCGGTGCCCCCGCGGAGCACACCCCCATGCCCTGTCTGTGTGGACCTGTGCGTTGGGTTTCTATCAAACATGGAGGTTTATTTAGTCCTTGTCTGGTTTGCTCCCCCCTCTGTTCTAACCCCTCAAAACTAAAATTGTAGACATTATCAAGACAAATAAACATAATTATAAGTTTTGGATTAAAGGCAGCCACCATAATAAAAAAGTAGAAGATAAAACTTTTAAATAAGCATAAGAAAATTTGATCTATCCGATAGCAACCATAAAGAAAACAAATAAAAAATAAAATAAATACAGAATAAAAATAAAATATAAAATAACATAGCAGAAATAACTCCTTAATTAATAGAATTACAATACCCATACAGGGATTTAGTGCATCAATTAAAACACAGAGGCTCTGTCCAAAATTAAAACAGTATGGTACTGCTGCACTAATAGGCAGACTAATAAAGCAGGAGATAAAGAAATAGACGAAGTCCATAAGAAACATATTATATGAAGAAAGTATCATATCAAGTCACCGGAGAAAAGACGAACTTTAAAATAAATAATGCTAAGGCAATTGAATAACTATTTGGAAAAGGATAAAATTGGAACCATACCTCACACCCTATCCAAGAATAAACTGCAAATAGATCAGATGTGTGATGCATACATGAAATCACACAGGATTAAAGGAAAACAGGGTGCTATGGTTTGGCTATTTGACTCCTCCGAATCTCATGTTAAAATCTGATCCTCGATGTTGGAGGGGGCGCCTACTGGAAGGTGTTTTGAGTCATGGGGGCGGATCTCTCATAAATGGCTTGATGCCTCCTCGCCGTAATGAGTGAGTTATCACTCGATTAGTTCCTGAGACACCTGGTTGTTGATTCTTCTCTCTCTTGCCTCCACTCTCATCATGTGATTCCTGCACAAGCTGGCTCGCCCCTGCCTTCTGCTGTGAGTGGACACAGCTTGAAGCTCTCACCAGAAGTAGATGCTGGCACCATGCTTCTCCTAAAAAGCCTGCAGAATCGTGAGTGAAATAAACCTCTTTTCTTTATAAATTACCCAGAAATTACCCAGCCTTGGTATTCCTTTATAGTAACACGGACTAGGACACAGGTGAGTTATCTTATAATCTGGCTTATTAAAAAGTCTTATTATGACTCCCAATTCAGAATCAATAAAAGACAATATTGATTAATACAACTACATTAAAAAAAAACTTTTACATGGCTGAAATCACCAAAAACACAGTCAAAAAACACATTATATAATGGGAAAATATTAGCAATTGGCAATGCATATCATAGATAAAGGTTTAACATCCCTGTTACACAAACACTCGTAAAAATCAAGGAAACAAAGAAAGACGTAAAAGTCTTCCGTAAATATATAAAAAGAGCATCAGAATAAGAGAAATGCTAATTAAAATCACATAGATACCATCTTGCAACTACAAGATTGGCAAAATTTCAAAAGCTTCACAAAGCATTCTGTTGACAGGATATGGAAAAATTGGCACTCAATGTCAATGCTGGTGTGAATGCAAAATGGTAGAACTCTACAGAAGGGATTTGGCAATATTTAATATAATACCTAATATCTGGCAGTATCTAACACAACTATGTATGGATTTAACCTTTCATCCAATAAATAATAATATATTAATTTACTTTGAAGATCCATATCCTAAAATGTGAAACAAAATATGTACAAGATCATTCATGGTACACGTTGAGTATCCCTTAGCTGAAATGCTTGGGAACAGAAGTGTTTCCAATTTCAGATATTTTTTGGATTTTGTAATATTTGCATATAAATAATGAACTATCTTGGGCGTCAGACCCAAATCTAAAAATAATATTCATTTATGTTTTATATATACCCTACACATGTAGCCTGAAGTTAACTTTATACAATATTTTTAATAATTTTATGCATGAAACAAGGTTTTAACTGCATTTTGACTGTGACCCATGAAACAAAGTCTGGTGTGAGATTTTCCACTCGTGGCATCATGTCGGCACTCAAAAAGTTTTGGATTTTGGAGCATTTTGAATTTCAGATGTTTTAATTAAGATTCTCAACTTACAGTATTATTTATAAGGACAAAATATTGGGAAGAATCTGTTATGCATATATGAATGATAGATTGGTAGAATAAGTCATTGCATATCCATTCAAAGGCATAATACACAGTTATAAAAATGAGAAATAGCTCTGTAAATTGATGTGAAGTGATTGCCAGGATTTTTTAAAGTAAAAATCATAGATAAAGTAAAAATCATAGTTATATTTTTGTATGAAAGAAAGTAAAATAAGAATATATTCCCATTTTTGCAAAAGAAACATAGGAAGGATAAATCAGAAGCCAGGGAAATTGGTTTCTGGCAGGGAGTGAGTTGAAACAAGAAAAAAATGCTAAGAAAGGGGAACAGTTCTCTAAATGTACCTTTTGTTTAGTTTTACTTTTTGACCCACCAAATATTTTACTATACACGAATATAAAATTAAATAATCAAATGTTTTCCTCATGTTTGATGAGGAAAATTGTATAAACAGAAACAAATGAATTTATCTATATACCTTTGGTAGTTGACAATGTGTCTATACAGAAGGGAAACATCAATCCAAGTAACTCTTTTTTTTTTAACTTTGCATATAATGTACTTTATTTATATATATATTTTCTATTATACTTTAAGTTCTAGGGTACATGTGCACAATGTGCATGTTTGTTACATATGTATATATGTGCCATGTTGGTGTGCTGCACTCATTAACTCGTCATTTACATTAGGTATATCTCCTAAGGCTATCCCTCCCCCCAATCCAAGTAACTCTTGAAGATAGTATTTGAACTGTACATTCTCAGGGGGACATGTTCTAAATAAAATAAGAACTGCAAAGAAAGTTTGAACTTTGTTTTGTTTTGGTAATGATATACAATAACAATTCCCAAACTATTTTGGCAAATGACTATATATGCTGATGTTGTTGAGAACTGCAAAGAAAGTTTGAACTTTGTTTTGTTTTGGTAATGATATACAATAACAATTCCCAAACTATTTTGGCAAATGACTATATATGCTGATGTTGTTGAGAACCAGGGAGGCTAAGAACCTTTTGGAGAGAATCACCGTGAAAGAATGAGATACAAATAACGAAACGAAAAAGAAAAGGAAAACTCCTGTAGTATTAGATTGAAGTTAGAAGTGTTTAGTAAGTACTCGTTACTTTTTTTAGGAATTTATTTTTCTCCAATCTTACTGAGTTATAACCGGAATACACTAAACTCCATATTTAAATGTAGTTTGTTGAGTTTTGACCATTTTACATTCAAAAAAATTGCGATGATAAAGACAACAAACATTTCCATCACTTCCAAAAACTTATTTGTGTTCTTCAACATCCATGCCTGCCTCCACCTCCATTTGTAAGCAACCACTAATCTACTTTCTGTCATTATAAATTAGTGTGTATTTTCCAGAATTTTATATAAATGAAATTATATGGTATGTGCTATTTTTTGCCTGGCTTTTTTTTTTTTACTAAATATAATGATTTCAGATTCATCTAGGTTATGTATCAAAGTTCATTCCTTTTTATTGTTTTTATTTCCAGGATTGGAATGGCTCTGTTACTAGGTTCATATACATTTATAATTACTATGTCTTCTGGATGAACTGTCCCTTTTATCATTATGAAATATCCCTCTTTATCTCTAGTGATACTCTTTGTCTTGAAATCTATTTTAGCTAATTTAAAAATAGCCATTCTAGGCTTCTTATCCTTATTATTTGCCTGGTATATATTTACTTCAAACCTATCTGTGCCTTTGCATTTCAAGTATGTCATTTGATGGCAGCATATAATAACGACTTGCCTTTTTATTCACTCTGTCAATCCCGGACTTTTAATTGAAGGGTTTAGATCATCAGCATTTAATGTACTTATTCATATTGTTGGATTTAGTTCTACCACTTTACTCTTTGATTTCCATTTGTCTCTTCTTTTTTTATTTGTTTTTCTTCTTTTGAGACAGTGTCTTGTTCTGTCACCTGGACTGAAGTGCAGTGTCACCATCATAGCTCACTATAGCCTCAAACTCCTGAGCTCAAGTGATCTTCCCCCCTCAGCCTCCTGAGTAGCTGGGACTACAAGCACATGCCATCATGCCTGGCTAATTTTTTTTTCTTAATTTTTTGTAGAGATGGAGTCTTGCTATGTTGACCAGGCTGCTCTCAAACTCCTGGGCTCAAGCGATCCTCCTGCCTTGGCCTACCAAAGTCCTGGGATTATAGGCATGAACCACTGCACTCAGCCTCCCTCTATTTGCTTTCCTATATGCCCCTTTTTCAGCCTTCTTTTGGGTTACTTAAATAATTTTTAGTATTCTCTTTAAATTTATCATTAGCATTGTGGCTAAATCTGTTTGTATTATTTTTTAGTGGTTGCTTTAGAGATTATTCTCTCTATATATATATATGTATATATTCACATTCAAGTAAAATATAGAAGCTTTGCAACCACATAAAAGTCCTTTAATATTCCCTTCAAATGACCTATATGTTATAATTGTCATTTGACTATATCCTCACACATTAAAAACTCCACCAGCTAATGTCATAAATTTTGCTTCCAATGGTCACAGGTGTTTTTTAAAACTTTTTTAAAAAGTCTCTTATATTTACCCAGATATTTACCACTTCTGTTGCTCTTCCTTCATTCCCTAAAATCCAACTTTCTTTTGTTATCATTATCTTTTAGCCTTTGATGAATTTCCTTTATCATTTATTACAGAAAATGTATTCTGGTAACAAATTATCTCGCTTTTCCTGCATCTGAGAGTAGCTCTATTTTGACTTCACGCCTGCAGGATATTTCTGCTGGATGTAGAATCCTGAGTTGGCAGTTCCTTCTTTTAGTACTTTAGAGATGTTGATCCCATCTTCTGACCTTCATGGGACAAGAAGAAACCTGCAGCCCTCAGAACTTGTGTTCCCCTATATGTAATGTGTAGCTTTTCCTCTAGCAGCTTTAAAGAGTCTTTCTTTGCTTTGATTTTCACCATTTTGACTATGAGATTAAGTGAGGCTTTCCTTGAGTTTATCCTGTTTGTGGTTTACTGAGTTTCTTGAATCTTAAATCTACAAACATGGAATAATATTAAAATGCAAGAAGATGTTAATAGAAGCATGGAGCAGACACAGTGACCACCCAAAGGAGGAGCAGTCACTTCTACCAAAGAGGGGAAGGGGAATGGATGCCAGGAATGTATGAGACATAGAGTATGAGACAGGCAGTCTAGGCACAGGGGACAATGTGAGAAAAACTATGAGATATGACAAATACAAAACCCAGTTCCCCATTCTCCACTTCTCTCTCATGTCACGTCACTTTTTTTTTTTTTTTAACAGCTGGTTTTGTTTTGTAACATTCTTAATGACATCTTTGGGACAGGCACATTTTCTAACTCTGCCTTGTCTTTTTAAGGACAAAAATAGCATTTCTCACTTTCCTTGTATCTTTTGAGGATGTCTAACACAAGGCTTTTCAAATTTAAATAAACAAACAAAAAAAAAAACAACAACCTGCTCTTTGGACAGCATGTGAGAGGCTAATGCTGGTTGTAGCTCTATGAAAATGAAGTGATAGAACCAAGAAACTCAGCTTTCACTGTTAAAACAGCACAAAAGCTGCCTCTTTAGACAGAACAAGTTAATTGATTGAAACAGTTTGAGACTCTCAAATAATAGTAAAAATTTCATTTTATTACCCAAACGTACACCTATTAAAATTAACCCTCCAAACCTTAGATGATCATCCAGAATTAATTACTACATTTAAGGGGCTAAAATTGGGTGCTTTGTTGGTTTCTCTAGATAATTTACATATTATTACTTTACAATTCATGTTGTAATAATTTTTATTAAAATTGGTAAATGAAAATGGAATGATATTACATCCAAGTTTATAGGACCCTAGAATCAGAGTCACTAATCTTTTTTCTCCTTTAAAATTACAATTGTCAATTTAAAATACATACATATGTAGAACTTAATCATTTATTTTAAAAAGAAAAGCATGAAACCAAAATGAGTTAGTATTTACAATTTTGTTGAGATTGTATCAAACCCACAATCAAAGTTGTAGAATGTAGAGAGCAAGATGAAAAAAAAAAAAACCAGAAAGAAGTAGAGAAAAATTAGCCAAAGTAGAGAAGAGATGGAAAACAACGAATACCAAAAAGTAAGTCAGGGGAAGAAGCACTGTTTAACTTTGTTCAACTCTGGAACCCAAAGAACAGCCCAAGCACCATCAGTGCTCTAAGAGCTACAGTCCAGTCTGGAAAACCTGGTTAGCGTCATCCTCAAACTTCAGCTGGGAGTAGCGTGCACCATTGGTACAAAAAGCTGGGAGTTGCAAGACAAAGATTGGAACATTTGTCAGAAGTCCTCCTGCATCCACTAATTCCCAGCACAGACAAGTGGCCCTGGGAGCCCACAATTCAGTCCACGGCATTTCCTCCCACAGTCCACCTCTTTGGAAAAGCCTCACCAAAGGTAGTCTGCAGTCTGGGGGGTGGGTGTGAAGCGTTTAGTAAAACACAACCCACCTGTGAGATTCCTGCTATTTACTCAGACCCTGAGCACTCAGTGCACCTCCACACAAAGCAGGGAGTGCGTCAGGAATGTGCCTCACTTTGGAGGCAGCACCTCCTCTCTCCTCTGGAGGAAACAACGCAGTAGAGACTAAGGGAGCAGAGATCCCCAGACCCCAAAACATGCCCACCCATGCTGGAGGCAGGAACTGCGAGCTCTTGCCACAGACTTCTATATTTCTTTTATTCCATCTCTCAACATCCCTTTTTTCTGGCCCCTCGGCATTTTCCGGCGGTCTGCTCTGCCTGTCTTCCTCCCCCATCTTCATTTTTATTTTCTATTTATCTCATTGAGATCCTTCTAGCAAACGAGATTCTTCTGGCCAGGTGGGACCTTCCAGGACTTCCCCTGGCTCTCTCTCCCACTCTAGATAAATCCACCCACCTGCCATGCTCCCTTCATCTCCTCCTCAGGCCATTCCAAGCACAGTGACTGGCGGCGCCTTAGGAAATCATCCAAACAGAGAGGGAGTGGGCCATTGTTCATGTGCCCCTGTCAGTATCACCTCTGAGCTAGGAGGGGATGGTCAATTCTTGAGCAGAGTCTACCAGAAACCCTGGCTCCACCGCATCCCTCCACGGGCAGGAATCGGCCCTTGGGACGTTTCCTGACAGTTCTGACAGGCCTCAAGGAGATAATTAATGCCTCGCAGCTGCCTCTAATAGGGAAGGTGCTGGAAGCTGGGGGAACAGAGAGGGAAGTGTGTAAATTTGCAAAAAGTTATAAAGCAGTAGGAGAGAGCAGGCAGGGAATTGAATGACAATCTTACTGAACAAATTTTGCTTGGAATCTCCTCAAGGGCCGGTCCGAGGAAACCAAAGGCAAGCTTAGAAACACCACAGAGCTGGGTTTGTGGACGTCTCTGCAATGGATGTAACTTCTGGAAAGAAGATGAAAGCTGGAGAGAGGCAGAGTCTCTGTCCCTGGCCTGGAATCCTGAGATGTGGGTCCTTGAACCTTGCTCCCGCGCAGGGCCAGGGGACTGTCTAAGGTTACAGGTGCCCAGTTTCTGGGGCCAGGCAAGAGGAGGGCAGCTTCTGAAAAAGTGGTTTCTGACAAAAAGGCAGACAGACAGACAGACAGACAGACAGATGGACGGGTCTCCTTCTTTCCCAGACATCCCCATGATTGTCTGGGCAGACAGATGGGCCTTTCCTCTGGGCTTTATAGATTAATGCATCCTTCTTATCAATTATGGAGACAAGAAAGTGTAATTTTCTCCCCATGTTTATACTGTTCAGGATTAATCTGGCTGTAAATGGATAATCTGTCAGCTTTCTGAGACACTGAAGTGGGGAGGGGGTGGGGCAGGAAACGGGGGAGATTTACCAGCGGGTAATGCCATCTGCTTTATTAGGTTGTTTTATAAACCTGACATTTAATTTGTTCTGGAGGACTTGGTGACGGATTATTCTGTAAATTCCCAAATAATTACAATAACCAGAGAAAGGGAGAAAAGGAGAGAGGGAGGTGGGTTTGGGGGAGTAGGGGTGTGCTGCACATTCGTGAGTCATGGTTCCAAGGGCCACATCCATCCCCAGCTATTACCAAGGGTGGCTGAGAAAGGCTGGGCCTTAGAGGCAGGGGATTGACAAAAAGGGCCCTGACAGCCCTTCCACTCTGGGTATCATATAATGTCCCTTTGTTTTCAAACCTTCAGATACCTTGCTCCCCACAAGATGGTGAATTCAAGTGAGCAGGGATTGTGTTATCATATTTTTATACTTAAATATGCATATCATATTCTTTCTCCTGTCCATGGGTCTAAATCCTGCTTCTCTCCTTACTAGCATATGAACTTGAGTAAGTTACTTAAACTCTGCCTCGATTTCTTTGACAGTCGAATTAGGACAATAATAGAACTTACCTCCTGTGGCTGCTGTGAGGATCAAATTAGTTCCTATATGTAAAGCATTTAAAAAAGTGCTTGGCACACACTGAATGCTAGATAAACTATTTGCTGTATTCTCATTATTTGTATGTTTATTCCACAGTGCAGAGCCCAGTGCTGATGAGATAGATGGTACACTCTCAGCAGATCTCTGACGGTTGAATCTGAAAAATCGTACTGGTAGAATCGGAATCTCAGAGCTGATGGGCCCTTGGCAACCACAGGGCCTACCCCTCTTCTCCACCCTCAGCTTAAACAAGGGGCTCCCTCTAACACCGATGCCTCATTCCATCATCGGACTTTTCCCACGACTCCTCAGATAGTCCTCACAAAGCCAAAGCCTGCCCTTCCCTAGTACAGCCCTCCCAAAGAGTTATAGCTGCTGGCCTCCTGGGTTGCAAAGGGAGACGGGGAGAGCCCCTCCACTAAAGCATAGCCTCGATTATCAGCTCTGAGAGCTCATTTTTCAGCAGAATGCTATTCAATTACCCTGTGCACGTTTATCTTTTAAATTCCTGAATACTGCCTTCTGTGGCTGTATGTAATCTTATTTGTGCTTGAGTTGGGACAGGGATAGCTAGAGAAAAGAGGGCCACATAGTGCATGTCCCAAGACTCACCTACTTGACACCTGTCTTCGTGCCCTCAGGGACCATGCTCTGAGCTACAAGTATGTAATCATGGCATCCCATGCAGGGAGAAAGAAGGAGAGGGGTTGAGAATCCCTGCTGCCTGCCTTCTTTTTTTTTTTTTTTTTTTTTTTTGCGAGACCAAGTCCCCCTCTGTTACCAGGCTCAGGCTGGAATGCAGTGGCGGGATCTCGGCTCCCTGCAACCTCCACCTCCCAGATTCAAGCGATTCTCCTGCCTCAACCTCCCAAATAGCTGGGACTACAGGCACCCGCCACCACACTCAGCTAATTTTTGTATTTTTAGTAGAGACGGGGTTTCTCCATGTTGGCCAGGATGGTCTCCATCTCTTGACCTTGTGATCCGCCCGCCATGGCCTCCCAAAGTGCTGGGATTACAGGCGTGAGCCACCGCGCCCAGCCTGCCGGCACTTTCTGATGAGCTCTGTGCCTTTCCAAGGACAGTAATCTGTTACCCTAGTTGGCCACCGGGTACTGAGGCTCAGGGAATGAAACCACTTACTCTGTGGCTTGCTACAAAGAAAATGTCCGTGCCATGGGCTCCAGTTGAATAGAATACCCCCTAACATCTCAGAGTGCATTCTTGACCATCGGCTTCATGCTATGAATTGTGTAAATATAACATAAATCAAAACTATGACCCCTCTTTCAGTGGAAGAAACATGCGTCATGAGGATAAGTCATTTGCTTCGTACAGTCATACATGGAGTTAAGGCTTAGAGGGTGTCATAGGCTGCAGTTGTGCTGCCTGTCCGGAACTGAGCTCCCTACTTCTTCTAGTAAAAGATTTCTGTGGGGAATCCATTGCCAGTGGTCTGGATGGCATGGCCACTGCCCCTCTTCAGGGATATGCACGAGACCCTGGCCTGGCCAATCAGAATACCTCGTGCCCTTGGTCACAGTGGTTGGGTTCAGGTGGTCATGTGACCCAAACCCAGCTAATCAGATCTTCCTATAGGACTTTTCTGCCAAAGCTAGTGGGAAAGGAGCTTTATTCTTCCTGGGGTTGGTTGCTAATTGGTAGGATGTGAGCCTTAGGCTACTACCCCGCCATGCCTAAAGCCAGACCTACACTCTGGACTTTCCACTTAGATTACTCAAAATATTCCCTTCGTGCTTGGTAATATGAGGCTACAACTATTTACTTTATAGCCTCATTAATATAGGCTATAATTGGCATCTCCTCCCCATCTTCAAACTTCATCTTGCAAATTAAAGGTGTTTATCAAGAAAGGCCTGGGAGCTGGGGTGGTCTCCTGCATCTCAACAGATGCTGAATTATACAGCTTTGTAGGACCCTCCCAGTTTCCAAATGCTTCCCTTGTATGAAAACCCCCTTTCCTATTATTATCCCTGTGTGTGCTGACACATGTGTTTGTAAAGTTTCTCCTATCCCCCGCCCCCCCCACCTCCTGCAAAGACTTCTGTCTCTATCAGTAATTGTAAACTCCTGAGGGTAGGGCAAGCAACCATTCCTGGGTCGTCTTTGTCTCCATCAGTTCCTGGTCCAAAGCTCTCAAGTCTCTGATGTGGCTTCTGGTGGTTTGAGGGTATCGGAGTGTTTATGTGTACATGAATGTGTAATTGAAGAGATGGGGGATTGAAGAGGAAAGAACTGCCAAAAAGCATAAACGCTGTGCCAGAAACAGAGAGAGAGAGAGAGAATAAAGATCTGAGCACAGAGGCATCCTTGAGTTTGCAGCATCTGGGAGGCTCTACTCAGTAAGTTCAGCTGTGTCTCTGTGTCCAAATTCCCCTCTTCTTTTGAGGACACCGGTCACATTGAATTAGGGCTCTCCCACTCTATCCCAGGATGACTTGCTTTTTTTTTCATTGTTGCCATTACCTTTATTTATTTATTTATTTATTTATTTATTTATTTATTTATTATCTTAACCACTTTACATCCACAAAGACCCTATTTCCAAATAAGGTAGACGGAAGACGAGACTTGAGCATATATTTTGTGGGGGGACATAGTCTAACCCATAACACCAGGTCTCCACCTACACTAAAGTGTATCTGTGAGGATGTTTCGTTGCACATGCATCCGGGCTTGCCCTCACACAGGTCTGTGCGGTGCCCCCGCGGAGCACACCCCCATGCCCTGTCTGTGTGGACCTGTGCATTGGGTTTCTATCAAACATGGAGGTTTATTTAGTCCTTGTCTGGTTTGCTCCCCGCTCTGTTCTAAGACTCCTCACCTGCCTACAGGGTGCTGTGCTCATACACAAAAGCAAGCATTTTCAATGACTTTCCATGCGTAAAGAAGTTATTTCCTGACACATTTCTTCCTCCAATTATATATTTACCTCCCCCAGTGGCTTACTCAGAAGCAAAGACAAAAGGCTCAGGATTCAGGCTGACTCAGGACATGCGCGCGCACACACACACAGACACACACACACACTTACTTTCACAAGGACCCCACAGTTCTTCTTGAGTGAGATAAATATATACAAAATGCCTCACAGCACCGCAACCACCAGGGTCTTCTAGTCTAGAACTGCATGTACATTTAAATGCACAAACAACATCTGAAAATATTCTTTGCAGATAAAAATCCCAATAATAACTCATCCCCCCACCCCTCCAAGATTACTCTTAAGGTTGCCACTGATTTCCCCACTGGCAAGAGGGAGCAAATAGGAGGCGGGAATAGTGTAGTCTTCTTGCCTGTCCTGACCCCAACTCCCCCAAGAAATGGGGGTTCACAGACTGAGTCTGCGGACCCAGAATCATTGGGGCAATCATTCTGTCTGACCTAGAAGTAACTGGACAGGAACCTGAAAAGCAACAGATCCCCTCTGCCTCTTTTTGGTGAAATATGGTTTATCAAAGTGGGCAGAAAGTTTGAGGCCATATATCAACCTTCTCATTTGACAGATGGGGAGACTGAAGCCATGGAAGTCATTCAGCATTGCCTACACTCACAGATCCAGTGTCTCCTGCCTCCTGGTCCAGTATTCTTTTCCCATCCCCTCCTGCTTCACCTCCTGCCCCCATCTTTTTAGACTTTGGGAACAGCAGTGGTGAAGAGGGAGGATAGAGGGAAGAGTATTCCATGTCCAAGGAAGGTATTAGGAGAGAGCCACAGAAGAGCATCTTGTAAGGTACTGAAATCCAGCTGAGGCTTCCTCCATAACCCAGACTTCTCCCCCAAAAAGTTCCATGACATCTGCTGGCTGCCTGGCCTTCGCTGATCTATTTAACCCACAGACACTGTGATTGCTCATGTGCTTTGATCCTGCAGGCGCCGGCAGCTTTTTGTTCTATTATTCACTGCAGGGCGGATGCTGAGTTGTCTCTCCTTATTACAGGCAGCGGTTGGGCTGCCCACCATCCCCTCAAGGCTACTGGGTGATAGCCATCAATAAGTCAGTAGCAGCGGCTGGCTTTGAGATGCCTTTTGGGAAAGGGACTTGTACTATTTCAGAATCATCATTTTCTACAAGCATCCTTTTTGGGAGAGATCTGGAGAGAAAAACAATTAGCATAACAATTACAGAAATCCATGTAAAGATGCTAAGAGGAATACCTTATCTGCCCAGCTGGTGGCAGCTTTTGAAGACAGACCCCTGCCTTTATATCTGTGTGCCCTGCACAGCATCTGGCACATAATGGGGCATCCTCTAATGTTTATTTAAAGACCCAATGTATGAGTGAACATCTCTTCTCAAGCCTCAAACCCATTCCCTTCAAAAACAAGAGGAAAAGAGGCACTGAGTGTCATAAAAACTTTTAACCATGTGGCATTCTGGATAAATCTGTTTATTTGTTTATCCACAATCTCCCCACATACACACTACAAGACACAAGCTCTATACGGGCACTTTGTATATTCCTAGCACCTACAACAGTGCCTAGCATACAGTAAGTCCTCAGGAAACGTGCAAAAAATGAATGAACTGGATGTCAGGAGACCTGGGAACGAATTCCAGCTCAGTCACCAGCTGGCTGAGTGACCTGGGCCAGTCACTTCTCTCTGAATCTCAATTTCCCCCCCTGTGTGGCAAGAGCATTGTGCCAGATCTCCGATAGAATCAATCACCTAGTCTAGACATTTCTTGAAGAACATGGAACATTGTGTCACCCTACCAAATCCATGCTGTGAGCCTTCCAGATCCATGTTCTGTCCCCGACTTCTTCCTCCACAGTCATGAGGTGCTTTGACAATCTATACAGATGCAATGTGACGGGGTCACACAGAAAAATCCCAGGGGCCTGCAGCCAGAGGGAATGTGTGGAGGCTACGGAAAGGAATATCCTTGAACGGAATGCATGATTTCTGCAAGTCATAGCTTCATTTCTGCACTTGCTCTCCTCCCACCAATAATCCAGGCACAGAAACCCTCCCCCGCCCTCCTCCCCCCGGGGCACAGGATAATGTCGATGGATGGGGGAGTCTGGAGCTAAGAGGGCATGGAAAAGAGGGGAGCCCTTCTTAGCAGACCGTCTTGGGGCGTACAGGTGGAATGATCAAGTAGCCAACATGCACTTCAGCAAGGGCAGAGTGATGTTTTTCATGACTAATCTTCAAACCCCGGACAAGAGGAAACACATTCCAAAGTGACTGCTTGAGACAAGAACAGGGTGGGACGAAAAAAGTTAACTCAGAATCCGGAGATAGGAGAAGACTCAGGCACACCCAGCTAGTGAAGATGAATTTAAAGAGAACTCTATGTAGTGCGGCTCCCTGCGTGGAACAGAACACATGATTCTCGTGCCAGAGTGTGGGTTCACCCCTCTCACCTAAACCTTCCGTTGTGGGGTATGCCCTTCAGACAGTTATGCTTGGGTGGGCCCTGAGCAACCCCTCCACTGTCACCGCCCCCGCACCCTTGCAGAAAGCTAGCCTTTCTGGAATGGTGACTCGTCGGGGTGTACGATGTCTTCGTGGGGTGTGCAGAAGGGGCGGTATTCCCTGTTTGCAGCCCCTGGGGTGGCAGGCGTAGGTTGGGCCTAGCTGGCTCCTATTTCTGAGTCTTGACACCTCCCCCGCTGCCTGCCTCCTCCTCCTCCCTCTCCCCTGGGCCGCCGAGCTGTTTGGCCTGCGGTGCCGCGCTCAAAGTCAAGGCCAAGGCCAGGGGAGGGGGCAGGCGGTGGTTCCCAGCACTGCCCTCACCTGATATTTACTTTCCAGGCTGTTGACTCCCAAACAATACAGTGCATGTCGATTTGCAGGGTACCTTCCGTCTACTTTCCCAGTAAACCACTCCCACCAAGCAAACACGCAGGGTTCCCCTGGCCCGCGCGGACCTGGAAAAACACAGCCCTTGGCTGGTCTCCCCGGCTGGCCGGACCCGCCGCCTCTCGGCCAGCGCCCCTCCGCTGCGTGGAAGCGGCCCTGCCATGGCGCCTTGCGGCCACGAGAGGGCAGCCGCGGGCCGCAGAAACACCACCGCGCCCGGCTTCCCCGGCCTGCGCCTGCGCAGACCCGAGGCCGACCCGAGGCGGTAGCTGGCCAAGCGCCCGGCCAGCGCTTCCGGCTGCCGAGGCTGCAAGCTTCAGTGAGCTGTGGCTCTGCCGCCCCGGGAGGGAACAAATGGCGGATTTCAGGCCTCCGGGCCATGCAGCCTCCCTCTGAGACCCTAAAGGCGCGACAGAGGCGCCGAGATGCGGCTGGAGCTGGGAACGAATTCCCCGGCCGGCGGGGAGGCCGCCTAGCCCGGTGCGCTGACGGCACTCGCCTTGCCTTCACCCCTCGAGTCGCCTCTCGCACCTCAGCCCCTCCGCTGGGTGACGTTTCTCCATCCCGCTGCAGTCTGAGCAAGGTCGCCTTCATCCTTTACAGACAGAAGTTCCTCTACTCGGAGGCCTGGAGCCTGGGAGAAGGCCACTGGGAACGTCGCATTTGCAGAGCCCCAGTAACGGGGCTGTGGACCGTCTTGACCGTCTTCTTACTGCTTGAAGTTTCAGGCTCAGAGCAGGAAACGATTCCAGAGCTCAGCCAGGCACCGATGAGAAGAAGAAAAACAGAAGAGGCACATTGCCCAGCGCCATGGAGTTTGCCAGTGAAGAGCAAACCAGGCCACGTAGGGCCCCTGCTTGGGACCCTGTCCTGGCACCCCCAGCTCTTGGAGAAAGTCAGCGCTCCCAAGGCCTCCAGACCCGCCAGCATCGTCTGGCCCTGACAGCTCTCCACCATTCCCCATTCTTCGCTGCAGCTATTCCCCATGTCCTGGCTGTGCACATCCGGCCCCATGATCCCAGCCGCGCTCAGCTTCCCTCTCTACCCAGAAAACTCTTGCTTGTCTTCTAGGTGTTGGCTTAGAAAACATTCTCCCTGCAAAGTTTTCTAGGCTTTCCCTGCACCTCTCACACAATCCTATGCAACACTGTATTCCAGGGTAGCCCACACAGAACCTCACCTGCTTGTTCACTTATCTGATCCAGAATACGAAAGGCCCACACTAGGTCTTAATTAATATGTCCCCTACATCCCAGCTGCCCCATCCAAGTCCCCAATTTCTGGGCCCATGTACTTTTTACCGTGTTGCCCACTGGCCCTTTCACTATTGTAACTAAAATAAGCAGATTTATGGTCTAGAAGAGTCTATGCTTCTACGTCAGAACAAGAGCCTGCTCTTTTCCAATTCCTGGGAGAATATTATGACAATTCTTGCTTCTGAAGCCTGGAGAATAATTTCCAACATGACAGTCTCCCTACTTCTGTGGTCCAGAGGGTACTTTCTAACTTGAGTTATTCTCTTTATTCCCCTCAGAGAAGTAACTGCAAAACAGGTGTTAAACCATGCAGTAGGATTTACAGAGGTTGAGGGATTCCATGAGTCCACTTGAACCAGAGCAGCACGATTTTTATTTTTTATGTAGGAATTTCTTTTGGGGGGGAAAATAAGGAGCCAAGAATTCTATTAATGCTTTAAAAATGTTTTAAGTGGGAGGAGGGTGAAGGGACAAGGAACTCTACTTTCTGCTCAATATTGCTGTGAACTAAAATTTTTCTAAAAAATACAGCTTATTGATTTCTTTAAAAAAATGTTTTAGATGTCTACTGCACAAAGGATTATAAAGTAGAGCAGCTGAAGAGCTGTGGACAATTGTTAACAACTAATCATTTCCAAAGGCTGTACCTACATTCCCAGTGAAGCACAGATCATAACTTCTCAACCTAGGGAGCCTTTCCCTTCCCTTTCATGTGGAGTCTATTTATTGTCACCCATTGTTTCTTCTTCCCTGACACCAGGGAGTCTGATTTTTTATGGGTGTAGTTAGGAACTGAAAGGTTTTTTTTTTTTTTTCCGAATTTGTTACATTTATAGAAAAAGTTGCTATGTTACTTATGTGAAGAAGAGTTGAACCTTTTATATTTCTCTTTAAAAAATGTTTTGTTTGAGGCCCTAGGGTTTTTGGTTTTTGATAAATGCTCCCTCCCCCTCAAAGATGTCCAGGTCTTAATCCCTGGAACCTGTGAAACTGCTACCTTACAAGGCAAAAGGAACTTTAAAGATATATTAAGAGTCTTGAGATGGGGAGAAAACAATGTTAGGCAGAGAAGGAGATGTGTCCACAGAAGCAGAGGTGGCAGTGATTCAATGTGAGAAAGACTCGGCTGGTCACTGATAGCTTTGAAGATGGAGAAGGGGCCGCAGAGCAAGGAATGCAGGTGGCCTTGAAAATCTGGAGAAGTCAAGGAAACAGAGTCTCCCTCAGAGCCTCCAGAAGGAACAGTCCTGCGGACACCTTGATTTTGCCCAGTGAGACACATTTTGGACTTCTTACATCCAGAACTGTAAGATAACAAACGTGTGTTGTTTTAAGCCACTATGTGTGTGGTTATCAATCACAGCAGCAATAGGGAACTAATACAAACACACTCCAAAGGAAAAAAAAATCCTGCCATAGATCACGCAGGTGGTAAGAAGGAGGCTAATTGGAGAGGGGAGACAGATTGGCTGGAGCCATTGTGGAGAGAAGGTAGAGGTCACCCAGGTAGACCTGTATATATTCTTTGTTATTACAAAATCAGTATGAGTTGGCACCACGCGGGCATATTGGTGGAGCATTTGCATGCCCTGTTTTATATTTTAACCGTATGGCCATTCATATTTCCCCTGCTAGCCTGAAAGATTCCAAGATGGCATTCATCTTTGTATTCCTGTTGCCTGCAGTGGCTTCTATGAATAATACCACCTTATGTTTATGAGGCACTTCACACTTCCCGGAGCACTGTGTGGCCATTATCCACTTTGAGTCTTACCACAACTCTTGTGGGGTCAGGCAAGACTGGTGGTGGCATTATCATTAGATTCCATTTTACAAAAGACTGGCACCCAAATTTCTCTGACACTCAGGCCCTCCTCTTCCCAAGAGTCCACTCATTTTCCCTGCAAAGTGAATTCTAAACACAGATGAGAAATTTGAGGCACTGCTGGTGTCCTAAGAGCTCAAACTGGGCCCCAGGGGTCTCAAGTTACTGTACAGACCTTCTTGGTCTTCTTCCCACTCTGAGCACAGGAGAAAATCCTCTTGTGCAACTGGTAGTGGAGTAGAAATGCCACGACAGTGACACCACCTTGTCTCTCAAGGACACTGAGCAGTGTGGGGTAGAAATGAGGATGGGAAGGGTCCAAGTGGGGGTGGTATGCAAGGCTGACCCAGGGGTCCCCAGTCCCAGACCCTACCTCTTGCACTCTGACCCGCCTAAGGAAGTGTGGCTGAGGAGGTAGGGAGAAAGAAAGGTCATGCTTTCAGCCTGGACTTCAGGACGTGGCCTGAGGACAGGTCAGAAGAGAATGGTATCCGTCACCATCTTACAGTTTTAAAATTCTTTGTATGGCGTCAAAGTTCTCACTTACAGAGAAAGTACAGTCTCTGGAGTTAGAGACAGGTTCAAGTCATAGGTCGCCACTTACCAGTGGTGTAACCCTGGCAAGTCACTTTCCTTGGATGAGATCCCATTTCCCCATCAGCAGAATATGGCCTGCAAAATCGTTGGAAAGATAAAAATAACATGTAAAGTACATGGAAAATAATAAGCACTCAAATGGTAGCTATAGTTATTTATAACCAAGAAAACCGGGGGAGTGGATTTCTCCAGGTTGGACAGCTGATAATTGGTGAAACCAAAATTCCAAACTACCCCCCAGAAGCTTCAGTTCCTTATCCCAAGGCCCCTCTGCTCCCCGGAAACTAAGTCTCATACTCCTGTAACCAGGTGCGACCCTCCAAGGCAAATCTCTGCCCACCGACTCACAGCGAGGGAGCCCCCACCAAGAACCCGCAGGAGCCTGGCGCCACACAGCTGCACTATCTGGAACCTCGCGCGACTGGAGCCCTGCGGCGCGCGCCCGGACCCGAAATGGCTCAAGAGACTTGAGGACCGGCGCGTTTCCTTTCTCCGGCCCCAGTCCCCGACTCCCGCCACAGCGCAGAGGGGCAGTGCGGTGGGAGGGGGGGAGTTTTGGGGCTGGGGCTCCGGCCTGGCCTGTGAAGCCCCAGGACCCGTCCGCTTGGGGTTAAGGCAAGGGGTGCGGCGCGAGGAGTGCAGAGAGCCCCGAGTCCCAGGCGCGGACCCAGCTGCGGACCCCGCCGCACAGCCCTGGTGTTGCAAGCGTGGACCGTGGGCGTCAGGCCCCGGCGGGAGGCACGCGGCCGGGTCTGCAGGGTCCTGGCGCGGCGGATCCCGGCCCGCCCTGGCCCGAGGCCCGCAGGGTTCAGACGGGGCCGAGACAGCCAAGCCCGGTTCGCTCGCGCCAGGCACTGGAGCCAAGGCTGACGGGCGGTTCTGAATCATGTTTGGAGGAGCGGCGCGGCCCCCAGGGCTCCGCTGAGACGCGCTGCACGGCTGCCCGGGCCCTCCCTCGGCGAAGACGCGGCCAGCAGCCCGCGCCGCGTCCTCAGCCGCGGCAAAAACTCCGAGTCCCGGGGCTCTGCCGGGCGCCGGCACTGGAGGGCAGGAGATACTGGCTTCCCCCGGGCTCATCACCTCGGGGTTCCACAACACTTACGTGGGATGGGGACCCCGGAGTAGACCACGGACGGAAAGTAACGGTGGTTTCATTCTCTGCAAAAGAAATCCTCGCGCGCACACGATGCCCCGGGCCAGGCAGACCTCAAGCAGAAGCGCCCAGGTGGTGTGTGCAGAGCTTCTGAAAGTGGGCACCTTCTTTAGGAGGCTGGCAAGCACAGGGAGCCCAGAATCACCTGTGCCGAGCCCTCAACGGGGCCTTCTCACAGCCCTGATGTGCCCCCTTACTGCGATTAAGGCTGTTTGCGAGTCCTAAAGAGCTTGCGTTATGCAGGGCACTTCCAACCAACCATCTATATACAGCAACCTGTGAAGCTGGCAAGACCAGTACCTTTATTCGTTTTACAAGTGAGAAAGCAAAGGGGTGGGAAAGCCCTAGGGTTCTGTGCCCGGCTGCCTAGTCAGGCTCTGCCAACCAAAGATTGAAGTCCCTTCTTTCTCCCTTCTGCCAGGAGGCGAAGAAGTGTCCACCCTGTCTATTGAGAGGCCTCTACTTTAAGAATTAAGCCAGGCAGTCGCTGCTGTGTGGAGGGGTGTTGACAGCAAGTGACAAGGAACAAGTCTTTATCGCAGGAAAAATTACTTAAGTGGACTCCTTAGCAGCCTCCCTTCCATTTGGAATGAAGATTAGCACCCCTAGCCCTAGAGCTGTGATTCTCAAAGTGTGATGCCCAGACTAGCAGCAGAAGCATCACCTGGGAACTAGTAAGAAATGCATCTTAGCTGCCCCCTGCTAGGCCTCCTGGATCAGAAGCTTTGAGGTAGTGCCAGCCCAGCAATTTTTTTTTGCTTTTCATATATATATATATATATATATCCACAATGGATCAAAGAGAACAATCATCAAGGATGTAGGTACCAGACACAGGGCAGAAGGTAGCTAGAAAAGTATGCCTTAAGGAAGTTAAGGGCCCTAGCCTCATTCCTACCTCGTTTCAATAGCTGGATCTAGCATAAATAGGTTACTTTTCCATTGTTCTAGCTTCCTCTGCCTCATCTACAAACATGGCACAGCTGGCTTGCCTTGCAAGGCCTCAGCTGAAGGACCCCATGTACACACAGGCCAGTACAGCAGTATTAGGATCTAGAAGAATCTCATCCCCATATATGGTCTCATTCCAAGTCTATGGCTGAGTACCTTCGTTGTTGTGTGCGAGATGGTTTCATCCCTTGAAAATATGGCCGCTTCAGCATAAAATAGTTAAATCTTTATAATGATCAATTATCTCATCCTACCCTCTTTTACATGCAGCTGAAAAATGGCAGACTAGGGACATAGAACATTGTGGACTTTATACTGTTAGAATCGCTGCCCATTAAATGATCACTAGCTAATGGTCACTAAATTTACAAATTAAGGAAATTATCTATAGAATACTGCAAAGACACAGTAGAAAGACTGAAGTTTGCCCATTTCTGCTCAGGAAGTCCCTTCACTCCTAAGCTTCATATGTTGTCCTTTTGAGCCCAGCAATTTTTAAGGAGCCCTTCAAGAGATTCTCTGATGCACGAAGAAGTTTTGAAAACCACTGTTCCAGAAAAGCCTGTGTATCAGCTGGAAGCAAGCCCTGCATGGAAAGACGGAATGCCATCACTGCTTAAGAGGCCCAAGGAGGCAAGAAATGAACTGAGAAGCCCAGAGTTAGCAGCGGCATGATAGGTTCATTCCTTGGAGTCTCTGTTGTGTGTGTTTGAGGCCCCGTAAAATATTAGAAAGCGATGGAAATTTTAGGGCTCCATATAGTATTATATTTACATAATCACTCAGCTCTCCACTACTCTCAAAGAGTACCTACTGAAGATCATGTCTTCAACTTGCTAAGGCTGATCTGGGTATTAGCCAACTCTCTGACTTGAAGGAAACAGATGTAACCAGGTCATCTCATGAAATGGAGCTCTATTGTTCAGTAGATGAGGTAGTAAGTGGAGCAGACACTGCTGTTTGCCTTCTCCCTGGCTAACAGAGGACTGACATTGGCTGGGTTAAAAGATAGAGCTACCCTGTGCTTCAGGCAGCTGCATTCCTCCCTGCTGGCACCAGTGATTGATTTAGGAATGGGTAGAGGGTGTAATTCTGCCCAATGAGATGTGGGAGAAGCTTGCTGGGGAGTTGGTGGGGTATTTTCCTTTTGCTTTAAAAGGGGCACAGGAAAGGTACATTCCCCTTTTTTTTCCTTTTTCATCTCTGGGTGTCATTGCCTGGAACTTTTGCAGGCTTCTGATACCATGAGAGAAAGTAGGCTAGAAGGACAAGCAATATAGAGGGTGATGAGAAGAAATTCAGGAAACATCTGGGGTCTTCATGACATTTTTGAGCCACTAAATTAGCCAACCCAAGGAGTGGGGGAAATGCTTAGGATTGTCTTGTTAAGTGAGATGACTTATTTTTCTTATGAAGACTGCTTTTAGTTGGGTTTTGTGTTAACTGGCAGCCCAAAGCATCCTAATAGATGTAATTAAAGAGACTAAAATCTCACTGTAATACCAGAGTAGAGACAAAAATCCAGCCAGGTGTCAGAGGGAACTGTCAGGAGGACATTCGGGATCCCGGGCCACTCAAAGCATTGGGCTGCCTCATCTCCCTCATCCATCTCAGGAGTTCCCAGTTCCGAGTGTTTCACCATGAATGTGGCTGCATCACTCTCGTGTTGTCTCCCTTTTTCTGTCTGCTGTTTTCTCTTTCTGCCAGCTGCCTGGTTCTCTCTATAATCTCCAATTCAGATTTCCAAGAATGAGAACTTGATTGGCCTAGTTAACCACACTGCTTGTGGTAGGAAAGAGATTCCATACCTGGCCACCTTACAGGTTGCTGGTCGGTCTATGGACTGGCTGTCCTTGCATCAGTTTCCTCCTTCTTCTCTAAGGTAAAGAGAGTGGATATAGGACCTAGCCAGCCCCACTCAGCCTGAGGCCCTGGCAGAGGCCAGGGGCTGGGAAGATTCTCCTAGAAGGAAACAGTTCTCTTGGCAGGTACTAAGACTGATTTGCCAGCAGAGCCTTTCTTAGAAACAATGAAATGGCAGTGCTGAGTCTACCAGGGTCAGAACAAAGGAATCTACTCCTACCACAAGGCCTTTCTGTTGTAGATCTGTTCTACACCCAAGAGTAAGGGGTGTCAGGTCAACATGTATGCCTGGGTACCTAACGCTGCCCCCAAACACAGCCATACTACTCAGAAAATATCCCTGCCTCCAGCGCACCCACCCATGCATCCACACAGGAAGCAGACATTCTGCCACTGCCGAAAATGTGCACGCCACACATGATGTTTGCATATGGCACTTTATGGGACACTTTTTAAGAGTTGTTTTGTTGTTTGAGTCCCTGTGAAACCCTTCGCAGTGCAGCACTTCGTTGGGATGTGCAAGCAGCAGCCACAGTGATGGAACCAGATGCAGATTGAAGAAACGACTGCCGCAGAACATTTCCCAAAACAAAGGTTTTAAAAAACACATGGGACACAAGTGTCGAGAAGCCCAAGTGTGTGAGTGCAACACTGCTTTCTTTCGCTGTGTTCTTGGCATTCTCATAGTGTGTGTGATTCTCTAAGAAGAAGTAGTCACGGGAGTGGAAGAGGTGTGAACTGTGCTGCTTCTGTCTCTTATTAATTCTGTATCCTTAGGCAAGTGGTTTGAACTTCCTGAGCCTCAATTTCTTCATTGTCTAATAAATATGTCTAATAATACTTACCCCGTAGTATGGCCATAATCATTATATACAGTAAGTCAGTGAAGAAACTGTTGGACACATAATATGACATGTTAAAGCTGTCATTTTAAAAGATCCCTTCCCTGAAGCAGGTATTCTACCTTATTATTTAGAGGGAATCATGGTCAGAAGCACCAGACAATGGTATTGACCAGATCCTGTGATATCTGTCACCCAGCTCAACAAATGAGGTTTCAGTGAGAATTCAGTGAGGTCCTCATCAGAAATGAGAAATGGCTGGGAGGTGCCAAGTAGGTGGTGGGCAGCTGGGAGGATGACACTTTCATTAATGTTAATCTGCCCAGGATATGGAGAGAAAGTCACAGTAGCTTCCAGAGCCGAGCCCAAGTATAATGCATTATCTTATGCTACATAGAAAGTAGGATAGGACCAGGACCAGGCCTGATACCGGCTAGGACCCTAAAGGAAGACACTCAAGTTCCCCATGGAGCAGAGACCACTGTTATCAGTTAGTGATTGCTGGCAAGCCACCCAGAACAGGAAGAGATGGGTCAGGAATGAAAGTAGGATTTTCAAGATTTGGGAGCCAAAGGACCTTTGGCAGCATGTAGAAAGGCAGATTTAAGAATTCTTGGGGCTAGAGTCAGGAATGGTCTATTACACACCTGAGAGCACCTGAAAGTCCAGTGAGGCTGTCTGAGGCCCCACTCGGAGAGGAAATCAACACTTAGTGTTGGAGAGGTTTTAGGGATCCCTACAGGCCTTACAGTAGGGGTTCTAGAGCCTGTGGTGTTTTAGGTGGTAGGAAAAAAAGCAGAGCCTGTGTGCCTCAAATAGTATTTTCTCCAGAAGACAGAATTCTAAGATGCTTCCTCCCGCTTCCCACACTGACCCCCATATACACACCCTACATAATCCCCAGGACTATGAATACGATGGATTTTCCTCCCATCATTAGGTTATATTAATTTGGCACAGTTAGCCTTAAGATAGATGATCTGGGTGAGCTGGACCTAATCATCCGAGCCTTTCAAAAGCAGAGAGTTTCTTCTAGCTTGTTGCAGAAGAGGAAGTGGAGATTTGAAGCATGAGAGGGATTTCAGGCTCCACTGCTGGCTTGAAGATGGAGGGGACCACCTGTTAAGAAATTTATGTGGCTCTAGGAGTTGAAAGCCGCCTCCAGCTGACAGCCTCCAAGAAAACAGGAATCTCAGTCCTACAACCACAAGGAACTGAGTTTTGCCAAGAATAAGAATGAGCTTGAAGTAGAGTCTTCCTCAGAGCTTCCAGGTAAGAGGCCAGCCTGGTTAACACCTTCATTTTAGCCTTATGATACCCTGAGCAGGGAAATCAGCTATGCCATGCCAGATTCAAAACCCGCCTGGCCCACAGAACTGTGAGCTGACAAATGGGTGTTATTTTAAGCTTCTAAGTTTGTGGTGATTTCTTATGTAGTAAAAGAAAGTGAATACAAATCAGTGAAGACATACATGGTTCAGAGTTAGGGCTAGAAATATGTCAATCTTCATCAGATTTATACTTTGTTTTTTCCCACATTTATTTCCTTTTTATTTTCCGTTAGCTTCTTTATACACTTTTTTTTGAAAACTCACTATCTGATTACTAGGAACCAGAAAGAATTTGACTATACCCAAGTGTTAAAAGAAAAGAAGAAAATATTAGAAAAATATAAGGTCTACATCCTGCATCTGCCACTTAGTTTGTCTGGTTTTGGGAAAATGACTTCACCTCCTTACATCTTAGTTCCTCATCTATAAGATAGAGATAATAATGTTTACTTACTGTATTTAAGTCAGACTCAAGTCAGATAATGTATTTCAATGTGCTTTATAAAATAGACACCTGTATATATTAATAAATAAATGTGAGCTACTATTTTTATTCAGACGGAATAACCAGCAAGATGCTCAGGGCAGCAGGTGAGCCAGAGGCAGTGAAAGTCCCAGCTTGAAAACCTAGAAACCCAACAGAGAGGAAAAAATTAGTAAGTAGAGCCCCTCAGAGGAGGCAATGGGGAATAGCTGCAAGGGCTAGTTCTCCTCTTGAGTGTGCTTTCATTACGCAAGTAAAAATGAAAAAGCAGACTGAGAAACATGCTAGACTAATTCTCAGCCTCGTCAAGAACAGAGTTTAAAATCCTAAGCAGAAAAAAAGTAATATGACTCCCCAAATGGCCAATTAAATTGCTTAGAGAGCAAAAGTAAAAAGGAAGCCACAACAGAATACAATATGTAATAAGGACATTACACAAAATGAATGAATGGAATCAAACACCCATAAAGCCGAGGAGAAGCAGAAGTCTTGCAGGAGATGTTATCGATGGCTCAAGATTAAATGTGCTTGTGCTTAAACAATGGTGTGTGAAACGTCTTAAACAGGAAAGGAATCCTTGGAAAGAAAGGCCGTCATCACTATGAAGCAGCATTTGAAAATTCAATCTATAATATAACAAAGAAAATTGGACAAGAGGTGAGTGATACGCACACCCAAGGAGGACAAAAAGATGTAAAAGTCAGATGAGTTCTCCCAACTACCAACAGCACTCCAATCAAGAGGATGTTTACTGAGCATCAGATTACAGTAGCTATACAGAGAAATACTTTGGAGAAAATTCAAAAAAGGGAAAACCAGCACCAACACCCAATAACAACAAAGTGTTTTGTTTCCTGCGTCTTCCATCATTCACTGACAATGAAGGTGCATTTTAAAAATGTGAACCCAGGTAATATGAAAAAAAACCCACAAATAAAAAAAGTAAAATGCCAAATATAGTTAAAGAACTAATTAAACATTTTCACAAGTACGCAACGTTTTGTACTCCATCTACAGATGGACAAAACTAAGAACCATTTCCGACATAAGCAGATCCACGTTTAGGGTCCTGAGTTAACTTGACAATAGGGACAGGCTTGAATACAAAGCTCAGCTCCTCCATTTGCCATTTGTGAGATGCTGGGCCTGTTATCTAGCCTCTCTGAGCATCAGTTTCTTGATCTATAAAACTAAGATAATGAACACACCATAGGCTTTTGGAGAGGATTAAATAGGATAATGTACATAAAATGGCTACCATATATAGTCAAAGCTCAAAAAATGATAATTAATTTAAAAATTAATTATCTCCCCAGTTGTATAGTAAAGGAGCTAACAAAATTCTCTCCAGGATTCTTTCCATCTTGAAAGTTTTGTGGTTTTGCCAATGTTCAGTTTGGTGATTCCTCAAAAAGCTACACATAGAATCGCCATATAACCTGGCAATTCCACTCCTAGGCAGTCATGCAAAAGACTTGAAAGCAGGGACTCAAGCAGATATGTGTACACCAGAGTTCATTACAGCATTATTTACAATAGCCAAAATGTGGAAAATACCCGTGTCCATCAACAGATGATTGAATAAACAAAATGTGGTATGTGCATACAATGAAATCTGTTTCAGACATAAAGGAAGTTCTGATACATGCTACCACACGAATAAACCTTAATGACATTGTTCCAGGCAAAGAAGCCAAACACAGAAGGATAAATATTGTGCAATTCCATTTACATGAGATATCTAGAGTAGGCAAATTCATAGAGACAGAAAGTAGAGGTTACCATGAGCGAAGGAAGGAAGAATAGGGAGTTATTGCTTAATAGGTACCAAGTTTCTGTTTGGGCTGATGGAAAAGTTTTGGAGACATATAGTGGCAATAGCTGCACAATAGTATGAATGTCATTAGTGCCACTAAATTTTGCACTTAAAAATTGTTAAATGGCATATTTAATGTTCTACACATATAAAACATGTGGTTATGTTTATAAAACCACAAAAAAATCTTGTAGTTCTATCTCAGACTCTTTCCCTGCAGTAAAACATCCATATTAAAGAAATGAATGCTACTTGCATTTTTATATTTCCTGCAGTGATTAACGTGAGCTCTAGGATCAGTTTGCTTGGGTTCAGATCTTCCCTCTATCACTTACTACCGATGCCACCTGGGGCAAGGCAAGTTTTTGAGCCTAGTTGCCTCATCTCTAAGATGGATATAATAATACCTACAACACAGAGTTGTCAAGAAGAAGCTGTAAAATGCTTACATTGTGTCTGGTACAAAGCAAGTGCTTACAAAAGGCAGGTTGTTGTTATCCCTTGACAAGCATGCTCAAGTGGTAGTGGAAGGTATAGGGAGTCAGAGAGTAGAGTGCCAAATGATGCTGGGGCCAAATTTCCTATCACCCTTGACTCTGAGTTCCTGAGATGCTCCCACTGACATGATCCGAAGGTCTTGATGCTCTGACTCTAGCCCCTGATGATCATAAGACAACAAAGTACTCCTTGAAGCTCTACCCAAGCCCACACCATCCTTCCAACTTAAGGGAGAGATATGGATCTAATCCTTTAGTAAACAGTACACACTGCTCTTAGAATCAAGTCCAAACAGTTGAATAAGGCAAGGTGCTTTATGATCTGGCCTGTTTACTTCTTTCATCCAAACTCTCACCACACCTCACCTCACCCTTTATGCTCCAACCTTGCTGACTCCTTACAGCTCTGCCTGGAAGGCTCCTACCTCACCACTTCACCTGGCCATCCCTTCTCCATCCTTTGGGTCTTCACTTGGACATCACCTCTTCCAGGCAGGTTTCTCTGACTCACCTGATCTGAGTTAGATGTTCCTATGTGCTTGCATAGTGCTCTGTCTTCTATTCCCCATCATTGCATACTGGTGTTACTACCCATTTTCATGTGTCTCTCCAATAAGACAACAAGCAACTTGCACTATTAGCCATTTCATCCCCAGTACATAGCCTGCAGTGCCTGGCTCATATAAACACCTGTTAGTTGCATATGAATGAACCTGAATGGATGGAAGAATAGATGGATGGATAACCTGGTGTTGGTTCTATAAATTGGATCAGGTTTTGAGATGGCAGTGTCAGCTCTTTTGCCTCCTTCCGACCTTTATCAGACTGTTAGGGAACTCTTGACATTGTGTCCATATTAATGGGGAATAGTAACTGACAGCATAGTTCCCAAACAAGGAAGGCAGGGTGTCTGTTAATTTTTTAGGACCTTTGCTGAACCCAACCATCCACTTTCAAATAGATTTATATACAAGTTTCCTTACCCTCTACCATCCCAACCTACCTGGTTCTTACCTTTCCTACTGCTGCTGATTACGGCATCACCTGAGCCGCTGAAATTTAAAATCCCTGTCCTTTTTGTTTCTTTCCGTAGCCCCCAATCACTATGGTCCGTCAGTCCAGTAATTTGACTTCATATCTACACCCACTTTTCTATTCCTACTGCTACTACTACAAAGTGCTTTGTATAGAAACAAAGCTCTATTAAAGAACACATTTCCTCCACATTGTGAAATCATCAAGGGCACCTGGGTAATGTAACGTCATTTAATGCATAATACAGACCCAGGCTAGCCTCCTGTTTCTTTAGCATCTCTAGAAGCCAGCAATGTTAGACTAGTCAGATTCTCACAGCAGATATAGAACCAATTTTAAATGGCCTTGCATGGGGCATTGACCTAGCACTGCTTCTTTTTAAATCTTTCTAGTACTAAGAAAACTAATTTTGCTAGTGCATGTGTCTCTGCCATAGGAAACAGGAAGGCCAGCCTTTCTCCTTTGAACCAGGAGCATTGTTTTATTGTCTTTGTCAAGAGAGGTCTTAAGGAGCAATTGAATTTGTAGTTCAGCTATTGCCAGAAGAAACATTAATAATGTTAATTATGCCATAATTAAATCATAGAAACAAGTAATCATTCATCCACATTTAAAAGGGCAGTTTCAGACAATCTTCTGCAACTAGTTAAATTGAATTATTCTGCTATTTAAGTTACTTTTTCACACTTTTACCTATTTGTGGCATCTAATAGATACCTTCTTCAGAAAAAAACCAACAGAACAATAGAGAATTCCTCTTTGAGAAGATGTACACAGGTGGGAACGTCAAGCCCAATGACTTGTCAGACTAAAGTCACGTTTTCCCAAGTAGTTTGGACTAGAATTCTTAGGCCTCTCTGGGCATCAGTATTGTGCTCTGGGAAGAACGGTGGCTTTGAAGTCAGGCTGCTTGGGTAGAACCTTTAACTTTCTAATTTTCTAAGCCTCTGTTATCTCATCTGAAAAATGTGGATGATATTTTCAAACAGTGCCTCGCATATAATTAAACTATTATTCCTACCTCACCCAGCTAGGGATGTTTTATATAGATACATATCACATAGGTGTAGGACCTCAAGTGGTCAGTCTGTCTGGTCAGGATTACAAATTGAGGTCTTAACATTCCAACACACAATGACACATTTATTTCTTTGCTATCTTGCATCTAAAGCTTACAGCTCTCATAAACACCGGAAAAATCTGTATTGTTTAGAGGATTTGCTCATTATTTACAGGTATTTTGCATGTGACCAGTGATTGTTAAAGAATCTGGTATTTGAGAGAATTGCACATAAATTACCCGTCAGAGAATCTCCAAGTTCTAATCATTATTTTAGGTCTTAAAAAAAGCACAGCATTATGTTTTTACAGCCTTAGAGAGATGATTTAACAAGTATCAAGTTAGTATGTAAGGGCATCTGCTTTTATTTAAGAACAATATGACAACCAAGTATCTGAATGACTCTTCTGTGTCTCATAAAACCTGGGTTAGATATTTTCCATGTTGTTGTTCAATTCCCTTTATTAAAGGCTCATGCAATCAATTCCTACTTAAGTTGTCTGCAGCTGAATTTTATCCATCTTATTGTCAGGAAACAAAAACTATGCAATCCAACATGTTTAGGTTTTGCTTTGGCTGCCAGAAAGCTTACAGTCAGTTTATTGCCCACGTGTGCCAATCGGTTTGATTTCAGCTCCTCATTGCCTACTCTCTCTTGTTCCTTCAGATGCCGTCTGCAGAACTTTACTGTTAATTATCTTATCTTGCCCTATGTCTTAATCTCGAGTCCTTTCTAAAGTAGGAGGCAGGACAATTTTTAAACCCCAAATGAAGAAAGTTACGTTAATTAAACAATAGCAACAACAACAAAAATATTGGATCAGCATTATAAGCAAACGTAAGTAAATCACTGTATAGATATTTAAGATTTCTTTTCAGAAAGGCTTAAAAGTAAAAATAATAATAATAATAGGGATTTTGTTTGTTTGTTTTCAGATACAGTATCACTGTCTTGTCCAGGCTGGAGCACAGTGCCACAATCACTGTTCACTGCAGCCGTGACCTTCCAGGCTCAAGTGATCCTCCCTCCTCAGCCTCCCGAGTAGCTGGGGCTACCAGTGCATGCCACCACGCCCTACTAATTTTTGTAATTTTTGTAGAGACAGCGTTTCGCCATGTTGCCCCAGCTGGGCTCGAACTCCTGGGCTCAAGCGATCCACCCACCTTGGCCTCCCAAAATGCTAGGATTACAGGCATGAGCCTAGCATATAATTAAACTATTATTCCTACTTCACCCAGCTAGGGATATGTTATATAGATACATATCACACATGTGTATAAGAGCAAAGAAATCAAATCTAGAGTCAGACTGCCTAGGTTTGAATCTTGACTCCACCCTTTACTAGTTGTATGTCCTTGGGAAAGTTATTTATCTTCTTGCTGCCTCTGGTTCATCATCCCCAAACTGCAGATAAAAACAACCTCAATTAATTTTGCTTTGAGGATTAATGAGATATTTAGGATATGGTAAGCTCTCAATAAATACCGACTTTTACTCTTAAAACTTCCTTTTCCTCATTTATGATAACAATGTTTCCTGACAATGTGTAGAAGTCCAGTATTCAAAATTTGAATAGTAGACTTACCAATTTTAAGGTGGGATGATAGATCCTCCCCAAATGCAAAATATTGGAAAATCCTTAATTTTGCTTCCTGTAGAGACTGCCTTCCTCAAACTTCAGTAACCTAGAGCATATAAAAATCTTTAATAGGCACAACTAGCCAGGGTAGAAACCGCTGTGATTATGGGAGAAGGGCCCAAGGTTTCTCCTTAAGGTAAGGTCCTAAGGTAATCCTTAGGACCAGGGGAGTAAAGCTATGCAGCCCTTTCCCTGACCCTCTGCATGACATTCTGATACATAGGGATTACGGGCAGAGGAAGGAGATCTCCCTTCCTTACTTCTGAAAAAAACACTGAATGAAGGCTTAGTCTGCTCTTCCCCACAAGTTTGCCCTTGAGCAAGGCCCTCCACTCAGTGGCCAGCTTTCTCTATATATGTGGTCAGAGAAGAGGGGGCCTAGCAGGAGGACACCAGCTTGAGATGCTAAGCCCATGTGGTGAGCAAGCCCCAGACACCCTGGCAGTCAAGAGATGGGTTTGTGGGTTGGGGGAGAGGTTGAGGGTGGAGACATCTGCTGTCTTAGAAGTCCAGTCTTGGCTCTCAACCATCAGACTCCCGGGGCAGCATCAATCCCCTCATCCCCAGCAGCAGCAACAAATGGACAAGAGCACCACCCTCTTTTGGCTCAAAATCATCAGCAATCAGATGACATAGCGAAAAAACAAACAAGCCTGTGACTTCTTATGTTCCAGACATTGCGCTTAGTGGTTTACACAGAAATCTTATTTAATATACTATGTTATTAAAAAAATGTGGAAAGTATGAAAGCTAGATTTCTGCAAGTTGAGTTTTTTTATTCTTAGTTTACATTGTGATTTTATTACATCATTATTTAGAGGAGTCACGATAAATAATGGCTTAATCATATTTTTAAAATATCTGTTCATGTGTGTTTTTAAATATTCACTCAAGGAAATGGAATCAAAATCCCTGACAGAGGAACTGAGCTAGGTGTCTACAAGGTCTAGTTACCACATAATTAGAGGCTGCAGTATCCAATATGGTAAACACTAGCTAGCATATGGCTATTGAGCACTTGAAATAGGGATAGTTCCATTGTGGTACTAAATTTTTTATTTTACATAATTGTAATTAATTTACATTTAAAAGCTGAAACTGTGTAAAAGAGTTTTCCAATAACATAGCTTGATCCCTTTGTAGGTTAACATTTCAGTGGCTCACGTGGGTAATCCTAGCACTTTGGGAGGCCGAGGCGGGCAGATCATGAAGTCAGGAAATTGAGACCATCCTGGCTAACACAGTGAAACCTCGTCTCTACTAAAAATACAAAAAATTAGCTGGGTGTGGTGGCGGGCGCCAGTAGTCCCAGCTACATGGGAGGCTGAGGCGGGAGAATGGCGTGAAGCCGGGAAGCAGAGCTTACAGTGAGCCAAGATTGCACCACTGCACTCCAGCCTGGGCAACAGAGCGAGACTCTGTCTCAAAAAAAAAAAAAAGATGTTATTGTATTATAGTGTATATGTAGAACACATGCATTGTTTCTAGTATTACATGTAAATGCATCATTAATTTAGTTGATGTCCACATATTGATCCAATTTAAATAATTGTTTGCTATATAGTGATGTAACATTATAATATGATTATTTGAATATTTTATGTAGACACAAAAAGTTAGAGTGACACCTATACAAATCATAGCCGGTAATGAAATGAAAATATTATTACTGTAATTGTAACATTTAAGTTATTTGTCTGGTTAAAAAAATAAGTATGGATAAATTTTAAAATTCAAATGAAGACATGTTACTGACGCAGAATTGCATAGAGGTGCAGAAGCTAGTACTATGATGGGAACAAAAAAAAAGAAAGAAAGAGAGACTGGAAAAAGTATATTGCAAATTTCACAATGAATAGCACTGCAATTTGCTAATGGGCAAAATGAGAAAGCTGTTGTATAAAATTTATTTAAGTATAATAAAGTACAAAAATACTGAGTTTTTTGGCAACTACGTAGTGAATTTGATAAATTTTCTCTCAACATTCAAAAAAGAACCAATGGAATTTATTACCTAAAATTAGAATTAAATATCTAAGAAAAAATTAAGACTTTTTACAGGTCCCAGCTTGTCACTTTGGCCAAATATAATTTTGGTTTGGTTCTTATACATACATATACACACACACATTTTTTAGATGGAAGGATAATAAAAGAAACTATTTCAGTTATATAATTTTTAAAGAAAATTATGAGATAAAAACAAAAAAAGATATTTCACAAAAGAAATTCAGCTAAGCCACCAAAAAATTGCTTATAAAATACAAGATCTCTTTAACTACAACAGAGATCAGCTGATTTAAAATCTGAAAAACTGCAAATTTTGTGGTTGTTGTTTTTAGATTTTGATAAATCACGAGATATAAAATACACTGCCCAATTAGTACTTTGGGTATATTTTGTCCCTAACAATTTATTAATTTACTAATAATTATTGTCTATTCGTGGTCTAAAATATCAAACTCATGGCATGAGTATTTTTCAATATTTTACATCTGTTGAAGAATTTCAGCTAGTTATTAAAAAATTAGCTTCTAAAACAACAAATGGTTTTCCATCTATGTTAAGCTAAAAATCAGACTTACTGGAATTTTTCTAAAGGGACTGATGTTTTCTTTACTTCTTTGTTTCACTGTATGATACATCTTAAAAATATTTATGCTCATTTTCTGCAACAAACTCCATGAAATGTGTCCTGGATACATTGTTAAAATCATTCCGTGCATACATGCAGGTGCAGTGAATCATCACAAGTTTATAGAACTGTTGAAAGAAATAGAAGATAATGAGTTCAATGACCTCATGCCTTCTTTGACAGTGCTCTTTGGTTGAGTCATGAAAGAATTTTGCAAAGATTTACTGTACTGTTAATTCCAATTCAATATTTTTTGAAAATAAAGAAAAATTGCCAAATATTCAAAAATCAAAGACAAAAGATGGCAATGTGATTTAAGTTTTCACACAAATCGCACTGCATATAAATGAGCTAAACTTGAAACTCCAAGGAAAGGGAATGCTTATCTGTGGCCTCTCTGGACAGATCCAAGATTTTAAAATGAAATAAAAACTTTTCATAATTTAATCAGTAATAACAATCGTTATCGTTTTCTTATATGAGTCAATATGCAGAAGATTGTAATTGTAATGGATAGCATTACTTAAATTGGCTACCAAAACTGCAAGAAAAAGCGTAAAGAACTCATTATGGATACTTATAAACCGTTGCTTTTCAAACTATCAATATCATTTTGAGTCAATATTAATAATCCCGAGTTCACACAAGAGTTAATAAGTTAACTTTGATAGTTTTGAAACTGATAGCTTTTGCTTTAAATTGACTCTAAAGCAATTATGGTTAAAAGAAAAAAAGCTGGACCAGTTTTGTACATATGGATACAAATATTAAAGGAGAATGATTTTTCAGTTAACGGAAAACATTTTAAGTACATTTGGAACACCTTATGTATGTGAATATAGTTTTCCAACTGTAAATTTTATAAAATCAAACACTTCAACTCAATTATTTCCTGTAAAAATTGAGTATCTGCATTTGGTGAGCTGTAAGTATAAAGTACATTTAGTAAGGAGAAATAAATCTAAAATATCTCAATATTTTTTAGATTGATTACGTATTGAAATATAGTATTTTAAGTGTATTAAGTTATATAAAGTTATATTATTAAAATTAATTTGTCTTTTTTTACCTTTTTTTTTTTTTTTAAGAAAGGGTTTCACTCTAAGACTCTGAGACAGAGTCGCCCAGGCTGGAGTGCAGTGGCAGTGATTTTGGCTCACTGCAAGTTCCACCTCCCAGGTTCAAGTGATTCTTTCACCTCAGCCTTGTGTATCTCAGTAGCTGGGATTACAGGCACACGCCACCAGCCAGGAGAATTTTTGTATTTTTAGTAGAGACAGGGTTTTGCTGTGTTGGCCAGGCTGGTCTCGAACTCCTGACCTCAAGTGATCCACCTACTTCAGCGTCCCAAAGTACTGGGATTACAGGGGTGAGCCACCTCGCCCAGTCCCCACTGTCTTCCTTCTCACCATTTTTTGGTAACTGTTTAAAATGTGGCTACTGTTAAGTTTTAAATGACAAATGTGACGTGATGTATTTCTAGGGAGCACTGGTATGGGGAGTCTATATATATATATATATATATATATATATATATATATATATATACAAATTGCCTCCTCAATAAATACTGCACTTAAGGGCTTTAAAAGGCAAGGAGGGGTGGGGCACGGTGGCTCACTCCTGTAATCCCAACACTTTGGGAGGCCGAGGCGGGTTGGATCTGCTTGAGCTCAGGAGTTCCAGATCAGCCTGGGCAACATGGCAAAACCCCACCTCTACTAAAAAAACAAAAACTAGCTAGGCGTGGTGGCGCACGTCTGTAATCCCAGCTACTTGGGAGGCTGAGGCACGAGAATCCCTTGAACCCGGGAGGCGGAGGTTGCAGTGAGCTGATATCGTGCCACTGCACTCCAGCCTGGGTGACTCTGTCTCAAGGGCAAGGAGGGGAAGAAGCCAGTCTGACCCTGACTACTGCAAGAAATCTTTGCCCTGACTGTGTATGTAAGTGCTTCTCAGTGCTTGCCATTGTCTTCCTGTTCTTTCCTTTTTTTTTTTTTTTTTTTTTTTGAGATGGAGTCTCACTGTCACCCAGGTTGGAGTGCACTGGCGCGATCTCGGCTCACTGCAAGCTCTGCCTCCCGGGTTGAAGCGATTCTCCTGCCTCAGCCTCCCGAGTAGCTGGAATTACAGGCGTGCGCCATCACGCCCAGCTAATTTTTATATTTTTAGTAGAGACGGGGTTTCACCATGTTGCCCAGGCTGGTCTCCAACTCCTGGCCTCAGGTGATCCACCGGCCTTGGCCTCCCAAAGTGCTGAGATAACAGGCGTGAGCCACCTTGCCCGGACTCCTTTTCTAACTATGAAAGAAAAAGAAAGAGGAAGGTCTCTTCTGAAAGCTTAAAGCCAGATTTCCTCTGAAAGTCTAGCTGGCCAGTTAAAATGCGTCAGAGTCTATTCATGGCAGCAAACAGTAAAATAGAATGCCCTTTCTCTAGTAAGTATACGTAAATAACTACAGGCTTTTGACCCCAGAACTATCAGAAGCCCTGAAGCAGCGAGAGAAAGAGACTCTAGTTTCTGAAACTCTGAAAAGCTAGGATTTTGTGGCACTGGACTCTCAAAAGGTTGTTTTTACAAAATAAGAAAAACGGGGTTAGGTAAAGAAATGGTTAGAACTAAAGTTGAAGTTTAATGGGAGGTAGATACTCAGTTTGCACTTCTCTGTTTTTATTTCTTTATATTTTGCTCTAATATACATAACCATTATAAATAATAAGTAATAGCGACGTAAAAATTGATGCTCTTATTTTAGTGACCACGTTTTGGGTGAATATCAACATAAATGACCAGATTGCTATTTTGTCTTGCTGGTTATGGTTGGGGAAAGCTTTTCTTTGGAGAGGGGAGTGCTGTGGAGAAATAACCCAGTTACCTAGTGGCAGATACAAGGCATCCAGACATGGAAACTGGGTGGAAACAAACACTTTCCGGAGCGAGCTTACAAGCTCAGCCTTGGTGCTCCGTCTGCGTCATAAGTGGCTCCCTGCCGCCAGTGCCTGGCGCTGTGCCTGGCACCACGTGGGCGGCCAGCATCATTTGTTGGACTGAATTGTAAAATGAGATCATTTCCACAAAGGGATTTGTTGTCTGATCAGAGAACAGAATGCAAGCCATAAGAAAATAAATATAATAATTTGTCTTCCTTTTTGTGTTTTTGTATTTTGTTTGTATATATTTTGATAATTAAAAATTTTTTCACCTAGTTTTTTTTAGAGAAGACAGTGGATGCACAGAACACAATATAGATAACCCTTACTACCTGAATTCTCACTCTGCAAATATTCCCTGTAATGGCTTGCATCCATTTTTATCCCACATGCAGTACCCGAATTGAAAACCTGCTATAAAATATCTGCATGCTGGGGCCAGTGAAAACATAATTTGAACACAAGTTTGGGCAGGAGGGTGTAGGGTGCCCTGCAGTTGGATCTAGCTGCTTTGCCTGTCAGATGGCTTCTATTTTGCTTGCATTGCTTGTTGTGCTGTTTAAACCTGTGTGTTATCATCGTCATCGTCTCCACTTTGCTAAGTGAAAATGCTTTCTAAAAAAGTGGAAAAGCCTGTGAAGAAAGTATATGAACAAAAACCCAATCACCAAAAAGAAGGTTGAGAGTGAAAAAGCGTTTTGAGAAAGGATAATAAATAAAAAAAATGTATAAGCAGGTAAAAAGACAACCTAATTTGTATTGGATATTTAAAAATGGTATTTTTGAAGGTAGTATTTGTCTATACTCACTAATTAGAACTAATGAGAATTAAATGTAATTGACATTTTAAATCCTTTATACCTTTCAGAAATCTTTATGGATTAATACATAGATTTATGACAGTGGTTTAGTGAAATTTGGGGAAATTTCTTGGGGTTTTAAAAAAATGCATTTTTATTTTTTTATTTACAGTAATTATGGCTTCTTTGATTTTCTTGTGTTAAACTTTAAAAGAGTATGCAAATTTAAAAAAATGAAATATAGGCTCTAGTTATCTGAAATTTTGAAATCTAAAACATTTTCCAGAATAAATTGGACTTGGATGTCTCAGGATGCCTGAGGTCACAGACTGAAAGCAGAATTAAATGGTGTTATGAGCAAATGTTCTTTTTCATATCTAGAAAGGCCTTTTAACTACAAAGAATTTAATTTTTTTGTTGTTGCTACTTAGAAATATTTGGCAAGCAAATGACTCTAGATAATGTCTCTAAGAGAACTTCAAAGAGTCCTCTGATACTGAAGTAAAGTTTGAATCCTAAATCAAATTTAAAAAAAACCAACACACACATTTGAAATAGTTGAGACCTTTATAAATTATCTTTCTCCCAAAAAGAAAAAAAGTCAGTGTGAAAGCCACACTTGGTCCATGGACCACTATGGTTGTTCCTAGCTGGTTTCTCTATTCTAGTCATCCCTGTCCCTCCTTGTCTCCGTGGTCAGTATATAAAGCTCTCATAATTCTCTGGTGAAACACTGTTTGATCATAACAGCTTCAGGTTCAGGAAACATTAACTCTCCATTTTGTGTGTGTGTCACATTAAAATGTCTCCTTCCAGTGATCCAATTCCTGCCATGTTTCCAAGCCTCCTTTGACCATAACCTGTGGGCGTGCCCTTCCTTATATGTTACTTCGTGGTTCTCTCCAACACCTTGGGTTGGTCACCCTCTTGTGCTCAATTAGGGACGCTGCTCAAATCTGCTTTATTCTGTTCAATTCTCTAGTCCTCTTAGGCACGTGTACAACAGGGACATATCTCTCTATACCTTCAAGCACACGGTATACATAGGGTTAAATACTGCTTGTAAAATGAGTGGTTAAATATGACATTATCTGCCTAAGTAACCATTGCCAGTCCTGAGAGACATCCATCCTTTTAAATACAAAGCTGAGCTCACAAAAAAGTAAAAGAAATCCCTAAAGGAACAAGGAATCAGATTTATAAATCCGTGCTCCATTGCCAAGCTGTCCAGAGGAATTTTTTCAATTGGTCAAATAGAAGTTTTGATTTAAACCATAATAAAGAGGAAAAGAAATAAGGCCTTTTTTCTGTGGCACCTGAACCAAGACCTCTGGAGAGCACTATTGGTAGAACCATAGGGCCACACTTACTGAAGAACCATACTTACTCACTGAAGGAGAATCAGAAAAAATGCATGCTACTTCTGGATGCATACAAAGGATTATTTTATCATTTACTGTTATCCCTTTCTGAAACCCCACTAAAATGGGAACAGAAAATTTTTAATTCACAAGAATAAAGAGGTGCAGGAGAGAATCGGTAATGGTAAAACATTGGAAGCTTAAAAACATATGGAAGAGCAGTAACTGACTTAGAAGAACTGTAGAAGGCTGAATCCTAATCCTGTACTGGGGAAAGCTAAAAAAAAAAAAAAACCGGACCTTCAATTTTAAAATCTCCCAAAAGCTTAGAACTGGCAGGAGGAACCTCTAGGAAGTGAAGGTAAAGTTAAAGTTAAAAATGAAATAATTGATTGCAGGTCATTTTAAGAAGAAGTCAATCTCCACATTTCCACCCCCCTCCAACTTGTTCCTCCTCCCATACCATAGGTAACTGTCCCTTCCCAAATGCAGAAAAATGACCAGAGATCTAGTCACTGAAGGATGTAAGACAATCACTAGAGTGCCAGACATCAGTGCCTGCTTAGGACAGTGCATAATTCTGAAAACAGAGCATCAATTGAATGCTGAGATCCTTAGCCTGTTCTCTCACTAGTTCCCAGGACATATGCAGCTAGCATTAAACATCCCAGACAGGAGAATGGAAAACTTCCTGGAGCCTCTGACAAACACAAGAGGAAAGATCCAAAGCTACTGATGCCAAGGAGTTCCCCAAAGATATGTCTCAGCTGCAACCCAAACCCTCACTCTCAGAGCTTCCAATCAGGTCACTGGTGCTCCCATAGCCAGTAAATATGAACAGACACTCAAGGGCCTTCAGATATCAAAGAAAGCCTCTATCATGAGACATATAAACCAAATCAAACAAACAAAAATCATGAACATGGTGGTAAAGCAACTTAGAAAAAATGGAGACTATGCAGGAAGAAAAAACATTTTTTAAAAGAACTATCATTAATATTCTCACAGAGATGTGGAAAGATACCAATATCTTTTCTTTTCTCAAAGGGATGAGAGAAGAAAAGATATTACAAAAAAAAAAAAAAAAAAAAAAACCCAGGATGCCAAAAACAAAAAACAAAAAAAAAAGAAACAACATTCAGAAAACAAAACGTAATAAAAGAGTTGAAAATCACCCAGGATAGAGTAAAACACAAGATGGAAAATATTATTGAAAAGAAAAGAAAGCCAGAGGGCTAGTTCAGAAAGTCCAATACCCAGACAACAAAATAGTTCAAGATATTTTCCCCTATTAAATTCAATTAAATTTGGCCTAAGCTGCCTCTGTATTTTGAATTCTTACATAGCAAACTGCAACCTCAGCATGTACACAAATGGCAAACCACCTTAAGAGTATTCTTATAACAAATAATAGTCACAGGCTGCCAGCTAATCAGACCATGTTCAAATACAGCAAATGCCGTGCTGTATCCAGGCAAGCTATCTGTGTGTGTCACTTCCTCCTGTCTGTAAAGAGCTCCACTTTGCTGAGTGGAGCTCTCTGAACCTCTACTGATTCTAGCTACTGCCTGATTCGTGAATCACTCTTGCTTAAATAAACTCTGCTGGCCGGGCGCAGTGGCTTACGCCTGTAATCTCAGCACATTGGGAGACCGAGGCGGGTGGATCACGAGGTCAGCTGTTCGAGACCAGCCTGACCAACATGGTGAAACCCCGTCTCTACTAAAAATACCAAAAAAAAAAAAAAAAAAAAAAATAGCCCGGTGTAGTGGTGCGCACCTGTAATCCCAGCTACTTAAGAGGCTGAGGCAGGAGAATCACTTGAACCCCGGAGGCGGAGGTTGCAGTGAGCCAAGATCATGTCACTGCACTCTAGCCTGGGTGATAGAGCGAGGCTGTCTGAAAATAAATAAATAAATAAATAAATAAATAAATAAATAAATAAACTGTGCTAAATTGAATTTGTCTAAAGTTTTTCTTTTAACACCCCTAAATGGTCAGATATGTGTTTCCAGAGACAAAAGACTTACCACGCACTCAGCTATATAGATGAACAAACCCACACCAAGTAAAAACTCGACTATGTTTATTAGCAGGGAAAATAAAAAATAGTTCAGAAAAGGCAGAAAATATTTAAGTTACTTTGTTCACCTATAGAGTTTGTATAATTTTAAAATAGTAAATGCAAAATAAAGATTGTCCACATCAGTGTTAGGATATAACTGTGCAAAATGAACCATGTATTGTCATCCCTGGAATTAACCTTGTGGGGCAGGAGAGTAAATGGTATAATGGAGGAGGTAAAGCAAAACAGCTAAACCTCGTCTGCCAACCTCGGGAATTTACTTGTAATGACCGAAATAGAAAAAATCAGGAAGTAGTAATATAAGCATGTTTTTTAAATAAATATGGAGGTAAATGCCAAAAGAATTTGTAAAAAGAGAGGAATGTGGCTGATGTAGACAGGGGAAATGAGGAGAAGGTATGCTTTTTTTCTTTTTCTGCTTTTTTTTTCCTTTTATTTTTGATAATCAGCTTTGTGACAAATAGGGGTCTTTAAACTACACAGGGATATATTCTGATAAAATCTTTGTTTATATGCATGCATGGATATGCACACATATACATATATCTATACATATTTTATAAATGTGTATGTATGTGCAATTTAATTGTTTATTTCCACTCTTATTTCTGACAGTTTATATAAAGATAAATCACAAGGAAATTTTTCTTTTTGCATCTGGACTTTGGGGGTGTGGTGGAGTAGGGACAAAAAAAAGTTCCCCTTGGACTCTTAACTATAGGCTGACCTTATAAGGGTGGGGGTTAAGAATTCTTATTTTGGAAGATTTTGTTTACTGATGTATTGTGTGCTACTATGACAGTGTTGGCATACAGTAAGCACTCAATAAATATTTGCTGATGAAAAATGAATGAAAATAGATTTCAATTAACAGAATACAATATCCTGTAAGACAAAAGTGGAAATCCTTGAATGTTTGAAAAAAATAAAGGTATTAATTTTGGACTTTGTTAAGATTAATATACTGCTAAAAGTTTAAGTCTAACCTCTCAAATAATTGAAATAGAACACTGAACTTCCAAATTAGTATAAGAGGAAAAAAATTGAATTAAGAAAAATGACCTATCTAAAAAAATGAAAATAAAGAAAAAAGTTTTTAGAAGTAGGACAAATAGAAAACATGAAATACAATGGTAGAAATAAATCTAAATGAATAAATAATTATAATAATTGTAAGTAGACTAAAAACTTACCAATTAAATGATAGAAATGATTAAAATAAAAAGTCAGCTTAATACTGTTTACAAAAGACACATCTTAAATGTAAAGACACAAGATGCAGAAATGTCGAAAGTAAGAGGCAAGTTAGTAATTCAGGCAAATACTGATAGAAAAAAACTCATGTATTTATATTAATATCAAACAAGATAGACTTTAATGCAAAAAGCTTACTGAAGATTAATATAATTAAATATTGTTTTAATTCTATCCTAGTCTATACCTAATAATATAGTTTCAAACATATAAAGCAAAATTGATAGAACTATGAAAAGAAAACAACAAAAATCTACATACTTAGTGAAAGATTTTAATGCAATCAATCACAACAATATTACATTAATAGATTAGGCAGTCAATCAGCTACCAGTAGATTTAAATGATATAATCAACATTTATTCCAGTAGCCGTATATAGTACTCTGAATCTACCAACTGGCAAATGTACATCTGCTCAAGTAAAGGAACACTTATGAACATGTAATATTAGGTCATTAAACAAGTGTCTGTAAGTAGGAAAGTTGTCATACCATAGACACTATCTATTCTGACCAAAATGGAACTAAGTGGTTTCTTTACAAAGGTAACAAACCCAAGATTTTTGAAAATGTAAAAATGCTTCTAAAAAATCCATGTACTGAAGAATAAATCAAGGTGGAAATTGGAAAAAAACATAAGCTTAAATGATAGTAAAATACTACATATCCAATTATGTGTAACACAGAAAAGGAGATATTAGTGGCGATTTTGCAGACTTAAATATTTATATTAGAAAATAAGAATGGAAATTAATGAGTTAAATGTCTTAAGAAATTGCAAAAAGAACAACAGAATGCACACAGAGAACAAAGCCAAAAGTTGATGTTTTGAGATTTTAAAGACTGACACTTTGTAACTAGATTGATTTTGCAGGAGGATGAGCCGCAGACAAAACCCCTCAGACACTGGGTTAAAGAAGGAAGTAGCTTTATTCAGCCGGGAGCTTCGGCAGACTTGCATCCCAAAAAAAGAGCTCCCCAAGAGAGAAATGCCTGCCCCTTTTAAGGGCTTACCGCTCTAAGGGAGTCCATGTGAAAGGGTCATGATTGATTGAGCAAGCACGGGATACGTGGCTGGGGCTACATGCATCGGTAATCAAGACAGAACAGAACAGAACAGAAAGTTTCACAGTGCTTTCTCATACAATGCCTGGAATCTATAGACAATACAAGTGGTTAGGTCAGGGGCTGATTTTTAATTACTAGACCAGGCCTGGGGTGCAGCACAGGGCTGTTTATTGATCTCATTTTTGCCTTTCTTTAACTTTTACTTCCTCTTTCTTTTTCTGAGGTATGAGACAATAAGAGAGGTGGTCTTCTTCCTTAATTTTTTTAAAAAAGAAAGGAAAATAATAAACATATTTAATAAAAAATTCCAATAATAAATTGGAATTTTAAAATAACTCATAACTGTACATATAGAAGATAGTTTTAAATACCAAGACTAGTATGAACAATTATGTACTTTAAAGTTTGAAAACTTAGATCAAAGAGAAAATATTACACATCAAAACTGACTAAAAAATAAATAGAAAATCTGCATGTTGCTATAATTATTAAATGAGTTGAATAAGGATAAAAATTTACCCACACAGATACATTCTCAACCAAGACTCAGACATTTTAGTGGTGAGTTCTGTAAAACAGTCAAGGAACAAGTAATTCCAATTTATATAAATACTTGCAGATAATAGACAAAGAAGAAATACTAACCACTTATTTTACCCGGCTAATAGAACTTTAAAGCAAAAGCATACTAGGACAGTAAGAAAGAAAAATCACATATCAACCCATTAATAAGCAGAGATACAGAATCCAAGACAAAATACTAGAAAACTGGCCAGGTGTGGTGGCTCACGCCTGTAATCCCAGCACTCTGGGAGGCTGAGGTGGGTGGATCACCTGAGGCCAGGAGTTCGAAACCAGTCTGGCCAACATGGTGAGACCCTGTCTCTACTAAAAATGCAAAAATTAGCCAGGCTCAGTGGTGCACACCTGTAGTCCCAGCTTCTCAGGAGGCTGAGGCAGAAGAATCATTTGAACCAGGGAGGTGGAGATTGCAGTGACCTGAGATGGTACCACTGCACTCCAGCCTGGGTGACAGAGCAAGATTCTGTCTCAAAAAAAAAAAAAAAAAAAAACTAGAAAATCAAAGCCAGCAATGTATTAAATCTCTCTCCTCCCTCTCTCACACATATGCAAAATTGAAAAAATGTACTAACATCATTTTCTATACTAACCAATTAAAGAAAAAAACAATATGATTACTGCTATAGATTCTGGAAAAAATTTAACAAAGGTTAATACTGGTTTATGTTAAAAAGAGTATTGTATTAATTAGGATTAGAATCATCTGCACATAACAGAAATCTCCTTCAAATATCAAGAGAAAAAAATCATTTCTCTCAAACACCAGTGATGGTATAGTGACTCTATGGCATCATCAGGGACCTAGGCTTCTCTCTACTTTGCCATCACAATGCTTGGCTTCAATTTCATGGTCCAAGACAGCCATCATACATCTGCTTCCCATCCCTCGTGTGGCAGTTCCTATTTTCCAAATATGGCCACAGCAATATCTCTCATCCCAAATGTTCTTTTGCAATGTGACCTTTCCATTCTCCTACCAAAGAATGGAGCTATTTCTCTACTCCCACGAATATTGAAGGATTTTCTGCTTTGATCAGTAAAATATGGCAGAAATGACACTGTGCCAATTCCAGGCATATCCCTTAACTGGACTCATGGCTACTGCTTCCTTCCTCCTAGCAGCCAGGCTCAAGGTGACTATTCTGAGACCACCATGCTGTGAGAAAAGCCCAAGCTCCATAGAAAGGCCCTGGAGGAAGAGAAGTCACGGGAAAAGAGATCAAGGAGCACAGAGGTGCCAGACATAAGAGTGAAGAAGTCATTTGGAAGTGGACGCCCCAGCCCTAGCTATCTCAATTGACACCATGTGGATCAGAGATAAACCATCCAGCCAGACCCTTTCTGAATTCCTGATCTATGAAACTGTGAGCAAAGTAAAATGTTTGTTTTGAGCCTCTGAGAGCATGCAGTTTCCTTCATAGCAATATATAACTGGAACATCTCTCTTTTAAGGAGTCTTCCAGACATCTCAAACAACACTTGGCTTTAATTTTCTTGGCCCAAACTTAGTTACATGGCCACACTTAACAATAAGTAAGTCTGGGAATTGTAGTCTTTTCCCTGGGCGCAATGTTCTCAACTAAAAATCAGGGTTCTATTACCAAGGGGGAAGGGAAGAGAATTGAAAACAGCAGTCAGTCTCCGACAAAATTTATGTCTAATCCAGTGAGTCTCAAAACATGGCCCCTGGGCCAGCAGCATCAGTAGCACCTGGAAATTTGTTAGAAATGAAAATTCTCCTATCCTGCCTTAGACCTACTGAATCAGGAGTCCTGGAGGTGGGATCCAGGAATCTGTGATTATTGTGATTGAGTGGTCAAGGAAATTCTGATACACACCGAAGTTTGAGAACCATTGGTCTAAACTTAGAGGAAATTATTCTTCCTGGTGAAATGTCAGAAATATTTCCTTTAAAATCAGGAACAGAACAAAGATGTCCAGATTCGTTGCTTCTATTTAACATCATGCTTTCTGTTCTGGCCAGCGCAGCAAGAAAAGAAAAAGAAATGAATGTAAAAGAAGAGATAAAACTATCATATTCACAGTTGATTTGATTGTGTATATTTAAAATAAATCCAAGTTCCAAGTTGCTGATTGTATGAATGTACAAAAATGGGTTTCTTCCTATATGACACAACAAATTATTTAGGTATCATTGGTAATGGCAAGCAGTAGTTAGCCAGGAATGAATCCAACAGCAAAACTGCATTCATTTGGGGTAGAAAATGATAAAATGTCTTGAGACATTAAAACAGACTTAAACAGGCCAGGCACGGTGGCTCATGCCTGTAATCTCAGCACTTTGGGAGGCCGAGGCAGGTGGGTCACTTGAGGTCAGGAGTTTGAGCCAGCCTGGCCAACATGGTGAAATCTCATGTCTACTAAAAATATAAAAATTAGCTGGGTATGGTGGCCCATGCCTGTTGTCCCAGCTACTAGGGAGGCTGAGGCAAGAGAAAAGCTTGAACCCGGAAGGTGGCGGTTGCAGTGAGCCAAGATGGCACCACTGCACTCCAGCCTGGGCAACAGAGCAAGACTTCATTTCAAAAAAAAAAGACTTAAAGAATTAGCTTTATGATGTTCATGTATAGATAGACAGACTTAATATCATAAACTCTCCTGTGTCTCCAATTTAATCTTTTTATTTGCCATAATTATAATTTTTTAAAGCCAGCATGGTTTTTCTGGGTAAGCTGATTCTAAAATTTATATGGAAGAGTAAAAGTTCAATGATAGTCCAGATATTTTTGAAGAAAAAGGATGAAGTGGAGGGGATTGCCCCTACCATCTGCATATCAAGATTTATTTCGTAGCTATGGTAATTGGGATAGTGAGGTATTGACACAAGATAGAAATATAAATGAATGGAATAGACTAGAGCATCCAGAAATATACATACATGGAACATTTATCTAAGATTGGAATGACATTTAAGACTGATAAAGAAAAGACTGACTCTGACAGGCACTCCTCACTTTATTGTGTCTCTCCATATTGATACTGAGTTTTTTACAGTTTGAAAGTTCGTGGCAACCCTGCATCCAGCAAGTTCATTGGCACCATTGTTGAGCAGCATGTGCTCACTCTTTGCCTGTGTCACATTTTGAAAATTCTTGCAATATTTCAACCTTTTTCATTATTATTATATCTGTTGTAGTGATCTGTGATAAGTCATCTTTGATGTTACTAATGTCATTTTGGAGGCATGTCATGAACTGTGCCCATAAAAGACAGAGAACTTAATGGATACATCTTGTGTGTTCTCTCACTGCTCCACAGACTGGCCATTCTCCCTTCTCTCTCCCTCTCCCCAAGCCTCCCTATTTCCTGAGATATGACAATAATGAAATTAGGCCAGTGAATTCCCCTATAATGGCCTCTACATGTTTAAGTACAAAGGAAGAGTCACACATGCCTCACATTAAATCAAAAGCTAGAAATAATTAAGCTTAGAGAGCTTAGAGAGGAAGGGCTGTTGAAAGCTGAGAAAGGCCAAAACCTAGGCCTTTTGCATGAAACAGCCAAGTTGTAAACGCAAAGGAAAAGTTCTCGAAGGAAATAAAATTGTTGCGCCAATGAACACACAGATGATAAAAAAGTGAAACAGCCTTATTGCTGATATAGAGAAAGTTTTAGTGGTTTGAATAGAAGATCAAACCAGCCACAACATTCCCTAAAGCCAAATCCTAATACAGAACAAGGCTATAACTTTCTTCAGTTCTGTGAAGGCTGAGAAAGTTGAGGAAGTGGCAGAAGAAAAGCTGGAAGCCAGCAGAGGCTGGTTAATGAGGTTTAAGGAAAGAAGCCATCTCCATAACATAAATATACAAGGTGAAGTGGCAAGTGCTGATGTAGAAGCTGCAGCAAGTTATCCAGAAGATCTAGGCGAGATCATTGATGAAGGTGGCCACACTAAACAACATATTTTCAATGTAGATGAAACAGCCATGCATTGAAAGAAAATGCCATCTAGGATTTTTATAGCTAAGCAGAAGTCAATGTCTGACGTCAGAGCTTCAAAGGATAGGCTGACTCTTGTTAGGGGCTAATGCAGCCGATGATTTTAAGCTGAAGTCAATGCTTCTTTACCATTTTGAAAATCCTAGGGTCCTTAAGAATTATGGTAAATCTGCTCTGCCTGTGCTCTGTAAATGGAAAAACAAAGTCCAGATATGACAGCAGATCTATTTACAGCAGATCTATTTATGCTTTACTGAATATTTTAAGCTCACTGTTGAGACCTACCACTCAGGAGAAAAAGATTCCTTTCAAAATATTACTGCTTATTGACAATGTACCTAGTCACCCAAGACCTCTGATGGAGATGTACAAGGAGATGAATGTTGTTTTCATGCCTGTTAAGATAACATCTATTCTGCTGCCTGTGAATCAAGCAGTAATTTTGACTTTCAAGTCATTATTTAAGAAATACACTTTGTAACCCTATAGCTGCCATAAATAGTGAGTCCCCTGATGGATCTGAGCAAAGTGAATGGAAAACCTTCCGGAAAGGATTCACCATTCTAGATGCCATTAAGTACATTCGTGATTCATGGGAGGAGGTCAAAATATCAACATTACCAGGAGTTTGGAAGAAGTTGATTCTAATCCTCATGGATAACTTTGAAGGGTTCAAGTCCTTAGTGGAGGAAGTAACTGCACATGTGATGGAAATAAAAAGAGAACTAGGATTAAAAGTGAAGACTGAAATGGGATTGAATTTCTGTGATCTCATGATCAATCTTTAACAGACGAGGAGTTGAGTTGCTTCTTGTGGATGAGCAACAAGAGTGGTTCCTTGAGATGGAATCTACTCCTTGTGAACATGCTCTGAACACTGTTGAAATACAACAAAGGATTTAGAGTGTTACATAAACTTACTTGACAGGGCAGGGTTTGAGTATTGACTCCAATTTTGAAAGAAGTTCTACTGTGGGTAAAATGTCGTCAAACAGCATCTTATGCTCCAGAGAAATCTTTCATGAAAGCAAGATTAAATCAATGCAGTGAACTTCATTGTTGTCTTATTTTAAGAAATTGCCACAGCCACCCCAACCTTCAGCAACCACTGCCCTGATAATTCAGCAGCCAGCAACATCAAGGCAAGACGCTCCACCAGCAAAAAGATTACTGCTCACCGAAGGCTCAGATGATCACTAGCATTTTTTAGCAATAAAATATTTTAAAAATAAGGTATGTTCATTATTTTTATAGACATTATGCTATTTCACATTTAATAGACTATAGTATAGGGTAAATATAACTTTTATATGCACTGGGAAATAAAAAAATGTGTGACTTGATTTATTGAGCTATGTGCTTTACTGCAGTGGTCTGGAACTAAATCTACAATATCTCTGAGGTATGCCTGTAACTAATTAATGCTGGAACAATGAGCTTCATGTAAAGTAGTAATACTGGATACCAACATCATTACAAAATCAATATTAATTCCAACAGAATTAAAGACAAAATGTAAAAAACTTAAGATTTTTGGATAGAATTCTAAGATGCTATTTTTAAGATTACAATGTAGAAAAAAACTTACACAAGACACCAAAGGCACAATTCATAAAGGAAGAGACTGATGAATTAGACTACATTAAAGTTGAAAACTTCTATAGAGCAAAAGAAATCATGTTTAAAAAGGACACATGACAGGCTGGGAGAAGATATTACAACATATATCTGATAAATAATCTGTACCCTAAAAATATAAACATCTCTTGAAGCAATCCAATTTTGGAATACTCTACCTGTGTGATGTATCTTGTAACATAAAAATCAAAGATTAGAATTAAAATATATGATTTAAAATAAAGTACAACTGAAGAAATAATTAGTTGAATTAATAAATAGTAAAACAGATAATCACTTGCTCTTAACCAAAAGGCGAAGAAGTGATAAAACATTAAAACAGAAATGAAGGCCAGGGGCAGTGGCTCATGCCTGTAATCCCAGCACTTTGGAAGGCTGAGGCGGGTGGATCACATGAGGCCAGGAGCTTGAGACCAGCCTGGCCAATGTGACAAAACCCGTCTCTACTAAAAATACAAAAATTAGCCAGGCATGGTGGCGCAAGTAAACCCAGCTACTCGAGAGGCTGAGGCATGAGAATCGCTTGAACCTGGTAGGCAGACATTGCAGTGAGCCGAGATTGTGCCACTGTACTCCAGCCTGGGGGACAGAATAAGACTCTGACTCAAAAACAAAAAATTAAAAGGAAAAGTTGCTAAAATGCAGCTCAGATATTCAAAGAGGTAGAAAATATGAAAGAGATGTTAAGCGATATAGAGGCTATATTGAGAAGTTCTGATCAGTATTCAATTAGAGCTCCAGAAAGAAAGGACAGAGGATATGGGGCAAAGGAAATATTTGCAGAGATAATTGCTGAGAATTTTCCAGATCTGATCAATAGGAACAACCACACCAAATAACAACTTGTGAATTTAGCTTTACTGAAGCTGAGCATATTCACTTGTCAACAACTCAGCAATCTTACCTCTAGGTATGTATGTACCATAAATAATTTCTTGCATATGTGTACGTGGTAACAGGTACAAGAACGTTCATTGTGTCAATGTTTGTAATTGAAAAATACTGGAAATATCAATAGGTGGGAAGATAAATAAATTATGTTATATCCATATAATGTAATGCCATGCATCAGTAAAAATTAATAAACTGGAGTTACATGTGTCAGCAAAAATCAATTTCATAAAAATATTTAGGAATAAAACCAAGTTGCAGAATATACAGTATGATGCCATTTATTTAAAATATGCAAAAGTGTAAGACAATACATATATCCCTTAGAGATAAGTGCAAATATACATTTTGTATAAAGAAATGCTCAGGAACAATAAACAGCAAACTCTGGATGAGGATTCCCTTTGAAGATATTGGGGAGGGGAGGAAGTCATGATCAGAAATGAGAGCTAAAGGACTCTTCACTTCTTTCGGTAATTTCGCATTTCTTAATGTGAATGGAGGGTTCATAAGTTCCTTACATTGCTCTTTATAGCCTTTTTTATGCCTGAAGTATTTCAAAATACATTTTTTAAGCAGCTAAAAGGTCTTTGAGACATAATGGGAATGTCCAAGCATTGAGGCTATTTTAACTGAAATGTTATTATAATAGTTTCTGGAGACATTTAAAGATACATAAAATTTCAGTTTATCCACCTGTTATTCTTGACTCTTAATCTTCCTCTCTCTCCTGGAATACACTGAATTTCCTCTGGACTAGCAATATAATACATCTTCAATGACATGTATTTTCCTTTTCCTCTCAACTTTCATCTTCTCCTCAGCTTAGAAACATACTCAAGTCTCCGCTAGCCTTAATAAATAAATAAGGAACACCTGTTCCTTACACACTTGTAAATTTTTTGCCTCCCTTCTCATCCAGGTTCTTGGAGGAACAGCCCAGGCTTCCTATGTCTAACCCATCACTTCTACTCACTCTGCAAAACACTATAATCTGACTCCTGTCCACTTGACTGGAAGAGCCCATTTTAAGATATTAACATTGCATTGCAAGTCAAATTCAAAGTAACTTTTCAGCTTCATAGACACCTACTGTATTTGACACTGTTGATCTCTCCTTCCTTCTTGAAGTTCCTTCATCCCTTGGGTTCTGTGACACTCTTTTCTTCTTCTCTGCACACCTGTCTGTTGCTCTTCTGTATCGTTGTCATCTCTGAGTTGTCACCTTTGACATAAATCATGTGACCGAACACAGATAAGTGTGTTCCTGACTCGGTTCTGTTCCATTCATCAGTTTATCTATCCTCATTCCAAAACCACACTACCTTAGTTACTACCTCTATGGTAGATCTTGATTTATAAAAATATAAGACCTCCAGCTTTGTTCTCTTCAAGATTGGCTTGGCTATTATTGGCCCTTTGAATTTACATAAAATTTTAGAAAATTGCTTTTTTAAATTTTTCTAAGAGAGAGAGCACGTCTCACTATATTGCCCAGGTTGGTCTTGAGCTCCTGGCCTCAAGCAATTCTACTGCCTTGACCTCCCACTGCTGGGATTACAGGTGTGAGCCACTGCACCCATCCTAGAAAATTGATTTTTTGAAAGTATTTTTCCCTAGATTTGTCCCCAACATTTTTTGGAAATTTAAAACATTCTAAAGCCTGAGAATATCTAACCTAGTTATTCTTACTCGTTTTGAGACTCAATTTAGGGGGCAGCTTCCCCAGAAACCTCTCTGCCTGCCTCACGACAGGTTGCTTCAGTTCCCATCTTACAATTACCACTTATTGCCCTTGTAACTACCTTGTAATTACCACTGCACATTTTCCTTGAGAAATCTTTCTGGAAATAATAACAATAGTAATTATTATTATGTGCTATAATTACTTTTATTCAATATCTTCCACAGCCCCTATGCAGTAGCTATTATTAAACTAATAGATTAGAATACTGAGATACAGAAAGATAAACCACTTGAGATCACATACTGAGTAAGTTTTAAAGTTAGAATTCAAATCCAGCTCTGTCTGATTCCAAAGCCTGATTTTTTTCCCACTATGTACTCTCCCTCTGCTAATGACGTAATACTTAATCGTGGAATTTAAATTTAATTTGTTAGAGATTTGATGCTTACTTTTTCTTTTTGAGATAGGGTCTTGCTCTGTCACCCAGGCTGAAGGGCAGTGGCCTGATCATAGCTCAACGTAACCTCAAAATCTCAGTTAATTTTATTTTTGTAGAGAGAGGGTCTCACTACGTTGCCCAGGCTGGTCTTGAACTCCTGGCCTCAAGCAATCCTCCTGCCTTGGCCTCCCAAAGTGCTGAAATTACAGACATGAGCCACTAGGCCCAGCTGTTGATGTTTACTTTCAAAAACCTAATGGACTATTAACTGTATAACAAATAAATAATATTTAATAATAGGTATAATATTTAATATATGTAAATAAGATATATTTATCAAGATAAATGTTAATGTTAATTTTTATTTTTTAAATTTATTTATTTTTCGAGATGGAGTTTCACTCTTGTCGCCCAGGCTGGAGAGCAGTGGTACCATCTCAGCTCACTGCAACCCCCACCTCCTGGGTTCAAGCGATTCTCCTGCCTCAGCCTCCTAGTAGCTGTGATTACAGGCATGTGCCACCATGCCCAGCTAATTTTATATAAACTTTAATTTTTAAATACGATAATTAAAATTTTTTTCCCATACATATTCTGCTTAAGTACCGTATTTATTCTTTACACTAAATAAAAAAAAAAAGTTTATCTTTGGATTATTTGTTGCTGAGGAACAAATTACTTGCTCTATGCCAGAACTTACTGGCATAGAACAACAAGCATTTTATTCTCTTCATGAAGTGTGTGGGTCAGAGCACAGCAGGAAGGGCTTGTCCCTGCTCCACCATGCCTGAGGCCTCAGCTGGGAAAACTAGAATGGCTGGGGGTAACTTGAACAACTGGGAGGTGGAAGCATCTGGCAGCTCCTCCGTTTACATGCCCGGTGCCTGCGCTGCGATTACTGAAAGGCTGGGCTCAGCTGAGGCTGTCAACCAGAGCACCTAGGCAGGGCCTCTCATGTGTCACGTGGCAGCTGGGATCCAAGACAGGGAGTATGTCAGGAGAGCAAGCATTCCAAAGGAGACAGGAGGAAGCTGCAGGGCGCTTTCTGCTCTGGTCTCAGAAGTCACACAGTAGCACTGCTGTGTTACTCAGTTGAAGCAGTCACACACTAGCTCAGATTTAAGGGGTGGGGGACCTAGAACCTGCCTCTCAATAATAAGGGCATTGACAAATTTGGGGCCATATCTTAAAACCACCAAAGCTTACAAAAATATGTGGATTTTAGTCATGTTTTCGATATCTGCACTTTACTGTTAGTATTTACTGTTCATATTGGGTCTGAGAGTGGTGCCTTCACAGCATCCACATTCGGCAGGAGAGATGTCACAGTTCAACAAGAGTTCCCACCACTCCTCACATCAGGAGGATTTGGGGGCCATAAAGTTACTGCTGAACTATATGGTATGAGAAATACATTCTGAATCTTCCATTCCTCTCTTCTTCCCAATGTCATAGACGATGAAAAGAACTGGCCTCATGTGGTGCCCTAGAGATGTGGCAGGGAGTGCTTCCCTGACTTCAGACATTGTCTTTTAACTTACGATGACATGGGGAGATATTTGAATGAAGATAAATGACCATTTTTCACATTACATTTGAGTAGTAATAGGGCACATTTACTGAGCACTAAACTTATTTGCTAGATGTGTGCTCAGCACTTAGTTGATCTTTCAACATCCTATGACCTTGCTGCTCAAAGTGTGGTCCTCAGATCAGCAGCAGCAGCGGTCACCATCACCTGGGAGCTTGTTAAAAATGCAGAACCCCAGGCCCTAGGCCAGACCTGCATTTCTACAAGATTCCCAGGTGATTTGTTCATACATTAAAATGTAGAAGTACTGCTTTATGAAGTGGGTGCTATTACTATCTACCTTTTACAGAGTAGGCAACTCTGAAGGGTTAAGAAACTTACTGATCACATTCTGAGAGAATGGAAAAAAGAAACTGGATGAAGAGTACACAGTTTGTGAGTTAGAAGAGCTGAAATTCAAATTCAGGTCTGATTGACTCCAAAACCTATATTCCTCACAAATATTCTATCGTGCCTCTCAGTAAATTTCACTGCATTGGCAAATGTGTTCCTATATAGACAGTGATCATCCGTTTAAAGGGCGGTTTAAACAGGTATCACCACCAAAACAGCATTGTTCCATCACTTCACCAATTATTTAGCCCTCTGCCTCCCCTTGCTCAACTGTGAGTTCCTTAAAAGACAGGACTATTGTTCTGTTTGTTGTTAAATCTGCAGAAATTAACCCAGAATCTGACACATAACAGAGTATCTGCCCCTTACAAACTCCTTAATTAATATACATTAGGCCTATTTGTTCAAGTGAGTTGTATAGATTGTGGGCAGTTAACTGGGTGCTAAGATTATTTTGCTGTAAAAAAGGATGCAGGGGTCCTCCCTGGGGTTTCCTGCAGGCCAGGACTTCGGCGGCAGAAAACCACCAAGGCTGCTGCTCCCGACCCATCAGCGCAGCTTATCTCTCTGCCCAGGCGGCCCCCAGCCCAGCCCAGCAGTGGGACTTCCTGAGAAAGGTTCTCCTTTCTTTCCTAGCCCTGGAGCACAGCTCTGCGGCTATAATTAACTTCCTTCCACTTGATTTATGCAGAAGGGACAGGACCCGTGAAATGCAGGGAAGCTTGGTTATAATCCCTGTATTTCTGTGTGCCTCAATCTCTAAAGTTCTTTTTTAATTGATTGCATCTCATGTGTTCTTATGGAGAGAGGAGCACAGATGCTCAGCAGTGTATAGTGGTTAGAGCGAGCAGAAGTCCTGGCTTTCCCCGGACGATCCCTACCTGTGCACACCATCCTGGTGTGATTGTTAACAGTCTTTGTTTGTGGTCAAACGTGCCCCTGTTTGGGTGATAAATCATATGGTCACCTTAGTCACTGGGGCTTAATGCTGGTCCTGATGTCACCTCAGCAGTCAGAACGGGGGCCAGTCCCTGATGCAGAGATTTGCTTTCTGGACCAGTAAACCATCTGTCATTAGGGTGTTTCTCCTAGTGTAGTCTTCAGGCCACCTGCTTCAGAGCCAGCTGTGAGCTGGGTGTCCACACAAGTGCCCAGGCCCACCTTGGTCCTACTCAGAACCAGGAGCTTCCTTTCCCTCTGAGACTCAGTCTGATGCTCCCTCCTCTGACCTCAGCTTACGCTAAAGTCCCTGATGACTTTCTCTTCCCTAGGCATCCATTCTCCAACCCTTAGCACTGGGAACTATTTGATTTCAGTTTGAAGGCCTCCATCTTCCCACCCCTTAGAGGGTGGCCTGAATACCACCCTGCCCTGTACCCCACAGCACTATTATTAGATGGGAATGTCAGAGGCTAGAACTGAAATCCCTGGCAGGCCTTTGTCCCCAGAGCGACGGAGAGAATCGCCGGAAGGGACAGCCTAGCCTGAGGTTAGACAGTCCAGTTCTCTTTCCTCTGGGCTCCAGAGGACTGCAGGCCAGCAGGAAAGAGCTGAGCTATTCTTAGCCGAGGTGTGGGAGCCTGGCAGGAGCTGCAGGCGCTGCCCCAAGGGTCAGAGACAGGAATCGGCCACCCACTCTGGCTGCCTCCCCTCTCTCCCTTGGCTGCCCTTCACACAAATAAATGACCACCCCACTCCCTGTAACCAGCAGCAGTACATGGCTCAGATATGGGTCACCCGTAATCCCCTTAGTAGAAAGCACAGCTCTGCCTCTGTCTTATATTACAGTTTGTGGGTATATTTAGAGCTGAGCGGGGCCTCAGCCACCACCTCACTTTCTTCTTAGAACCCTAGCATCCTGCATAGGTCAGGACTGAGCCCCACAGAAGGGAAATGATCTGTCCAGGGCCACACGGACATTCAGAGTCACTAAGAACTCTACTAAGAACTCAACCAGGGCCAGGTGGGGTCATAGTATGTACAAGCTGTAAGTTTGGGCTAAGGTTTCCAAATGTCAGTCAGCAGACAGGGGCTATTTGTGCCAACATCTTTGCAGGTCCTCAGTAAAACAAAGACCACTCGTGTCATATTACCAACTGTGCTTTCATGGAAAGGGTTTTATTTTTTTCTGAATTTATGCTCTTCTTATCTCGAGGTTGCAAAAAAGACCTTGCTTTATGAAATGACTCTAATAGTATATGACAATCCTAGGTCAGTCCCTAACACTAAAACTTTTTTTACTGATGTGTGAAGTAAAAATATATATTTAGGAAGCAACAGAGAGGAGGATACTCAAAATAAAATAAAGATACACTTTATTCATTCATTTAATAAATGTTGAATGTCTATTTTTGGTGTACACTGCACCAGAGCACAAAATATACCTGGTTTCTACCCTCATGTTGCTTACAATCAAATGGGGAAGGCAAGCAATAAACAAGTGAATGTCACTGTAAAATGTGATAAGGGCGACAATGAGTTTCTAAAAGAAAGTACTGTGAGAGGGAATAACGGGAATGGTGAGGTGCTTGTTTTCAATTGGGTGGTTAGGGAAGACCAGAAGACAAGGGGGAGCCACTTTGCAGAAAATGAGCAGGGGAGAGAAGCAATTCGGCAAAGGAACAGCTTGAGTAAAGGTTTGAGGTTGGAAAAGAGCTTGGGGAGTTTTAGGAGCTGGAGCAAGGGGAAGGGTCTACCAAATGAGGTGGGAGAAGCAGGTTGGAGTCCAACCCCTTTAGGTCTTATAAGCCATGGAGAAAAGTGTTCGATTTTATTTTAGAAAAAAAGGAAGCTATTGAAGGGTTTTCAGCAGGGGAATGAGATGATCCAGCTTTAATTTTAAATACAGGGGATTGGCTCCAAGATTCCCTCCCCTAACTGTGGGTAACAAAATCTGCAAATGCTCAAGTCCCTGATACAAAATGGCAGAGTATTTGTATATAACCTATGCATATCCTCCTGGATACTTTAAATCATCTCTAGATTACTTATAATACCTAATGCAATGCAAATGCTATGTAAACAGATATTATATTGTATTGTTTTGGGAATAATAACAAGAAAAATGTATGTACATGTTCAATACAGATGCAATTTTAGGGGGAGTATTTTTCAATCCACAAATGCAGAACCCAGAGAAACGGAAGGCCAACTGTGCTTTCTTTACCTGCTGTGTGAAGAATGGACAGGAGCAACTCAAGAATGGTCCTAGGGAAACGAGAGTAGAGGCCAGTGATATTCCAGGTGAGAAGTGGTAGGTTCAAGACCTTCCTAGAGAAGATAATTTTCTATTTGTTGAGAAAACACGCACATACATGCTAAATGAGTCAGGTCATCTGGCAAATGTAGTAAAGTCATATGTTTGGACACAGAGTTTTGGAAAGGAGAGCTGAGAACATTCCAGGACCTTCCCAATCCCTCTCTAGCTCCAATCTTTTACCCTGGGGTCGTCAGCTGGTCACTGGGCTTGCTCCCCATAGGTTAATACATCCTCGGAGGAATCTCCGAAGCCCTGTACCTAATGTCCCCAACCAATCCTCCCAAAGCTCTCCAGTTTGGATATGACCATTTCTGCAGAATGCACACATCTGGGAAGCAGCTGCCTGGCCACTCTCACAAAATCATCCCCCTGTAATTCAGTTAAAGCTGGAGTAGAGAGGAGGCATGGGGGACTAAGGAAAAATGTGAAGTCTGCCCAAGATAGGATCTGGGTAGATGTCAGGGGTACCACCCCTGATCTTTGTAGACAGGCCTCCAGGGTAGCCACTGGGATTTCAACTGGCCTCTGTGTCTTCCTCTGATCCCTGCAAGACCAGTTGTGTCCCACAGCTGTACACCATCTGCTACCCTCTACCCCAGAGGAAGCTATAGTTTAGAGCTTAAAGAAGTGACGGGGAAGACAGTGAGCTCTCACTTGTCTATAGAGAGTTAATTGTGGGAATAAAGAGTCTAGATTTCCCATGAAGTGGGCAATGGTTTGGCATTCATCTGCACAGTGGCTCCCCAAAAATGTCCTGGCATGGGAAAAAATTTCAAAGAAAACTCAATGTCCCAGGGTTTTTAAACCCCCTTCCTACTCAATATTTCACAGACTCTAGCTTACAAACTTCATCTTTCCTATTTGCTCTGCTCTGTGCTCCTCTTCTTTCCTCCCTTCCCCAAACACCGGCACCCCTAATTCCCAATCTGGGTCATCAAAAGCCTAACAGCATCTATTCAAGCTGACATCTAATCCTCCCCAGAGGAAGGGAACTGCACTCCCATCCAGCGGATGATGTTATTGGCCCCCTCCCTGAGCTCAGGGGCTTGGTGCAGCCCAGACATATGGATCTTTTTAGAGACTTATGCAATTTGGCAACCCTGTTTCACACCCTCCAAGCCCTGCTGCTCAGACACTGCTCTGCAGAGAGTGCACCCGGAGAGGGAGGGAGTGGATCCCTGCATGCTCTTTTACTCTTATTCTTTCCTTGTCATTTCTCCTGGCAACTCTCTACTCAATTTGGAAAACAAAAAGTAAAGTGTTCTTCTCCTGGCCAAATATTTGACTGAAAACAGGAAAGAGAAAAAAAATCAAATAAAAAGAAAAAGAGGAAGAAAAAATGGGAAAAAGAACACAGAACTGCACCATGAATATTCCGATCAGTTCTCCAAGACAAAGACTGAGAACCACCTGAGCCAACAACACACTGTCTTGCTTCTCCTCCTCTCCATCTCCTGTCTATGTGAATAGACGTAGATTCCAGTCTATATGGAGCTCCTGGATTTGTGCAGTGCACAACCTGAGCACCATCTGCTGCAACCCTACCTCCTCCAACACTTAATTCATCCTGAGCCTCTGATGGGTGAATTTGACCTTGCTCTGTGTGCTCAGGAATGATGTATGGTGCTTCTACTGAGGCAACAACGTCTCTGACACTTGGCAGGCTCACACTTGCCCCTTTGTCACCTCAGCCAGACACACAGGTGACTGGCGTGTCTTTGAAAAATAAGGAACTTTCTTGCTGCTCATGGAAGAAAGAATAGCTTCTCTGCTCAAGGACCAACAGCCAGAACTGCCAAGGAAATTTTGCAGACTCCCCAGTCAGGAGTCACCAGAGATCTGGTCCTAGAAGTGTAAGACCTTCTAAGGTCCCAAGCTCTTATTTCCAAATTGAGACCTTAGCACCAAGACCTTAGAACATCTTACTCTCCTAGTACTAGACCTCTGATGACTCCTGGCTGGGGAGTCTGCAAAATCTGAACCTTAAAGGGTGGGGCCATTTTGGATGAAGATGTTAAACTAGGAGGGGTCCATAAAATTCACGGGAATTAGATTGTCCTTGAGCCATCCCCCCACGCTCTGCCTCTGAGGTGATCTCTTCCAGGCTATAGGCCCAACTGAAAAGGCTAGAAGTGGGAGAAATGTGAAGCAGGGAAGCTTTGCCTTTTTCTTTCGGAGCCAGGCCTGGACCAACACCTTATTTTATTTTTGATGGTTTCATGATAGATGGGACCTCTATATAAAGCTCAAGAGAATAGTTTGGGACAGATGTTTCCTTTCCAGCCACATTTTCCTGCCTCAAGTTAAAAATAGCCATCCTCTTCGCTTTGGCTTCCGAAAGATGTGTGCCATTAAAGCTCTCTATTTGGGTTTACAGAGACAAAGGCTGTTAAGTCCCTGGCTTTCACAGCCTGTTGGTCCATGAACTGACGCAATATTGGGTTCAGGAAGATCCAGCCCCTCGAGACAGATTCCTGGACACTTTAGTGAAAAAAATTGCTTTCCTATACCTACCTTTAGGTAGCACCAGAAAGAGAATTTCCAAGTGGGGAAGGACATTTCGCAAAGTAGTTCTATTTTTGTTTTCCTGAATAAATCCTTCATTATGGAGTTTTCTTGAATCAATGACACCCTCAGCCCCAGGGTAACCTGAATCCCCTTTGATATCTGGCTTTAATGGAAGCATAAATGCTGTCGGTCGTATTCACGGGCAATGTTGAGTTAGGCCTACACCATCAGGAAGATTGACTGAAAGCCTAGATACTACAGAGTTCGGAAATGAGCAGAGACAATACCAGAATTACAGACACAAATCCACAAACAATGGATTTCTGACCTGTTCTCAGGGAGCTGCTTCCCAGGGTGTAAGGAATCTTTACTTAAGTCTCCCTTATCACTGTCGTATTCACCCTTTGGCCAAGCTGTTCCCCCTGTCACCTGACAGCTCCTATGGACAACCCAGGACCTGATAAATCCAAAGAACTACAGTAATGCATAATTGCCACATCTTTTCCTTTTCACAGTAAAATAGCTTTATGTATTTTTGTTTGTAAAAGTACCACATGTTTATTGTGAAAAACAAACGTATGTGTTGCATACTGGAGTGAGGACAAAAGTGAAAATTACCCACACTTCCAACACTGAGACAAATCATTATGTGTGTATATGAGACATGTATTACCACTGACACTGACTTTTTACCTCTGCCACAACAAAATAGGGTCATACTGTGACATGCTTTTTTCCCCACTTATATGTCAGATCACCAGGTCTTTTTCTTTTTGAGACAAAGTCTCACTTTGTCAGCCAGGCTGGAGTGTAGAGGCACGACCTCGGCTCACTGCAACCTCTGCCTCCTGGGTTCAAGCAATCTGCCTCCTGGGTTCAAGTGATTCTCCTGCCTCAGCCTCCCAAGTAGCTGGGAATACAGGTGCATACCACCACGCCCAGCTAATTTTTGTAATTTTTAGTAGGGACGAGGTTTTGCCATGTTGTCCAGGCTGGTTTTGAACTCCTGACCTCGGCCTCCCAACGTGCTGGGATTATAGGCGTGAGCCACCGCTCTCGGCTTCAGGTCACTAGGTCTTAATAGCTGTAGGAATGACAGAAAAGCTGTGGATTCTGTAGTAGTCTAGCTGAAACACCACATCGTTCTCACTCACTCACAAGCTTGTCCCTTAGGAGGCAAAACTAGGACGGCGGCCCTAGAATTATGCTTGGAGGGGAGGGGGACACAAGGCATTGCATTTTACAGCTCTGTTCTGAACATCATTACATTTCTGCTTTTGCTAACATCCCAAGAGGCCTATGAAACACACCAACAGATTATCTTGGGCGCCTTGCACTGGTTGATCAGTCCAAGCTAACTCCCTTCTAAGAAACAGCCCCACCCGCACAAGCGCAAGAGAAGGGCATTTTCACAACATAAGAATCACCTCCAACCCATTGGAAGTAACATATAAGTATATTTAACATATGTATATATACATGTAAGTAATTTGAAAACTTTTATAATTTAAGTATCTGTAATAAATTAAGACAAATGATTCACAAACAAGTAATAGTACAAATTAAAAAGGGAACATACTCTAGATAAAGTACAGATTAACAAGCAAATAGGAATTTTATCAACAACAATTTGAAAGGCTTGATAAATACTCAGTTTCCTAGGAAAATAACAAAACTTACTCAAGAAGAAATTTTTTTTAAATCTGAGAATTCAACAATTACAAAAATACAAGCAGTATTGTTAAATAATCCCACATTAAATACTAAGCCCAAATGATTTTACAGGCAAGTTCCCACAAATTTTAAAAGGAAGTGATCATCCCAGTCTTATAAAAAACTTTTCTTGAGAATAGAAAAACAGGGAAATACTCTCCAACTCATTTTATATGGACTCTATAACCCCAATACCAAACTATACTATGACAAGAAGAAAAGGAAAAATTACAGGGCTGTTTCATTTATGACTATAGAAGCAAAAATCATAAATAGAAGATTGTATTAGCAAATTAAATTCTACAGTGTATAAAAAGGATAATACACTGACAAAGTTGGGTTTAACTCAAGTATGCACAGTTGATTTAATGTTAGAAAATCTACAAATGTAATTCACCATACTACCATATTAAAAGAGAAAAACCATATGTAATTTTAATAGGTATAGATAAGGCATTTGAAAAAAATCATCATTAGTTCATTATTAAAGAAAAAAATCTTTTAGTCAATTAGGAATAGAAGAGAATAAACTTAACATGATAAAAAGCACATATAGGCCAGTTGCAGCAACTCATTCCTGTAATATCAGCACTTTGGGAAGCCAAGGTGGGAGGATCACATGAGGCCAGGAGTTCAAGACCAGCCTGGACAATATAACAAGACCCTGTCTCTAAGATAAAATAATAATTTAAAAATGATAAGTAAATAAATAAAAAGCACATTTAAAAAATTAAGCAAATGTGGAAACATTAGAAGCTTACACTTCAAAATCTGGAATGAGGTGAGGATGTGCATGATCACCACTCCTTTTTATCCTTAGATGTTCTTGCCGGTATATTAACTTAAGTAAAACAAATCAGTTGCAGAAGGATTGGGAAGGAAACATAAAATTATCACTATTTGCTTGTGATATGATCATTTACATATAAACCCAAAATAATCTATAAATACTTCAATCTAATAAGATAAGGTAGCTCAAAATATTAATATAAAACAATAAATTGCAATTTCATACACCAGCCACAAAAATAATTAAAAAGAAGATAATATTTGCCATAGTCTTAGAGGACATAAATTACCTAGGAATAAATCTAACAATGAATTAAATGAATTTATCATTTAACAATAATGAATGAATTAAAACCATTACAGGGAAAATTATAAACTTTAATGAAGACTAAACAATGGAGATATATACCAGGTTCTCTGAAGGAAAGATTCCGTTCTCCCCAGGTTGATCTATGGAGCAATTTTGATCAAAATCCAAAAGGCTGTTTTGGAAAGAAATCTGATCAGCATTTATGAAATTATATATTATTATTATTATTTGGAATAACAAAGAGCCAAGAATAGTCAGGGCATTTCTGAAGACAATTTGGGAGAGGAAAACTTGCCCTACAGATATCTGAACTTATTTAATGCTACAGTAAATAAGGCAATGGCGAAGGCACTTGGGGTGTCCATACTGACTAATGCTAGAGAGCCCAGAACCAGACCTACATAAGTATGAAATTATGAAATGTGGAACATAACAGAAATGGCATGTCAGGCCAGCAGGGAAAGAGGAGACTACTCAGTAAATGCAACTAGGAGAATGGTTAGCCGTACGAAAAATACATAAAACTGGATTTCTGCTAGTTATTTATTTTGTCTCCCTCAGCCCCAACCTCACTCCTCTGTACTTTTCTCTATAATACTGGCTATAACGTGTGTTTGCTCTGTTACATGAGAATATTCAGTCTCATACAGAGGACAAGAAAAGCAGGTGGGTGAAACTCATCAGATGGATTAACTATAGATACAAAGTAAGCAAGTCATTTGTGAGACATCGGCAGAATTCAGAAGATGGGCTAAAAATACAGGATGAGTACCCCTTATCCGGGATGCTTTTTGGATTTTGGAATACTTGCATTACACTTATATGTTGAGCACCCCATTCCAGAAATCTGAAATCCAAAATGCCTCAATGAGCATTTCCTTTGAGTGCCATGTCGGTGCTCGAAAAGTTCCAGAATTTGGAGCATTTCAAATTTCAGACTTGGGATTCTCAATCTGTAGTAAGTTAGTAACCTGCAAGACATATAAAACAGAATAAATAGAATAGACTACAAAAGGATGGAACAAACAAGAGTGCTACTTACAGGCAGAAAAGGATAGGAAAAAACAAATCATAAGCCATGAGGTATAGATTATGCCACCTTCTGGCTGGCGTCCATGTCATCCTTAAATTGACTACCTACTGGTGGCACCTTCTGGCCCCCCATAAGCTCTACCCAAGAAATACTGGCAAAAAGTGTGGCTTCCCAGAACACTGACAAAGACCTGTGGCCAAGCCTACCTACCCTTAAACATCTCTCAATAGAATGAATATACCTTGGTTCCAAGCATCTTCCTCATATTGATCCCCTTACTCAATCTCAGTTCTGGTCCTCATAACTATACCACTGCAGAGTGAAACACATGACTGAGGCTGTGAGACTGTGCAGGACTTTTGCCCTGCTTGCATTCCCAAGTGTATCAACCTTGTGTAAATTTGTCCCCTTGGTTCTGGCTCTATGCTTTAAATAGATTCCATAACCCTTGTGATTTGATCATCATAATTTGGTCTGAGCCTTCCTGATCTGTGGCCTCTGGAATAGCCTGCCTATCACGGAGGCAAACATTGCATCATGGTGACTTACCACAGGACACTGGTTCCCAGACTCCCTTGTCAGCTGATTTCTGGTTAGGTTCTGCCAAGAGGAGGCACTGGAGGGAGACTAGAAGGTGAAAAGAGGAAAAAAGGGACTCGCAGGTTGTCACTGCATCAGTCCAGCATCTGAACACTTCTACCACCAAGGATCCCTCCCTGCCAAACTGTAAAAAAAAAAAAAAAAAGTTTGCAATGTGGGAAAAAAGTCTTGGTTCCAAAATATAAAATTAGAAAATCAAAATTCACAAATTTTTCATTAAATGCCTACAAAATGTCAACTCAACTTGTAAACTGCAATTCAACTCTTTAATAGTTTCATGTAAATGTAATAAAGTTTGAATTATAAGAACAAAATGAATATATTTTAAAATTCAGAATTATAACAACCATTTTCCTTACTTTTTTAACATCAAAGACATTATATTTGACATAGGAAGAGGTCCTCTTTTAGGTTGATTGATGTGATGCGTGTGTATTTTGGGGAGGGGTGAGGTAGGGGATGTTTAATAGTAAAAGTGGTCGTGACCTCCAAGGGTCTATAAAGGGCCTGAGACAGCCTCTCACTCAGTGTATTTCTGTTGTATCCTCCACTTTGTGCGGTGTAGCTAACATCTTCTAGCAACAGCTTATGAAGCAGGAGAGCAGAGAATTGAGGAGCAGCCCAGAAAGGCTAGAACTTTGAAGGGACTACATAGCTCAACTCTATCTGGCCTATGAGGAAATGTAAGGCTGGGGTCCCTGGGTACCCTTGTGTCCAGTGGCCAGAACCTGTGTTTGGGGGTGGCTCGGGCAAGGGTGTGTGTGCTTGGGGTGATGAGTCTCGGTGACCCTGGAAAATATGAAGAGTGGCCAATCATTGTCTAGCTTTGTAGTTCTGGGGCTATCCATATAGCCTTGCAAGCCAGAGAAGAAACAGCTCTGGTCTCTCAGAGGAAGAGATTTGCCAGCCTCCCATATCCCCTACTTCTATTTTTCCTCCCTGAAGCCTGACATCCACTTCGCCCTTGCTTCTTGTACCCAGCATGTGTTCTTTCTATACCAGGGCTTCTTGAACCTCAGTGTGCATGAGTCATGGAGAATACTTTTTCAAAGTACAGATTCTGGCCCTCACCCTTGATTCTGTGTAGACCATGCTTAGAGAAAACTCTGCTTCATAGAATCATTCTCTCTCTCTTTGCTCCCAAAGCTATTTAAGAAGTTCAGGTACTAAAGAAAGACAAGTTATTTCCCCTATTTCCAGCTATGGGAGACAAATGGTATTTAAAGAAATCAGAAAAAAAAATCTGGAAATGGAAGTTAAAGTGGACCAAATTAGCTTTCATATCTAGCAGGGATTACAACCCCACATTTGTTCATAACCGCACACTGGATGCCTAAAGCAGACCCAGCGGTCCCTGGAGCTGAGGAAGTTGAGGGGAGTAGGGGGCCTGGCAGTGTTGGAGCTAACTCCTTTTCCCGGTTAATTGGGAGTCCCAAGGACCAATGCCTGATTTAAAAATGCATGTTTGCCACTCTTTCTGTCCCCAGGCCCTTGCCATCACTATGTGATCAGTTCTGAATCATCATTTGTACTTTGAAACAGATTCACACCATTCCGTTGTATTCAATCAAATTAGCATATCAGGCCTTTGCTCTGACTGTGTGATGAAAGTCTTTGTTTCCTGTTTAAAGGAAGGCTAGGCAACAAGACCAGAATAAGGAGATTTTGGTTTTGTTTTTAGACCTGGATCCTTCTCCTGTGCAACCCCAATGCACAGTAGGTTTGAGATGGACTATAAAGGTAAAGCTACTTTTATAATGCTAGAGTGTCTGCAGAGAAATCAGAAAGGACCACAGAGTGCTGGTCTGGCTTCTCTTTTTTCCCTTTAGGCTATGTGGTACAGACTTCATGGAAGAGGCTGAGCTGAGTATTTATAATTTCATGATTCCACTCTGGATATCAGAGCAGCCTCTCCCAGGTTGTACCTTATCTGATCCCCCACCTGGTGCCATCATCTGCCCAGGCTGGCTTCTCCCTTCTCCAGTTTCTATGTCCGCAAGACTAGGCTGCCTACCCCGCTCAGAGTTCTTCTATTCAGTACAACCAACACCCAGAAGAACTGGTGAGGAACAGGAGGCTCAAGGATCTATCAAGTGATGGAGGATAGAGTCACAGAAAATCCTTTTTCTGGTGGGAGAGCAAAGTGAAATCCCTAGTGGCTTAGAGCCGGGGCTGGAGAGGGGATAACGGGAGAAGGCATCCAGGGAAGTCCTTTTTCTTTAGGATGATGATGATGGGGAACTAAATGGGGAACTATGGAAGGTCACAGGAAAAGTTAACACAAGTTAGCAAAAAGTTAACACAAAAAGGTCTTGCAGGAAAAAAAAAAAAAAAGAAAGAAAAAGTCTCCAAGAATGGTTTGGACAGCCAAAATGAATACTTATAGTCACGTATACCTGCTCACTCCTGATGCTTCACTCACACACAGCACAGGATCTGGTGAGGCTATCACTAAATGTGTCACATTGTGGTTAAGTTTTACCTGATTAACGAAATGCTCACACTTCTAAACTGAGGTCCTTACAGTAGATTCCTTTTGCAAGATTGTTACTGGCTTACAACTTAAAAATAAAGGAAAGTCACAAGGAAAGAAAAGGGGGGAAAAAATCGGAGGAAATTTGCCCCTGCCCTGGCCACCGGCAAGGCTGCCACAAAGGGGTTAAAAGTTAAGTGGAAGTGGAGCTTGAAGAAGTGGGATGGGGCCTCTCCAGAAAGCTGAACGAGGCATCTGGAGCCCGAACAAACCTCCACCTTTTTTGGCCTCGACGGCGGCAACCCAGCCTCCCTCCTAACGCCCTCCGCCTTTGGGACCAACCAGGGGAGCTCAAGTTAGTAGCAGCCAAGGAGAGGCGCTGCCTTGCCAAGACCAAAGAGGGAGGGGAGAAGAGAGGAAAAAAGCAAGAATCCCCCACCCCTCTCCCGGGCGGAGGGGGCGGGAAGAGCGCGTCCTGGCCAAGCCGAGTAGTGTCTTCCACTCGGTGCGTCTCTCCAGGAGCGGCGCGGGAAGGATGCTGGTCCGCAGGGGCGCGCGCGCAGGGCCCAGGATGCCGCGGGGCTGGACCGCACTTTGCTTACTGAGTTTGCTGCGTGAGTACCGCGCGCGCGCCGCGGCCGCTTGGCTTCGCCGCGGGGTGGGTGGTGGGGGGGTGGAGGCTTTCTGGGAGGCTGAACGGCAGAGCAGAGTCTCACGGAGGGAAGAGACCCCTGCCCAACCCACGCACTGCCGCCCACGGCTCCTTCCTCCCGGGGCCAGCGCCTCACCCGGGAGCCGACGGGGGTGGGAGGGGAAGGGAAGGTCATCACCCCCGCGAGTGTGCGTTAGCGGAGGTGTGAATGGGTCAGCACGACTGGTTCCAATGGACTGAGCTAAAGCACTTTGGAGATGCCAGGGTCTCTTCTGGTTGCCAGAGGTGCGGAGCGCGAAGTTGCAGCCAGAACCGGGAGACTGGGGAGGAGAGAAGCAGGAAAAGTTTTGTGGCTCTGGGGTTGATTCAGAAAGTATAGACCCAGAGCGGATTGCTGGGAAGGGGCCGGGGTGCCCACCTTGCACAGGGACTGGGAGAGCCAGAAGTGGACAGTAAGGAATTCGAGGGAAGCGAATCAGGGATGAGGCTCCAGGTCCCAGGTCAGAGGAGTTCGGAATGAACGGTCCGTGAAAAGGAAAAACAAGACCAAACAACCAACCAAACAAAAACCTTGCATTTAAGATTGGGAAGCTGAGTTTGAATTCCCACTTCAGCAACCCCACCGCGGAGGAGGTAGAGGTAGACAGAATTTGCTCTGCACCCAGCCTCGCTCGCCTTACCAAAAACCGTCACCCCTGCACAAACTCAAAACTTGTCACCTTTTGGAGTTTTCTTCTTCTGCCCCCGCTCCAAGTTCTAAAGCTAGTGGATGGGTTAGAACACTGCCCCCACTCACCTACACATACCCTTACTCTTAAGGTCTTGCTCTCACTTTGGTTAAAAGAAAAAAAAAATAGGCACCCGGTAAATATTTATACTCGATTACTTTCCTTGGGGAATGACATTCTCCACCTCATCTCTTTGCACTTGGAAAGTTTGAAACTTTTGAAACTTTGTGCATTGCTCTCCCTTTTGCTTACAGCACTCCAGGGCTCCCAATTCTGTACTCTCACCACATCCTAAAGGCCACCCACTATGGCCCTGCAGAGTGACCTGGACTAGACCTCTTTGCTCCCAGTCTCCTCTGTTGTCCATCTTTGGGTCTGCCCGGCTGGGGAGAGCTGCCCCTGGGCTGGAGGAAGCTCTGAGTGAAGTTTTGGGTTGCTCTGTTTGGCAGTCCTGGACATGTGCTTTGGGGCAAGGAAAAGCTATCACTGAGGTTTCAAAATTCTAGAATGGGTGCTAGACTAGGCCCTCATAACAGGAGTGAGTCGGCCGGGCGCAGTGGCTCACACTTGTAATCCCAGCACTTTGGGAGGCCGAGGCAGGCAGATCATGAGGTCAAGCGATCGAGACCATCCTGACCAACATGGTGAAACCCCATCTCTACTAAAATTACAAAAATTAGCTGGGCATGGTGGCACACGCCTATAGTCCCAGCTAGTTGGGAGGCTGAGGCAGGAGAATCCCTTGAACCCAGGGGGCAGAGGTTGCAGCGAGCCAAGATCCCGGCACTGCACTCCAGCCTGGGAGACAAAGCGAGATTCCACCTCAAAAACAAACAAACAAAAACAAAAAACAAAAAAACAGGGGTGAGTTGGCCAGTTGTGCAGATTCCAGTCAGATGCTCCATTCTCCTTTGGCTACAAAGCTCGTGATGACCTGGTTCTCAGCCGAATGACGTCCACCCTTTTCTTATTTCCTCAGCTGGTGGGTGTCAGTCTCGCCTTGGCCTGCTGAGGTTGGGGTTGGGGGAGCAACACAACCTCTGCAAAACTTTGGACTGATACGTTGAGAATTCTATATCCCAGCTTTGGGTGGGGAGGGATGGGGCACAAGGCCCCATTCCCAGCCTTGCCAGACTACTTGAGCCAATTGTAGTTTTATGCCCTTCCCAAGAGCTTTCTAGGGTTTTTGCTTGGATTTGTTTTGTTTTGTTAATACTAGGAGTCATTTTCTGTCCTGGGATACATTGTGGGATAAATGAGATAACTGAGTGTACCTTGAAATGCTACCATAGGGCCATTGCAGAAATGCTATTATTATTGTAAAATTTAGGGTAAAGGGGATTTCTGTGGCTTGTTTTCTCATCATTTACCCCAGCAAAGATCTCGTTTTGGGAAGTTCTTTTTTTCTGTCCCTTTGAGAAGGTGGCATGTGCATAGGCACTGCAACTAACCAGAAGTGGACTGTCTTTGTTGGAAGTGGGGGAGATCGCAGAGCAGAGTCAGGGTAGGGGGCTCAGGGGCCACCAGGCAGCACTGCCAGAGCACTGGCTGGAACAGGAAGCCTTTCAGGTAATTAGGGAACCCCTTTGTCCGGCTCAGGGTATCTATTTCCTCCAAGCTTTCCAAGGCCTGTCTCTCTCCTCACTCTAACAACACCCCCAGGCCCTCCCCGTCACATTCCTCTTCTTCCTTTGGGTCCTTCGTGCCTGCTGACCCCACACCCATATCCTGTCTAGGGCTACATGTAAGAGGGGAAAAATACAAGAGAAAAGAATTTTATCAGCTATTTTCCAGAGGGGAGAGGACTCCACCCTTTGAATCTCTGCCATATGGCGACTGAGGAGGAGCAGCCTTGGGGACCTCTGACTAATTCAGTGGTCCCCAGTGCTCCGCACTTGTAGACCCAACCCAGCTGGCACCACCTTTGCAGATGCATGTCTTCAGCAGCATTCCTGTTCTGCTGATAAAACACGCAGGGGCCTGGGGCCTCTTTTTCTTATCCCTTTGGCTCCACCTCCTGGGCCTCCTCATTCCCTTGTCCTCGTCTCCTTCCTTCGCAATCTTTGTCTCAAAAAGCTCAGGGCAAGAAGTGCCAAACTGCAGCAGATAAACTCAGCTGCAGAGTCCTACAAAAACAAACGAAAATGAGGAACGAATTCCACTTCTTACCGTTGGTCTCATTGCCTGATTTCCTTTAGACCCTGAGCTGGAGGGCCTGGGTTTACTTTCAGGACTGGATGGTTACCCAGCTCCACTCTCAGGTACTTGGGCCTCCCTCTCTCATTGACTTTGGTTGATCTAACTAAATGGCTTGCAGTGTGGAGAATTAAAAATAAGAAGGTATGGAAAAAGAACACAACACCACCCTCCAGAAGAAAATTCTCACAGTCGCCAGGGCTGTGAGAATTCTGTATTTTTCTGGGTTTTGACTTCTCTAATGAGAACATTCCCTTCCTTCCTTAGCTAATAAATGAAAACATATTATCTATGACTTTTAGTCCCAGAGCTGGACGTTGTGCTAAGGAGAAAGATGCATGCATGTTGGAAAGATGGAGAGACAAACAAATAGGGATGCATACAAGGGTGTACTTCTTAGTACCTGTGCTCTTGGAGCCCGTCAGGGAATGAGTCATTTCCCTTCAGATGCAACGGAAAAGGCCTTTGGGCTTAATTGGGAAGTAGGCTTCTTCTTGATTTGCAAAAATGAAATCAAAACTGATACTTCTTAGAGAGGAGTGGCATATCTAGGCAGCTGATTTAAGAAAATGTCTTAAGAGGTCTTTGGGTGACAAAGCCTAGAACCCCAGCAATCCTGTGTGAGCAAAGGCAGACATGAGGCTGAATTGCTGAGCATGATAAAATAAAATGAAGCCTTGTGTTTGGGTGGGCACAAGAGACACAAGGCTGAGAGGACTCCAGAGCCCAGGAAGAGCACATAAAGGGTGGAGAGGTGCCTGGAGTCATAGCAGGACAGTGATGGGTGGAGGATGGAAAAGACCTGGGAGGAAATTTTTTGTTTAATACATGGCTTCATTAGCACAGTAATGTCTAATATTTCAAGGTTATGCCATTGTCTCCCCTGGGCTGCCCTGTAATCTCGTTCCATGCCCTCAACCCTTCAGTAAATATTGGCTACACACACTAGCCTTGTGTTAGTGGCTCTCTGGGGAGAGTAAAGTAGTGAGTGCTTGGTTAACTTACGGTGAAGTGGTATACTAGTGCGGACAGGGAGCCACTGAGCCATGGAGCCACAACCCAGGAGTCTGTGGTGCTGGTAAAATGGAGGAAGAGGTGACAGGGAGAAATGCAGGTGCCCAGAGAATCTTCAAAATAATCAGGGTTCCACAGTAAGTGGATGGGGTCCAAGACATGCTACTTTATTTATTTATTTATTTATTTGAGAAGGAGTTTCTCTCTTGTTGCTCAGGCTGGAGTACAATGGTGTGATCTCGGATCGCTGCAACCTCTGCCTCCCAGGTTCAAGCAATTCTCCTTCCTCAGCCTCCTAAGTAGCTGGGATTACAGGCATGTGCCACCATGCCCAGCTAATTTTGTATTTTTAGTAGAAACGGGTTTTCTCTATGTTGGTCAGGCTGGTCTCAAACTCCCGACTTCAGGTGATCCACCCACGTCGGCATCCCAAAATGTTGAGATTACAGGCGTGAGCTGTGGTGTCTGGCCAAGACATGCTATTTGAATATAAAACAGAAATCTCGGTACACTGGGAACTCTCAGGCCACAGACCCTTGGTTTATATATAGTCACACCTCAGCTTAGCCTTTGAAGCTTAAGAAGGCATCTGCTCAGTCCTTTGTTCTAGTCTAGGATGACTCAAATTCATGGTAGGCCTCAGAGTTGGATGGCCCCTAACACGGATGCCTCCTGAGTGTTTGCTGGAAGCATGGATCGATCACTTATCTCCCAAAGTGGCTCATTTCATTCTTATAAATAGCTACATCATCTTACGCTTTTTCCTTGGATTGCAGTGAAATTGGCCTTCCCATAGCTTCTAATCATTAGTTCTAATTCTATTCTTTGGGCTGGCACAGATTTAATCTGGTCCTTCATGACAATACCTGAAGACGTTTCTAGTGGGCCCCACTAGATTATAAACTCCTTGAGGGATTGATTTAGATGACAATGACACTAACACCTAATGGAGGAAAGAGATCCGGCTCTCATTTTGTACTCTCCACAGCAGTGAGCGAGATCCTTTGCACATCACTGGCACTGCAGAAAAATAAGAATGAATATATCCCTTATCCAAAATGCTTAGGACCAGAAGTGTTTCAAATTTCAGATTTTTTCAGATTTTGGAATATCTGTATAAACATAATGAGATGTCTTAGCAATGGGACCCAAGTCTAAACATGAAATTTGTGTTTCCTATATACCTTATATACATAGCCTGAAGATAATTTTAGACAATATTTTTAATACGCTTGTGCATGAAACAAAGTTTTGACTGTGTTTTGACTGTGACCTGTCACATGAGGTCAGGTGTGGAATTTTCCACTTGCGGCATCATGTTGGCACTCGAAAAGTTTCGTATTTTGGAGTATTTTAGAATTTCTGATTTTCATATTAGGGGTGCTCAACCAGTATAAATAACATGCATCTTAAAGAAAGTTATTTATTTTTCCTCCCCAAATTCTTCTTTTCCATATCAGGGGTCAGCAAACTTTTTCTATAAAGGGCCAGAGAGTAAATATTGTAGGCTTTAGAGGCCATATGTGGTTTCTGATGGATGTTCTACTTTGTCTTACCTTACGACACTTTTAGAAATATAAAAGCCAGCCATGCACAGTGGCTCATGCCTGTAATCCCAGCACTTTGGGAGGCCGAGGCACGCAGATCACCTGAAGTCAGGAGTTTGAGACCAGCTTGGCCAACATGGCTAAACCCCGTCTCTACTAAAAATACAAAAATTAGCTGGGCCTGGTGGCACATGCCTGTAGTCCCAGCTACTTGGGAGGCTGAGGCAGGAGAATGTCTTGAACCTGGGAGGAGTGGTTGCAGCCAGCCAAGATCGTGCCACTGCACTCCAGCCTAGGCAACAGAGTGAGACTGTCTCAAGAAAAAAAGAAAGGAAGAAATGTAAAAGCCATTCTTTACTGACTGACCATACAAACACAGCCCCTGAGTCAGGTTAGGTTCACTGGCCATAGTTTGCCAACCCCCCATCTAGATGAAATAACACTAGACCCTCAACAATATGACTTGGTTTCTAGAACTCTCCCAATCCTGGTTATCTTCACATGAACACTCCCCAATTTAATGAATTACCCCTTAAAATATAACATGAGAACAAGACTGCTATGGCTAGAGGTAGCTGGTAGGAACACACCTGCCACAGTTGTCCTCCAATCCTATTGCTTTTCCTAAACTCCAAGGATTGTGCTAAGCACCAGGAGTAAAACACATAAGAATAAGAATGGCTCCAGCACTTTAGAAATTTATATTCTTACTGAGGTGACAGTTAGACCTATCCTGAGGAAGCAGCATATATGATTTTGTGGCAGATGAGTCATAGAAATAAGTATCTCATGCCCTCTGAGAAGCAGAAGGAAGGGGCCTAAAACAAAAGATATCCACTATTTCTTGAGCTTTTACCGGACAGGATAACTGCTTCTACTTCTTCGCTCCTTTGTTCCTCAAAACAGCTAAGACTACTTTTATCTCTGTTTTACAGGTGAGGTTTACAGAGTTGAAGTAACTTCCCAAACCACAGCTAAAACATGATAAAGAAGCCTTTGAATGTGGCCTGTCTGGCTGCAGAGCCTGAGCTCTTTGTCTCTGGGCTATACTGCCTTCCTGGCAATACAGTCTGTGGCTCCCAACGGCCTACTTCCCGGCAGAGGCTGGCATGTCCCTTCATCCTAGTTCTGTAACCCTATGGACTAAGATTCCCAGGAACTCCTTCAAGATACTCCTCTTGATCCAGGAGCTAGAATATGAAAGCATGGGCAAAATAAGACTGGCAGGCTAGATCAGGAAACAGCACCAGGAAAAAACTAAGGAGGGCTGTGAAAAGCAAGACCAAGTATAGGAAAACTCAGTCTCTTAAAGTATGGGGATTTAGTTATTTAGGTAGCAGAGCTTTCTGGATCGCTGAGGATTTGCAAACTCACTTTAAAGAACAAAAGAATCTTCAATTTACTAGTGGCAGGTAGAAATATTTTCAAAATGTATTGCACATGGCTTTGCTTTCTTAGAATACCCCCCGAAAAGGACTGTATGACTCAGATGTATCATGAACATGTCATGGCTATGTTGCAGCTCAGTGACATCATTAATGCTTATTAAGGTATAGATATCTAACCTATTCACTCCTACCATAAATGATTCCAGAAAACTGGTGTGAGTTTTCATACTTATGTCTGCTTTTCATTTATTTCTGTTTCTTAGTTTTCAGCTGTTGCTTCTCCTTATTATTTGCTTCTAATAGGCTCTTCCTACGTTTCAACTTTAGCTAGGATGTCAGATAACCAGGGTTATTAGAATTATGTGTAAAACAAGAATAATTGCCTCTGAGGAAGTACCTGAAAGTTCAGTGCATGACTTTTACTATATGAATTTTGTGACATCTCTTAGAATCCTCATTTTACTAATTTCTTGAGACTTTGTCTCCTCCCTTGCTCCAAGTTCATGAGTTGAGATCAACTAGAGTAACTAAGGGTCAAATGGAGTCCCTAGGGAGACACAGTTAATAAGGATGGACTGAGAAGTAAACAACAGAAGAGAGCTTTTTATTCAACTTTAAACTGTACTGTAATTCTTGTAGGCTTGTGGGTAGGAGCTGTTCCTCCCATCTAGAATGAAAAGGAGTGGAGGGTTCATCAATTGTCTCTTAGGATCTGACAAGCTCTCACTGACTGGTAGGCTCCTGCTACTGCCCTACAGAGTTGGAAGTCAGAAGGTCAGATAAAGAAAGGTCAATGTTTGATGGTTTAATGCCATGGATGTATGTGGGAAGACAGGATAAAAAGAGATCTGTGGTCAGTCTTGACTCTCATAAATGTTGTTCCTCCAGGGCTCTAGAGACTGTGAACCTAAAAGATGCACTCTCCCTGCTGTGCCACAGTGTTTATGCCAGGATTGGCTCCAGGCCCCTGGCTAAGGTGTCCCCTTGCCCCGCACCAGCTCAGGCATTTCCAATCACTCAGTTTTGTCTTTCTGCCCTCACACTTGTCCTGTCCCCCTGGTGTCTCAGAGGGTGCTCTGCTCACCCTGGGGTCAGAGCCCCGACTCTGAAGTTGGGGTCCCTTTCTCATTTGCAGGTGGATCCCACTGCTCATTCCACAGTGCTCGGCCTGGTGGTGGGTGGAGGGGCTGCTGCAGCTGTGAGCCCGGCCCCAGTGGGTCAGTATCTGGCTTGGGTCCAGAGTTGCTTTGCTCTTCTAGAACAGGCACCTCTGTCCTCAGAACTAGCAGCAGGTCTCACTCCACATCTGGAAAAGTTCAAAAGTTTTTGCTGGGTGAAGGAGGCCCTTCGGGGGAGGGGTTCAAAAGCATGACATCATCTCAGTCAGGCCCAGCTTCCTCTGGAGAGAGAAAAAGGCTGGGCCAGGGTGGACCAGATGGGGTGCCCAGGAGTCAGCATGCTGGGGGCAAAGACGGAGAGAGCAGGCAAGAAGAGGAGTCTTGGAATGGAGCCTTGAGAAGGTGATCCTTTAATTCAGTGTCTGAATACTGCTCCCTTGGATGAATTCAGATGAATCTGACCTTAAAGTCAGAGTGGTGAGAGGGTCTCATCTAAACAGGAAAGAAGTCAGGATTGGCTTCTGCATCAATTTATTTTGATCAACCCACCTCCTGTTTAAGCCAGATGGGAGCCCATCCTTTTCTCTCCAGAGATGTGGGGGATAAATTCCAATTTTTTGGCAGTTTAGACCCAGCCTAACCTCCTTGCTGCATCTACTCAAGAGTCAGCTAAACCTCAGTGTTCCATTGCTGCTTCCCTTCATGAACTATATGGCCTTCCCTTTGGGCAACACCTTGGTGATTCAGGCTCTTCATCTCTAAGACAGAGATAGTGATATTCCTTCTCCCCACTGCTTACCTGACACATAACAGTAAGACACGATTGCTGCACTCACCATTAATAGCAATCTGCTTGCAGCAGGTTGCAGAAGGAAGCAGATATGAGAGAGTGAAACCCTTGTCATCACCTTTAGGGAAACCATTCTTGGCCCCAGGTTGATGGCCATGAAGCCAAAAGTCTAACTTCCCTCTTGATCCTGAGGGAAATGAGAGATGTCATTCTACCTTGCTGTTTACCTGGAAATTGCTGAAAAGTACAGATCTAGATCCCCATCAGGAAAATTTAGAGACAAGCTTTAGGGTGGCCTGGGACCCTCAGGGGCTCTTCCTTGAAGATGGAACTGCCTTTGTGAACTCTGGATACCAAGTTCACCCTTAACATTTACAAGGCCCAAGGCAAGAGTACAACAGAGGCCTACATACTGTATTTCTAAACATTTCAAGGTTGTAAGTCAGGCCAACTAACTAATAAAATATCTTCTATCCTCTTACCTTGACAAACATATCTTCATGACCACCTGGAAGGCCAAGTTTCAATTTGGGATGCTCAGATTCTTGGAATTCAGTGCCACAATGCGGCTTAGCAGGAAGAGATGGCTCCTGGCCCCAGCCAACTTCCCTTCATCTACTTTCTACCCATGACTCTGGCTCACATTGCAGGGCAATTGCACGTGTGCCTGGGACACCCCACCCACAGGCTTAAGCACTAAGCGCTAACTCTTCTCCCTGCACGCAGTCATCATTTGGCCACCACTGGGCCTTGGGGATATACACCTTTGTGCTGCAGTTCCCCTTAGCAGGATGGACTGGGAGAAGTGGCCCATCGTGGATGTGAGCAAAGTGCCATTTGAGCCAGAAGTGCGAAGACTTCTGGTCCCCAGAGTATGACCTAGAAGAGAGGGTACATCCTGACTGGTCCTCACAGGACGCAGGACAGGGTATGGGCTCTTTGAGGCATAGGGTTCAGTCAAGAAGCTTCTCCTGTATCTAATGATGACACTGACTGGGAATGGTGAGTAACATCTGTAATCCCAGAGCTTTGGGAGGCCAAGGCAGGAGGATCACTTGAGGCCAGGAGCTTAAGGTTACAGTGAGCTATGATCTCACCACTGCATTCCAGCCTGGGTGCTGTGGTGACAGAGCAAGACCCTGTCTTAAAAAAAAAAAAAAAAAAAAAAAAGGATGTATCCCAGGATATATGGAAGAGATGTGCAAGGACACTCATGAAGAACTTCAGAAAAATGAGATACAAAACATTATACTATAATACTATAATAACTTAGCATTTGTTATCTCATTGATTCTCCCAACAATCCATGTAAGGTAGCCAGAAAAGACCCTTACTTAAGAGGTAAGAAAGCTGAGATACATACATGCATTAAATTACATGGTTAGTTATTGGTAGAGCCAGAACGAAGCTTGTCTACCTTCCCACTACATTGATGAGAAACCAGACCTTGTGTTCCCTAGTTCATTAGCTGAATTCCTAGGTCAGAGCATCCTAAAAGAAGAAAAGGAAAGGCGAATGGGTTTGAAGGCCATGAGCAAAAGGATGAGGGGAGTTTGGGAATGGGGAAGTCTGAGAAGTATAGATTTTTAAAGGGATCGCCTAGAGACAGTGTGAGTCTAGTGATTATTCCAAGAGTTAGTATAGTGGATGGAGAGTGACCAAAAAAGAGGATACAGTGAAAAGGAAAAAGAAGCATGACCTCTTGCACACTTTAGATCTTTGCAATATTTATGCAGGTGTAATTTCATATTTTAGTATGTAACTAAACATACTATGAACATCACCTCATATTTCCACGTTGTTACAGTTTTTATAATTTTTTTCTTCCTAATGTTTGTTTATATGATTATATAATGATTATGGTACATTAAGTGCATATATCACTTATCCTATTGTAATTCATTTAGTTGCTCACATTTCCCTCCTATAAATAATACTATATGAGACATTTGTTTGCATATAAATCTTTCCTTCCCTATGTCCTCAGGGCAAATCTGGTAGTGGGAAATTAATCCACTGTCCAAGAGTATGTTCTTGTTGCTGCCAACAAGGGGCAGCAGGGAATGTTCTAGATGAATTCTACCTGAAGTCAGGAAATTGCATCAGGTGATATCACCAGGCTGATATCTTTAGGTTCTGATTCTTCCTCCTTGTTTCCCTATAGCCTCTGGGTTCATGAGTGTTGACAACAACGGTACTGCTACCCGAGAGTTCCCTACCCAGGGAACGTTTTCAAATGTTTCTACAAATGTATCGTACCAAGAAACTGCAATACCTAGTACCCTCGGAAGTACCAGCCTGCACCCTGTGTCTCAACATGGCAATGAGGCCACAACAAACATCACAGGTAAAAACAGCATTTGTGTCAGATCCCTGAGAGGTGCTGGTGATGCTTGGGTAAAGCATTTAGGATGTTTTCAGACAGCTCCCCTCTCCACAGAGGAAATTACACAAGTCCCTAGTATTAATGACTTCAGTATCATGCTTAGGGTGCCCTGAAGTAAGTTCTAGTTAATTCTTCCTTCAGTGACAATTTTCTCAGGCCCATGTCTTGGGAGCTGATTCCGATCGGTAATGCCTCCATACCCCTTCTCTCATGCTGAGTCCAGCTTAGTGATAAAATAAGGATCAGAAGACTCAATAGAGATCTCTGATCTCTTCTAAAGGAAAGAAGGCGAGTACAGGTCCAAACTGGGGGGTCTTTGGCTTCTCTAAGGTAGACCACCATCTATTTCAGTTTCAGGACACCTCTAATACGTTCTAGATTCTAGCTCTGGTTCCAACAGCTTGAAATGAGTTTGGTCAGGGATGGGACACGAAGTAACTGTTAACTCCCCAGACTCCCTTTTCTGTGTTGAAGTGCGTGCCCATATCATGACCTGAGATTGTGTGTATGTATGAGCACATGCACACATGCACACCCATGTTTTGGTCTCTTCCAGAAACGACAATCAAATTCACATCTACCTCTGTGATCACCTCAGTTTCTGGAACCACAGACTCTTCTGTCCAGTTACAGACCTCTGTAATCACCACAGTGTTCACCACCCCAGCCAACATTTCAAATCCAGAGACAACCTTGAAGCCTAGCCTGTCACCTGGAAGTGTTTCAGACCTTTCAACCACTAGCACTAGCCTTGCAACATCTCCCACTGAACCCTATACATCGTCTTCTTCTATGCCAAGTGTCATCAAGGTGGGTGAATTGGGCCAAAAATGGCAGATTGCCCCTCACTTCATACGTATGCAGGCAAGCTGTCTCTTTCCCTCCACCCCTCTCCTCATCCCTGCCAGTGGGATTTGGGTCATATGGGAATCAGCATGGAAATACACAGTTTAAATATTGCTGGGAGAAGTAGAAAGAGGAGGAAAGGGGTAGAGTTAGGTGGTAAGGCCCATCCAGGCTTTGGGTATTGCATTTTAGGGAGTAGAGAGTAAACGGGATTCTGAGAGATCCATCCAATCCTCTGGTTCTTTCTAGTACCTATCAGTGGGGCTTTGACCAGGACACCATTTCCCTTTGGGAATATTTGGAAACTATTGCTCATTTGCTGGGGCTGCTTCTCCCAAAATGGTTAGGACAAATAACGTTTCCTCTACATGAGAGGGTTTGGTGGTTGTGCCAGGCACAGAGAGGCAGTAAAGGGGGGCATTGGCAATGGCAGGAACTGGGCAGACCAGGGATGGTGAGCTCAGCCTGGCCTTCTCAGCCTTAGGGCCTGTGACTGTCAACAGCTTTCAGCATGCAGGACAGAAAATATAAGGGCCTCAGTCATGAGATATGCCCGAGGGATCTTTCTGCTTTCTGTTTTTAAAGGAGCCAGGGCCAGGCGTGGTGGCTCATGCCTGTAATCCCAACACTTTGGGAGCCTGAGGTGGGCGGATCACTTGAGGTCAGGAGTTCGAGGCCAGCCCAGGCAACATGGTGAAACCCCATCTCTACCAAAACATACAAAAATTAGCTGGGTGTGGTCATGCACCTGTAGTCCCAGCTACTCAGGAGGCTGAGGCAAGAGAATCACTTGAACTGGGGAGGTGGAGGTTGCAGTGAGCTGAGATCACGCCACTGAACTCTAACCTGGGCAAGACTCCATCTAAAAAAAAAAAAAAAAAAAAAAAAAGAGCCAAAATGGGAATTTGGAGAGTCCTGGAGACCAGGAGAAAAACCAGGTACCCTAGCATCTGCTGGTCCACCCCTTTATCCCTGTTTGCCTATATGGCCTTCCTGCAAGTTCGTGATTGACTGGAGAGAAAACAGCCCAAATGGGAAAAGATCCTCCCCTCTCCCATTCCTGCACCATCCAAGCCAGTGTTTACCAAGATTGCAAAGAGCTGCTTCCCAGTAAGCCCAGGCTAGTAACAAAAGTTTTGTCATCTGATGAGGATAGACGTGAAATAGACGAGAGCATGACTATTAGAAATCTCTAGTCCCCTGACAAATGTTAAATGTCCTTTTCCTTAAAACCTCCTAAGAGAGCACCTCACAGAAAGCAAACTGGAAAAAGCTGGGAAAGAAATGAAGAGCAAAGATGCTGGCTTATTTACTTTGTTTTTGTTATTGTTTTTGTTTTAATACAGAAGGAAATCAAATGTTCAGGCATCAAAGAAGTGAAATTGACTCAGGGCATCTGCCTGGAGCAAAATGAGACCTCCAGCTGTGTAAGTCAACTCCCCACCCAACCTCTTCCTCCCGCCCCTGTCCCCTTCCTCTATCCCTTCTGAACACCCTTAAACCTTCTTGGATTGCACTGTATTTGAGTAGGTGTCCGGGGAGTTGAGCTTGGTCAGCCTGCCTTTAATACCGAGCTTTCTGTTTAGGGAGTAAGAGGCCCCATCTGGTGGGCAAAAAAGGCAAAAACAGTTTTAATTATTAATAAATTTTGTTATTTTCCCGTCCTCTATAGTACTTTTTTCCCCTCCTCTATAGTACTTTTTAAATTTTCCCCTCCTCTATAGTACTTTTAAATCTGAGAGAGTCATATTTAAGTTGCTTTTTGGTTAAGAAAGTCCTTCTCACTCACCAGATATAAACTAGTCACCTAAAATGTCAGTTCATTTATTATTTCACGTATTATTATTAAATATTTACACGTAACTCTTTAATCCATGTAGAACTTATTTTGCTGTATTGTTATATTTTCCATGTAACCATTTTTCCTAACATTATTTGTTGAATGACTCCCTCTTCTGTTGCCTGGGATGTATCCTTTAGCTTATATTAAGCTAAAGCTTTATATTTAGCTTAATATTATCCTTTAGCTTATATTAAGTTTTTATGTGTCTTAGGGCATACTCTTCAGACATCTTTTATTTGTTCAGTTTGTCTGTACTTTTGCCTATTTTAAATTTTCAAAATTATTGTATGTTTTTACTACAGTATTTTTAATATTCAGTCAGGCAGATCTTTTTTTATTACACTGTAAAAAATGTAAATTATTTTTTTCTTTTTGAAAAAAATGCAAAAAAATGCTTTAAAATTTGAATTGTAATTGCTCTAAAATTTCTTTATTTTTTCTGGTTTTCTTTTGCATCTCTCAGCATCTTGTTTCTGTAGCTTTATTTTTTCTCTAGATTTGATGGATGTCATAGGCCTATTTGTCACATAGATCTCCCACTATATATTCAAATTGATTGTCACTGATAAGTTAGAAAGTTAATAGAGTTTTGAATAATTATTTTGGGTTTGGCCAGTTTCTTGAATTTGTCTATTGATTCTAGGAGCTTTTTAGTTGATTCCTTTCAATTTTAAGGTAAGCTATCTTGTTATCTACTACAATATACTGTTTTTCTCCTCTTGTTTAGTAGTTATGCCTCTTGTTTCAGTTTCATGTCTTACTGCATTTGAAAGAATGTACAGGGCATTGTGTTATTTTAAATGATTCTGGCAGACCTTGCTTTGTTTCAGTAAATCTAATTTCCTAACAGTAACATGGCTGTGGAGGAAGGATGAGGTGAAGGAAAGAGTGGTATTTACTTACAGAAAACATTTTCTTACGAGTTGGGGATCTATTTAAGGGAATCACATATGTGATGTGTTGGCATGCATAGATTGGAAAGATCGCAGTCTGTAGAGGGCATGAATTACTTATTTTTTCCATTCTAACTCAGTAGTTTTACTACAATCATCAGTTGGGTCTCTCTGACTTACAAATTTGTAAAAATTATACCTGAAAGAATTTAACTTAGGACATCTAAAAACAACAGAAATAATGAAGACATGACTTAGCATAGGGAAATAACTAAATGCAGTCTGCAAAATAGTTAACTTAAACATGAACATACAATGTACAAGTAACATGCAGCGTGTTTCTGATGCTGATTTTCAACTCAACTCATTAGAAAAAAAATTATCAAGTTCTTTGCTAATTGTAGCCAAGGAAAATGACGATCTTTCCCCCTACAACCCCATCTACTTGGTGGAGCATACATTTTGCTGTGTATCACACAGGTGTGTGCCAGAAGCTAATTCTTTGTGCCTGGAATTTAGAGTTAACTGCAGAGCCTTTGCCTTTCTGTTGCTCTTCAAAGTTCACATGTAACTTGGGTCACTGTATGAGAAAAGTGCCAGAAACTTACTGCTCTTTTAGAAATAATTCCTCTTAACTCTGCTGCTGTGGTCTTTGCTGTCTGGTCTACTTCGTGCCATGGCTGAGAAGGCCTCTGCATGTTCCTCTAACATTGAGGTAGTATCTGTGAGTGGGGATGTGAAAAGAGAGCAGCTGCCCTCCGGTTCCTATGCTAAAGAAGACTTCCATCCACACTGCCCCTTCATGAAGCAACTCTGTGGCAGCTCATATGAGTGCTTTTGTTCCCCTGGTCTGTCCACCAGTGTTGATCCCCTTTCTTCCCGAGGGCTCCTCATCCTCAGCCCCCATGCGGCAAAGCTTCCTCCTACTCCCCAAGGTAATTTATCCTCAGCCAGCTATCCTGTTCCAAAATGTTTAGCCACAGCTCCCGATTGTGTCTGAGATGCCCTTTCCTTGGTCCCTACTCCCTGCTTGTCTGTTAAACAGTCTGTTCCAAAAGCTGTGAGTGCTGCAGGGCCTCCTAATTTTCCTTAGGTTGGATTTGTACTTCCGGTGTCAGAGGGCCTTAAGGTATTGGTTCTAATGTTGGGAGCCTCAGGCCCTACCTAATATCCTGGTGAAGAGCAGGAAGGATTTGGTTTCCTCGAGCATCACATCCTTGATGTACGCTGGTACGCTCCTGCATCTAATATGTGCCCGTAACAGGAATATGTGAGGATGAGTCTAGCTATCCAGACACTCATTCTGCACTGACGAATAGTGAGTACCAATATGTTAGCTCACCCTATGTAGATTCTGTAGGTGTGCCTTCTGTACGTGCATTCTGTAGACATGTCTATCCCAATCACTCTTTTTGTTGCTCCCCAGCCATCACCTCTAGGCAACCAGGGGAAGGGAAGGTGATACCACTCTCATCTCAAACACCTGTTACCATATCTCAGCACCCTCATTAGTAGGATGTGTCTTCCTAAGTCTAACTTTCATTCTTTTGGCAGCAGTGTCAGCTTAATTTAGTTTTTGTGGTTGTGGTTCCCCAAATAGTTTCCAAAATGTAAGATTACTTTATACTTTTATGCTACATCCATTTGTCCAGAGGAATCCACCAAAATATTTTTAATTGTGGTAAAATATACATAACATAAGTCATCACCTTAACCACTTTTAAGGGTACCATTGACAAGTAGTAAGTACGTTCACATTATTGTACAACCAGTCTCTAGAACTCTCTGCATCTTCCATGACTGAAACTGTGTACCCATGAAACAACTCCCTGCTTTCCCCAGACCCTGGCAACTTTCTATTCCTATGAATTTGGCTACTCTAGGTACCTCATATGAGTAGAATCATAGTGTTTGTCTTGTTATGTGACTGGTCGATTTCACTCAGCATAATGTCTTTAAGGTCCAACCATGTTGTAGCACGTGTCAGAATTTCTTTCCTTTTTAAGGATGAATAATATTCCATTGTATGTATAAACCTCGTTTTGTTTCTCCATTCCTCTGTTGACAGACACTTGGGCTTTTTCCCCTTTAGGCTAATGTGAATAATACTGCTTTTAACATAAGTGTACAAATATCTCCTCGACAACCCGATTTGAGTCCTTTTGGGGATATATCCAAAAGTGAAATGGCTGGACCACATAGGAATTCTATTTTTGAATTTTCGAGGAACCACCAGACCATTTTACATTCCCACCAGTAGTGTACAAGGGTTCCAATTTCTTCTCATCCTCATCAACACGTGTTATTTTCTGGGTTTTTAAAATAGCAGCCGTCCTAATGGGAATGAGGTGGTATCTCATGGTGGTTTTGATTTGCATTTCCCTGATGATTAGTGATGTTGATCCTCTTTCCTGTGTTTATTAGCCATTTGTATATCTTCTTTGGGGAAAAGCCTAGTCAAGTCCTTTGTCCACCAATTTGTTCTTTAGAAATACCTATCTTTAGTACCACATCTGTTTATACGCAGAGTTTGTAATTACTCAGCTAGCTCACTTTACTCTTATTCACATTGACTTCATCTGAGGCAGGCTGCCTCCAGCCTGCACTAAAGGTCAGTTTCCATGCGGAAAACATAAGTTACAGATGAAGGATTTATGAAGATGGCGTGTCTACTGGAAAAAGCCTGCGATCTGGAAACGATCTCACTTCTCATCCTTGGTTAGCTGCCCCCACTTGTTAGGTGACTTGAAACAGGTCCCTTCATTATTCCATTTTCTATGTGAAAACAGGGTTTTCACCTGCATTGTCAAACTCACACCAAAATAGATAAAATTATTTTAAAAGGGGTTGGGGGAGATGATTGATCCTAGAATCTCAACATTCTAGGATCTTAATATCTTAAATATCTTAAAGGTCATTAGAAAAATACCTGTCCCTCCCCCACCCCCATCTCCATCCCCATTCCAATGCTTGATGTTAAGAGTCTTTGCAAAGTTTGAGAATGCTACTCTAGAGAGGTTAGATGGGTTTATTATGTTTGCAAAGAAACATGTGTGAGCTGATGTAGTTAGGAGCTTGTAAATCTGATTCTCATGAACAAAATGGTGAGGCTGTGTCTTCCTCCTGCCCACTCTCCCGTGATGTTTGCCCACAGCCTCTCTTGGGGGAGGATGTTTATTCCAAGTGTCCGGAGAAGCATTGTGCTTTGTTCAGGATCCACCTGCTCCTCTTGGGGCCCAAACACAATTCACTGATGCGGTTGGATTCCAGAGTGGGAGGCTGGCCGCTATTATTCCCTTGAATCTAGTCCAAGAAATTGTGCAAGGGGTGGAGGGACCCTGTGTGGAGGCCAACTGGTAGGGATGTTAAGTTGAACAACAGTTCCCTGAGTTCTTTCGTTTGGTGCTACGGTTCATGCAGTCTGGGTGATAAATGCTATAATATATACTCCCCACAACACACACTTATGAGTCTTACAGTCTAGTCGGAGAAAAATGACAATAACAATGCACAGAATATGATCAATATGTAGACTCTAGATGATATGGTATATAAGGTATTACTATTATTAATAATGATAGTAGCAGCTGCCATTTATCTAGTGCCCACTAGATTCTCAACACCACATTGGACACTTTATTTTTTTTGAGACAGAGTCTTGCTCTGTTGCCCAGGCTGGAGCGCAGAGTGTAGTGTTGTGATCTCAGTTCACTGCAACCTCTGTCTCCCGGGTTCAAGCAATTCTCGTGCCTCAGCCTCCCGAGTAGCTGGGTTTACAGATGCCCATCATCATGCCCAGCTAATTTTTGCATTTTTTAGAAGAGACAAAGTTTCACCATGTTGGCCAAGCTGGTCTCGAACCCCTGGCCTCATCTGATTTGTCCATCTCGGCCTCCCAAAGTGCTGGGATTACAGTTGGCATGAGCCACCGCATATACCCAACTGGACACTTTCATACAATATCTCTTTAGTCACCACAACAACCCAGTGTACAGCTGAAGAACATGACACTCAGACTAGTTGCATGACTTGCAAAGAATCCAGTAAAGAGCAGAGCAAGGATTGATGCCCAGTCTGGTTGAAGATAGGACCAGCTTCATTGAGGAGGTAGGAACTGAGTTGAGCCTTGAAGGATAGTGAATACCAGGGAGAAGGTAGTGTTCTTCATTCTCCTTGAAATGAGGGTTGTGGAACAATGCATGCTGTCCCCATCTTGGGCTTCCTGGAGGTGGGGCCTCGGTTCCAAATACTCTTCCCCACTGGCTTCCTCTGCTCACCCTCTAGCCATTCTTCAAGGCCTATAGTGAGATGTGTCTGCTAACTGTAACCAGACGTGTCCTCACCCTCCTTAGTATGGCCATAGCACTTTGGTTGTACCTTTCTTATGGTGCTTACCATGGCAGTAGCTCTGACCTCTGAAGTCTCTTCACGCCTCCATTTCTTCATCTACAAAATTAGTAGAATAACTCTACCAATCTCGTAGGTCATGTGAGGCCTAAATGAGTTAATATATGGAAAGCACTCAGAACTGTGACTGGATATTGTAGGCATCTGTTACTTTATTTTTTTTTTTTCTTTATTTTTGAACCAGGGTCTCTGTCACCCAGGGTGGAGTACAGTGGACTCAACCTCTCAGGGTGGAGAGACCCTCCCACCTCAGCCCCCCAAGTAGCTGGTACTGTAAGTGCATGCCACCACACCTGGTTTAATTTCTACATTTTTTATAGAGATAGGTTTCCTTGTGTTGCCCAGGCTGGTCTCGAATTCCTGGGCTGAAGTAATCCTCCCACCTCAGCCTCCCAAAGTGCTAGGATGACAGGCATGAGTCACCACGCCTGGTTGGCATCCATTATTTTAATTGCCGTACATGCAAACTGAAAGCTTTGACCAGGTGGAATTCATAGATACCTCCCAATCCCCACCCCCCTACACATGACACATGAATACAACACACACATACATGACACATGCACAGAGGCTTTCACGCAGTGTCCTATATTCAGGGCTTGATAAATTGTCAAGGTGTGGCTTCCTGCACTCAGCAGGTGGAGGAAGGTGCCATTTGGTTTGGCTAGTTTACAGCCCGCAGGAGCCCTGTCCCTCTGCCTCTCTTGGGAAGCAGGACCTATTTCAACTGGAGATACTTCAGAAGCCCGGAGTCATCCAGGCAAGAACCCCCCTCCTCCTCATCCAGACTCTCGGTGCTGGGGAGCGGGGGTGCTCAAGGGGAAGCCGTGTAAGGCTCCCCTGAAAGAACTGGGTTTAGAGAGGTGGAGACTGTTGATTGGTTCAGTGTGGCATTCAGACTACTTAGTTCAAATGCTGTCCAGAAAAACAGATTTTTCCAGAGGCAGAATGTCTATCCAAGGACTTACTGGGAGACCTGCAGAATTGCTCCTTTTCCTGAGGAATGAAGCGGCAGTGGCCTGAGAACTCATTTCTCTGTAGCCTTGTTTCCTGGGGGTTTTTTGAGGCTCCAGTTTGGGCTCGTGTCTCTGTGACCTGGAGTTTGGCTAACCACACTCTCCTGGCCTCATCCAAGCCCAGTTATTTTCCCTCAGCTGCTTCAAATTCCAGCTGGATCCTGAGGCCAGTCTTGACCTTGCTTTGTGTAGGAGCAAAGGAGCCTGGGTTTTCCTGCCTTGGGTCACAGCAGTGGGAAAATACCCAGGCTCCATTCCAACTGGGAGGACCCTGTGGCCTTGTTGCAAGCAGCGCCCTGCCCGCAAACAGGAAGCTTTCCTCTCCACAGAGACCCAGTTCTGATGATGGTCACACACCCCAGCAGCTTTCCCCTAACAGGAAAGTTGTCAGGGCTGTTCAGGCATTTCCTTCTCTGCCATCTGCCATCCGGACTGAAGAGAAAGTCTTAGTTTCAATTCCTTTCCTGTTCAGGGGAGGAGGTCACTCTGATTGGAGGCTGCTGGAATAAATTCTGACTCACTGTTGAAGAATTATCAGAGTTTTTCTTCTGAGTCTGAGTTCCTGGGTCTGATGGCCCAGTCAGCAACCTGAAGAAAAATCTATGAACTTCATTAAAACTGGGTTTCATGCTTTTAATGGAAAAGCGGGGATGGAAGACGAGACAAAAATGCCATTTCAGTTTGAGCAATGCACTTTATGAGACTCCTTTGGGTAGAAAGAGGGAGGAGGCCACTGAAGTTTCCACTGAGTATATATTATAGATTTGTTCTCTACTCCTCGCCTCCCTTGGCTTTTCTTCCATCACTGGGGACTGCCGTAATCTTGAAACAGAATATTTTCTCTTAGTTATTATTGCATTATTAATATTTTCTGTTGTTGGTCATTTCTTTTGCGTTTAATTTGCATATGTGTACATGGGCAATGCTTCAATGAGACAATTTTTTTAAGTTTGTTCTCTGACATCTTAGATACTAGAAGATATGGATTTTGGTCCTGGGAGATTATTTAGGTTTTTTTCTTATTGTGTTGTTGCACATATAGTTAGCAGGGTTTTTTTTCTGTTGGAATTTTAGAAACAAGGATCCTTCTTGTGGACGGGGTAAGCATGTGACTGTAATCAGAAGTTATTGCCTGAGACTCTGGGTGCAGTTTAGGGTAGAGCAGTAATTTCATCTCTTGCTCTCCATGTTTCTCTGTCTTCCCAGGCGGAGTTTAGCAAGGACAGGGGAGAGGGCCTGGCCCGCGTGCTGTGTGGGGAGGAGCCGGCTGATGGTGATGCTGGGGCCCAGGTATGCTCCCTGCTCCTCGCCCAGTCTGAGGTGAGGCCTCAGTGTCTACTGCTGGTCTTGGCCAACAGAACAGGTAAGGTGCACCTCTGTCTGGGGGAACTGGGAGGGAGTAGGGCTGAGGTTAGAGAATCCTAGGTGGAGAGGGGGCATCTCAGATCCGGAGACACCACAGGTGCTGGGGAGAAGGACTTGGCTGGCTTTGGGAGAGGTCCCCCCGAGAAGGACAACCCTGGCCATCAGAGCATCTTCTAAAACAGCATGGGAGGGTGCAGCAGGATAAGCTGGTTTCTCCTTAGATTTAGCAACCTGTTTCTAATTCTAGAAATTTCCAGCAAACTCCAACTTATGAAAAAGCACGAATCTGATCTGAGAAAGGTAAGTCCTCTGAGATGATGGGTCTGAGAGGGAATGCCAGGGCAGGGGGGCTCCCTGGAGTAAGGGGGGAAGTCATTATCCTCCCCAGTTCTACCTACCATCCTTCTCTCAGTCTTCTCCTTTCTAATCTTGAACCAAAAATGGTGGGGTGTGACTGAATTAAGAGATGTCAGTCTCAAATCCCGTTTCAAAAATTCCTGAGGTCAATGCCCTCAAGCATCTGTTCACTGTTGAGTCACACACAGGGGGCTGGAGCGGGCTGGGCTCCACTTTTGGCAAGTGACAGGCTGTATCTTTTTTGTCTTCTTTTCAAGCTGGGGATCCTAGGTTTCACTAAACAAGATGTTGCAAGCCACCAGAGCTATTCCCAGAAGACCCTGATTGCGCTGGTCACCTCGGGAACCCTGCTGGCTGTCTTGGGCATCACTGGCTATTTCCTGATGAATCGCCGCAGCTGGAGCCCCACAGGAGAAAGGCTGGTCAGTTCTGGGGGCCAGGGCAAAGGAAATGAGGAAGATAGTGGGTTTCCGGGGAGTTCAGTGGATGTCATGGAGCAGGAAGAGAAATACCAGAAAAAGCCCTTCTGTGAGCTTGCATAAAGATATGCATGTGTGCACACACAGTAATCAGTGGAAGATTCAAAATATCATGTAGCAAACTGGGGAGGGGACAGTAATGGTGCCAGCCCACCTACTTGGTGTGGTAGTAGATAATTCATGTCATCTATTCATTATGTTTTCTGGGATAGTTCAGCTTGGGGCCACCAGAACAGGCTGTTAAATCAGCCACACTGTATTTGCAACCATGTTAAATGCCCAGTGGGTGCCCCCTTGCTCAAAAGGAGGCATACAGAAGGAGAATCTCCTTTTGCCATTCTGGATGAGGGAGGACAAGGCTGAGGTCTGAATCTTGGCCTCTGGCCTGTCCCCTACCCTGGGGAGGTCATCCCACCCGTCTTGGGACTGCCAGTTTTCCTGCGGGAGCTGGCTGCCGAGCTGCGGTGGCATGGTGTGGTGCCTCTCCTATGTCCTTTCTCCTCTAGGAGCTGGAACCCTGACCACTCTTCAGGAAGAAAGGAGTCTGCACATGCAGCTGCACCCTCCCTCCCATCCTCCCTCCCACCTCCCCTTCCCCCTCCTCCCCCCGCCCCCACTTCCTGTTTGGGCCCCTCCCCCATCCAGTGTCTCACAGCCCTGCTTACCGGATAATGCTACTTTATTTATACACTGTCTAGGGCGAAGACCCTTATTACACGGAGAACGGTGGAGGCCAGGGCTATAGCTCAGGACCTGGGACCTCCCCTGAGGCTCAGGGAAAGGCCAGTGTGAACCGAGGGGCTCAGGAAAACGGGACCGGCCAGGCCACCTCCAGAAACGGCCATTCAGCAAGACAACACGTGGTGGCTGATACCGAATTGTGACTCGGCTAGGTGGGGCAAGGCTGGGCAGTGTCCGAGAGAGCACCCCTCTCTGCATCTGACCATGTGCTGCCTCCATGCTGGAGGTGACGTCTCTTACGCCCAACCCTTCCCCACTGCACACACCTCAGAGGCTGTTCTTGGGGCCCTACACCTTGAGGAGGGGCAGGTAAACTCCTGTCCTTTACACATTCGGCTCCCTGGACCCAGACTCTGGTCTTCTTTGGGTAAACGTGTGATGGGGGAAAGCCAAGGTCTGGAGAAGCTCCCAGGAGCAATCGATGGCCTTGCAGCGCTCACACAGGACCCCCTTCCCCTACCCCCTCCTCTCTGCCTCAATACAGGAACCCCCAGGGGAAAGATGAGCTTTTCTAGGCTACAATTTTCTCCCAGGAAGCTTTGATTTGTACTGTTTCTTCCCTATATTTTCTTTCTCTACTTTGAGGAAACCAAAGTAACCCTTTGCACTTGCTCTCTTGTAATGATATAGCCAGAAAAACATGTTGCCTTGAACCACTTCCGTTATCGCTCCTCCAAGACACGGTGGACTTGGTCACCAGTTCCTCCCTTGTTCTCTAAGTTCCACTGAGCTCCATGTGCTCCCTCCACCATTTGCAGAGGCCTGCACAGTTTTCTGGCTGGAGCCTAGAATGGGCCTCCCAAGTTTTAGGACAAACAGCTCAGTTCTTGTCTCTCTGGGGCCACACAGAAACTCTTTTTGGGCTCCTTTTTCTCCCTCTGGATCAAAGTAGACAGGATCATGGGACCAGGTCTTGGAGCTGAGCCTCTCACCTGTACTCTTCTGAAAAATCCTCTTCCTCTGATGCTGGGTCCTAGCCTTATCCTCTGATCTCCATGGCTTCCTCCTCCCTCCTGCCGACTCCTGGGTTGAGCTGTGGCCTCAGTCCCCCAGCAGATGCTTTTCTGTCTCTGCCTCCCTCACCCTGAGCCCCATCATTTTTCTGCACCCCCATGTCGTCATAGCCCAGATCAGCTCCTAACCCTTATCACCAGCTGCCTCTTCTGTGGGTGACCCAGGTCCTTGTTTGCTGTTGATTTCTTTCCAGAGGGGTTGAGCAGGGATCCTGGTTTCAATGACGGTTGGAAATAGAAATTTCCAGAGAAGAGAGGATTGGGTAGATATTTTTTCTGAATACAAAGTGATGTGTTTAAATACTGCAATTAAAGTGATACTGAAACACATCTGTTATGTGACTCTCTTAGTTGGGTGTGTCTGAATGCAAGAGTGACACCCTCCATTAGACCTAGCTAGACTGTGCAGTGATGTGGTGGGGAGGACTAGCCAGGGAAGAGGTTGGAGCACCTCAGCAGACACAGGCACCAGCCAGGATGCTAAGGACCTTTAGCCAAGTCTGCCAACTATTCTCCTCCATGGGGAGAGGAAACATCCATTTCCAGTGGTAGAAAGGCAGACCCGAATGTACCAAGAAGCTTCCAAATGGAGGGTGGTATGTTGGGGTCTTAGGAGTTGTACCCTTCACGAACACCCTTCTGAGAAGAGGAACATGCTGATCACTGCTGCAAAATATGCAAAACAAAGGGAAGGGGCAATGTCCTGTGCACCCTTTATTATCAGGCCACCCCCCCTCCCCAGCCCCCCAGGTCAGAGCAGACACAGTGAAGGACTATGTGGGGATTGTTGTTCTAGAGACCTGGCAGCCAACTCAGGAAGGGGGCTGGTTTCCACCCTCAAGATTAAGACAGCAGCCTAATTAAAAAAAAAAAAAATCTGTAAGCATGTACCTCCCCCCAGCTTCCAAAACAACCCCCGCCCCACCCCTACCAGGCCATAGGAAGTTGGGGAGGGAGTGCTGAGGAGCTCCAGGAAACACTCCCAAGTGTGTCGACAGTGACAGAGACAGTTGGGGCCAAACAAAGGTTGATTCTTCCATTCTTATCTCCATAAAGCCAGACCTTTCCCTTCAGCACCCCTCCACCCCCATCTCCTTCTTGCTTTTCTCCAACTCCTCTAACTATAGGTTCCTCCCCAGGATGCAGGGGAGGCGAAATGATGAGGTTCAGAGTCTTCCCTCGAAGGCGATGGCTGCCTTGAGGGTTGGAGCAAAGGACGATGAGCAAAGGACGATGGTAAACAGTAGGGAAGTCCAGCCAGCTTGCATCTAGTTGCACATCTTGCCTTGAGAGTGATCCAGTGAGGGTCTGTCCCAGCTAGGACATCAGGTAGGAGGGGTGGGTTCAGAGTTCAGATTCCTAGGAAACATGGGAGGAGAGGAAAAGGCAACTTGGATCCACCTCCAGCCTCAGGCCTAGCAACCTGCAATGCATCTCACCCTGAGTTTGCTGGAATGTGTATGTAGGCTTTGGGAGGAAGGGGTGTGTGTGTATTGCGGGGTGGGGTGGGGCAGCTGGTTCCCTCTGACGGCTGGACAGCTTGCCCTGAAGAATTTGCCTGCTTTCTGGAAAAATCCAACTTTCCCACCCTGGGCCTGAGCATCCTGGTACAGCAATGGCGCCACCTGCTGGCCTTATTGAGGTCCTACTGCTCAGCCTCAGCTCAATCGCCTCGATGTTGGGCTTCTCTCCCTGGCTGCCCCACCCTGTAGTTCAATTTCTCTTGTACGCAAAGCTCATATAACTATAGAACGTCACTGTTGAAGAGGACTTTAAAGATACATTTAATTAAACTCCCTTACGGTATAGTTAAAGACAAACTAAGGCTCAGAGAAGGGAGGTGGCTTGCCCAATCACCTGGAATTTGGAAGTCCTGAATCTGTAGTTTTCCCTTCCATCATATCATCCTACTCTTCTGCCCAGTCCTCCGGGTTCCTCCAGTTGGATGTCATGAAGCCAGTGTGGCAGTGTGAAGATAGGTTTGGGACTTCACTTCTGGAGCATTTCATCAACATAAGCTATCCTAGGCCTGGCCGGCCAAGCAGGTCCTGGAGGAGCCCCGGGCCAAAGATCACAGGAGGCCATGAGGTTCGGCTTCTTTGGTGCCCACAGTGAGACCAGGAAAATTAGCTGTAGGGTGTTACACTGTTCACTATGGAGAGCATACCTGGAATTATCTTCAGCCAGAGTTTCATCTGAATGGATAAATGGGAATACCATCTAAGTCCAGATAAATAGATCACTTCCATCTCATCCCTTCTAGGTAGATTAATCCCACACTTCCTCTTCACACAAAACCAGTACTAGGTCATCAATTTTGTGCAACAGGATGCTGCTTCTCTTCCTAAAGCCCCCATTGAAGAGGCTCCCAGCCACCATTCAATCATTCATCAAGTCTTATGATGTGCCAGACACTGTGCCAAATGTGCCAGAACATCTGTTATGTGCCAGACACTGTTCTTGAGACTGGGGATAGAGCAAACACTCACGAAGCTTATAATTCTAGCAGAAGAGGACAGTAAACAATGTCATCTCAGTAAGTATATACATGTGTTTTCAGGTCATATTGAGAGCTATGAAAAACATAAAATATATTGAGAATAATGGTTGGTATTTTATATATGGTGGTTACTTTTAGAAAAATAACAGTGGAAAGCACAGGTTCACTTGAATGAAGTGGAGAAGCAGGCTGTATGCCAAGCTGGGGGAGATTATCCCACACAGGGGAAAGGACAAGTGCAAAGCCCTATGATGAAAAGCTGCGAAGTGCAGAAAGCCTCATATGGCAGAGGGCAAGATGGCCATGAGGTTGTGTCAGTGAGTGGGGGTGGGGAGAGACAGGAGGTCAGACTATATGGGGCCTTTTAGTAGTAGATTGGGAAGCCACTGGAGGCTTTTGAGCAGAGAAGTCATATGATCTGCTTTATGTTTTAAAAGGATCATGTTGGCTGCTGAGTAGAGAATAGAGGTTGAGGGATAAGAAAGTAGAAGGAGACCGTAGCAAGAAGAACGGTCATGGCTGGGAGCAGGTGATCATATTGGCAGTGATGAGATCACGCAGAATTCAAAAAGTGTTTCAAAGGTAGAGGTAACAGGACTTGCACAGTCTATTTATTTCTTCAAATAATAATATTAACAATGATAGTAGCTAACAGTTTTTGAGTGCTTACTGTATGAAAATTGAGATACGGTGGCAATATTTAAATAGCATATTTTACTTAATATTCACAGAAACCCTGTGAAGTAGGTTCTATTATCTCAGAAAAAGAAACTGAAACTCAGAGAATAACAAGGGACTGTGTTACGTGCACAGTGGCGGAGGCAAAGATGAATAGGATGTGAGTTTATTTGAACCCCAAATGTTTAAATCTTGGGGATAATATGACACACATTTAAACAAATAAGCAAGAAGAAATGCACAGCAGAAAGTGAGAAATAACACGAGGAAAGACTAAATGAAGTGCCTTGTACCTAGACGTGGGCTGGACTCTTTCCAGCTGAGAAGATCTGAGACTGGGTCATGAACAGGTGGTTTCTGAGTGGGTCCTGTAAAAATGAATATGATTTTGATGACAGTAATGAGTAAGGACATTTGAGACTGATAGAAGAGTACATACAATATATAGTGATGGGGAAAGATAAGGTGCTGTCAAAGGACAATGTGTTTCCTGGTATGACAGAAGTAGAATGTGTTGAGGGGAGCTGAGTACCAGAAAGATCCGGGTGTCACAGTTTGTGTAGGGTGTTTATAGCTAAACCACAGAGTTTAATTTTATCCAATAGAAGAGGAGCCACAGAAGAGTTTCCATTTATTCATTAATTTATTCATTTATTCAAAAAATATTTCTTGAGTGCTTATTATAAGCCAGGTACTGTGCCAGGCACCTGGGATAAGACATAATCCCTTCTGTCAAATCTTTACATTGGGTGGATGTGGGAGGGACAGATGACAGAACAATATGCATTGAGTGTAAGTGCTACGGTATAGGAAGCTCTGAGTGGGAGGGGCATGGAAGCGATGGAAGACCATGGAAGGCTTCCCAGGAGAAGTGACATCTGGACTGATCCTTTGGTCAAGCAGGAGTTAAAGAGGAGAAAAGGAGAGATATGGGTGTTCCCGAGAGAGGAAGAAGCCTTGTCCCAGGAGCAAAGTGAGGTGATTGTTCCAGAAATGTGAGTGATTCTTTTAAGGCTCAAGCAAAGCATGTGATTCTTCTTTATACCTTCTATTTCTTTGCTGAGTCTTTCTGTTCTTTTGTTTCAAGCATGCTGCAATTGCTCATTAAAGCATGTTTATGATGGCTGTCTGTTTTAAAATTCTTGTCAGATGGTTTCAACATCTTTATCATCTCAATGTTGGCATCTGTTAATGGTTTTTTCTCAATCAAATTGAGATTTTCCTGGTTCTTGGTATTACCAGTGATTTTAATTGCATCTGGAAATTTGGGATTTATGTTGAAAGACTGGATCTTATTTAAAGATTCTGTTTAGCACGCCTCCTTTGATACCACACTGGTGGGTCCAGGTTCCCCATTCAGCTGTTGACACCTGCAGGGCAGAGAGGTGGGATGGGGTGAAGAGGGTACCTCATTATTGCTGGACCAGGTTAGAAGTTCAGACCTCCCAGTAGATATTTGCTGATACCACTCTGGTGCCATGTCATTCCTTGAGTCCAAAAGTCCCTCCCAATTCTGCCTTCTTCTCTCTACCTATCGGAGTCTCCCTATGTTTGATTTATATATAATGTCTAGGGTTTTTAGAGATACTTAACAGGAGGCATAAGAAGAAGTGTGTCCACTCCATCTTTTCTGGAACTGGAAGTTCAAGTCAAATATAAGAGAGAGGACAGGAAATCACAAGCCATGAGACTGGAGAGTTAGGCAGGTTCTACACCAGCTATTCTCAAAGCCCTCTTACACTCTTAAAAATTTAGAACTTCAAAGAGCTTTTGATTTTGAAGGTTACATCTACCAATAATTACTGTTTCAAAAATTAAAATTGAGAAAATTTTATTTATTAATTTGTTTAAAAATAACAATAATTTTTCCATTACATGATAATGTAAGTAATGCTTTTCTTAATGAAAAATAATTATATTTTCCAAAACAAAAACAATTAGGAAAAAGAGTGTCCTTGTTTTAGACTTTGGTAAATCTCTCTAATATCTTGCTGAAGAGAAGAATGCTGATTCTTTTTTTTTTTTTTTTTTTTGTGACGGAGTCTCACTCTGTTGCCCAGGCTGGAGTGCAGTGGTGTGATCTCGGCTCACTGCAAGCTCTTCCTCCCAGGTTCACGCCATTCTCCTGCCTCAGTCTCCTGAGTAGCTGGGACTACAGGCACCCACCACCACGCCCAGCTAATTTTTTTGTATTTTTAGTAGAGACGGGGTTTCACCGTGTTAGCCAGGATGCTGTCTCCTGACCTCGTAATCCACCTGCCTCGGCCTCCCAAAGTGCTGGGATTACAGGTGTGAGCCACCGCGCCTGGCCCCCAAATGCTGATTCTTTTATCAGCTTCTGTATTCAATCTGTTGTGATATTATATGATGGGTAGCCTCTGAAACACTCCACTGTATACTTGTGAGAGAATGAATGTGAAAAAGGAAAATAGATTTTTAGTATTATTATGAAAATAGTTTTGACCTCAGAGACCACTTGGAAATGTTTTAGGGAACCCCCAGAGGACCTTGGATCACACTTTGAGAACCGTGGCTCTAGATATGTTACTATTTCAGTAGCATCTAAGTACATGTGGCTGCTGAGCACTTGAAATGTGGCTAGTGCAAATGAGAGACAGGACTTCCAGCTATCTGTAATTTAATAAACTCAAATTTAAAAACTGGAACAGCATAAAATGTTTTGTTGTTGTTGTTAAACATGACCTTATAGTTTTGGTAGGAATACATTTCACTTTAACCCTTCAAAATTTAGCATCTGAATTGAGATATGCTGTACATGTTAAATACATGACAGATTTTGAGGACTTAGAAAAAAAAATGTAAGATATTTCATTAATAGTTTTTATATTGAGTATGTTTTGCTATGATAATATTTTTGATATATTGGGTTAAATAAAATGCATTTTAAAATTAATTTAAGCTATATTTGTTAAAATCTTTAGAATGTGAATAATAGAACATTTAAAATGACATACGTGGTTCACATTTTATTTCTCCTGGAGTGTGCTGCTCTAGATGAATTTAGATGATGAAGGTTTTGTGTGTCATGTAAAGCTTATTCTTTATTTTGAAGGTAATGTAGAGCCATTGAAAAGTCTGAAGTAGAGAAGTGACATATCAGATTTGCATTTTAGAAAGCTTACTTTGGCTTCAGTGTGGAGCATGGACTGAAGGAGGAACCAGTTAGGGTTAGGCGGTGATTGCATTATTGAAGGGTAGGAAGACTGTGGCCTGAAGAAAAGTGGCTAAACTGGAGACGTATGGCTGAGCGCAGTGGCTCACGCCTGTAATCCCAGCACTCTGGGAGGCTGAGGCAGGCGGATCACTTGAGGTCAGGAGTTCGAGACCAGCCTGGCCAAAATGGTGAAACCCTGCCTCTACTAAAAATACAAAAGAAGCCAAGCATGGTGGCGCGTGCCTGTAATCCCAGCTAATCAGGAGGCTGAGGCACAGGAATCACCTGAACCCGGGAGGTAAAGATTGCAGTGAGCCGAGATCACTCCATTGCACTCCAGTCTGGGCAACAGAGTGAGACTCTGCCTCAAAAAAATAATAAACAAACAAACAAACAAATAAATAAATTGGAGACCATAGTAGAAAGATGAAATCAACTGGATTTGGTTCTTAAGTGTAATAATGGCATTTTGGTTATGTAAGATAATGTTCTTATTTCTAAGAGATGCACACAGGAATCTTTAGGGATGAAGGGCCATAATGTCTGTAATTTACTTTCAAGTGGTCCATCATATTCACACACACATACACAGTATATCTGTGAGATAATAAGAATGAAAAGGTAAATAGCATCTTAGTAGTATTATGAAAAAAATATACATGGAGAGAGGGGAAGGGGAGAGAAAGCAAATATGAGACAAAATATTAGCAATTTTGAATCTACATGAAAGCAATCTAGTAAATGATGAATCATTTTAGTCTTCTTCCAGCCCTTTCTGTAGGTTTGACAATTTTCAAAATAAAAAGATGGGGAAAAAATGAAAAAAAAAAAACTTTAAAAAGTCTTGGTAATCACTGATTAGTTATGAGAGAAAGGGAGTGACTTTCTGGTTTCTTGCCTGGCAACAGAGTAGACAGCACTGTCCTTCCCAAGAGGGAAGTGCAAGAGGAGAAATGGAATTGGAGGGATGATGAGTTCGGTATGGAATGTGTGGACTTTGAGATGCTCTAGGCTCCAAAAGGCAATGTGCAACCCTGAAGTTTTTGAGAGGGAAATGTGGTAGAGATGCAGACATGGGTGTCTTTAGAATCTAGATGGTAATGGAAGGTGCTGGGGGACACTGGAGTATCAAGGGCATGTGTGGAGAATGAGAAGAGATGAGGTGTGAGGATGAAATCCTGGCGAACACTGACATTTCAGGGTCAGCAAAGAAGGATATTGGAGTAGACAACTTCCAAGATGGCCCACGACACCACCTCTTCATAGGCAGGCTCTTGTGTAGTCAGCCCCTCTCACACTGTATCGGGGTTGGTCTGTGAGACAAGAGGGGTGGAAGTGATGGCATGTCACTCCTGAGATTATGTCATAAAAGACATTGTGGCGCTCATCTTGGCTTGGTACATGCTCATTCTTGTTGATCCCTTGTTCTGGGGGAAGCCGTCTCTCATGTCATGATAGACTACAGGGAGTTCCATGTGGGGAAGAACTGAAACCTCCTGCCAACAGCCATGTGAGGAAGCTTGGAAAACCTTGGAAGAGTATCCTTAAAAAGAAGTTTTAAATTAAACATAAATAAATACATAAACAGTACAAGTGCAATCTCATGAGACATCCCAAGCCAGACAACTCAGGTAAGCCATTCCACCCAGCTAAATTGCTCCAGATTGCTGACCCGAAGAAACTGCATGAGTCCGGGTATGGTGGCTCGTGCTGTAAACCCAACCCTTTAGGAGGCTGAGGTGGGAGGATTGCTTGAGGCCAGGAGTTTGAGACCAGCCTAGGCAAATAATGAGAACCCCTGTCTCTACAACAAATTAAAAAATTAGCCAGGCATGATGGCATGTGCCTGTAGTGCCAGCTACACAGGAGGTGAGGCAGAAGGATTGCTTGAGCCCAGAAGGTTGAGGCTGCAGTGAGCTGTGTTTGTGCCACTGCACTCCAGCCTGGGCAACAGGGCAAGATTCTGTCAGAAAAAAAAAAAAAAAAATCAAGAAACTGTGTGAGAGAATCCATGTGTTTTAAGCTTCTGAATTTTGGGGTAATTTGTTATGCAGCAACAGACAAGGAACACAGACAAGCCTCAAAGGTGAGTTAGAAGGGAATACGTCGAGATAGGAGAACCATGAGCCTGGGATCTTGAGAATATGTCATGGAGGACAGCCTGGAATATGGTGGCTAATACTACTGAATGGCAGAGGATTGGAATTTTCAACAAAGAGGTGATTTATAACCTTGGTGAAAGCAGTCAGGAGAATGGGGGAGGGCAGAGACCAGATTATAGTAGGCCAAACGGCAAATTAGAAAAGCTGTAATTTTTCCATTATCACATTTATTGAGGGAAAAAGTACAGTAAGTATCATAATATCAATTTTAGGCGTGAGAAAGCCAAAGTCACATTGCTAATATGTGGCAAAATCCTCCTGACCGTTCCACCAGTGATACATTAAATAATTTTCTCTGCTAGCATGGTGGCTCATGCCTATAATCCCAGCACTTTGGGAGGCTGAGGTAGGAGGATTGCTTGAGGCCAGGAGTTCAAGACCAGCCTACGCAATATAGCAAGATCTGTCTCTATGCAAATAAAAAATAATAAAAATAAATTAGCCAGGTGTGATGGCACATACCTGTAGTCCCAGCTACTCAGGAGGCTGAGGTGGGAGGATCACTTGAACCCAGGAAAGAGGTCAAGGCTGCAGTGAGCCATGATCGCACCACAGCACTCCAGCCTAGGCAACACAGTGAGACCCTGTCTTTAAAAAACAAAATTCTCGGCCAGGCACGGTGGCTCACGCCTGTAATCTCAGCACTTTGGGAGGCTGAGGCAAGTGGATCACGAGGTCAGGAGATCAAGACCATCCTGGCTAACACGGTGAAACCCCGTCTCTACTAAAAATACAAAAAATTAGCTGGGCGTGGTGGCAGGTGCCTGTAGACCCAGCTACTCGGGATGCTGAGGCAGGAGAATGGTGTGAACCCGGGAGGCGGAGCCTGCAGTGAGCCGAGATCGCCCCACTGCACTCCAGCCTGGGCGACAGAGCAAGACTCCATCTTAAAAAAAAAAAAAAAGAAAAAGAAAAAGAAAAAAGAAAATTCTCTCCACCTACATTCATTACTGTTTCTGGGAAGAGTTCTGATAAATTCAGTTTTTGCAACCTCGTTCCATTTCCAGTGATATTCTTGAATCCCTTATGATTGTGGTGACCCAGCCAGCTTCCTAGCTGGGATGCTCTTTCATCTGGTTCTGCCTAACTCACCCCCCAGCCCCCACTGCCTTGGGTAAGTCCTTAGAAAGAGAACTGACAAATTAAAGTGAGACATTCTTTCATTCATTCCATAGCTATTTATTGAGCTTCTTAGAAGAGCTTCAGCTACCTGGCTAGCATTCTTAGACATCAATGGGCAACCAACTTGTCACTGGCAGTTTTACATATGAAGTCAGCACTCCACAAGCAAAAGAAAATCTGCCTTAGCTTCCTAGAGGGGGGGGCCCTACTCAAGGTTGAATAGAGCACAGTAAAATTCAGCAACTGCAGCATCAACAAATGAAGCAATCAGGGTAATCATTCAGCAGTGATTAATAGCAACATCTCTTCTTGGGTCTCAGACATGAAGCTATACATAGGTAGCTATTCCTAGCTCTAACTCTATTTTAATGTATTTGGCCTTCAGTCAATCAATTCACCTTTCTCTGACCCATACAGTCTCCCCGGTGAAAGGTTTCCTGAGTAAGATTCGCCCTGGGGGTGCAACCCACTTCAGACCTGCTTGAGCAGCACCGAGGGGCCACATGGTGTCGTGGTCACCCCCTCTGGCTCTGAAGTCAGACATGCCTGCATGTGGGGTCCAGCTCTGACATGTTAGCTGTGTCACTTTGAGCAGATTACTTTTTTAACCTTTTCCATCCTTGGTTTCCTCATCAGAAAAAAAAGGGGGCAAGGGCTAGTATCTACCTCATAGTATTACCATATGTATAACAGGAAGAAAAAGATGTAATGTAAAAAACGATTGCCGTATTTCTTCATTCTAGAGGGGAGCAGGATTCCTCACGGAGGTGCTTCACTCATTTGTGGAGGAATAAACACTTTGTTCAACTTTTTTGGTTAAGAAAAGCAGCTGAGGATCCAATTCTCAGCTCCTTCTCTGATCTCAGAGTGAGAATAGCCCAGAATGGAGATGTTTGTTCAAAAGAGTTAAATTTCCTTTGTATAATAAAGTAACAGTAATCAGATATTTTCAGGGAGAGGTGGAGGGCAGTAGAGAGATGGAGGGGAAGAATTGAGAAAAGGGAGAAATGGCTGCAGGCAGGGCTCTGGGAAGCAGAGCAGACAGGAAAAAGGGTGCTGGGCATGCTAGTGTGACGATTTTCAGCACTTCCTGGTCTGAGTGGTGCTGTCACAATCCTGTGTTGCCCTGACCTTTAGTTAAAGTCTTCCATGCAAAATGACCTTATGTCCTGGGGGTCTTTGGGGAAAGAAGAAAAGAAGGGGCCCGCTTGCCATGAATGAGAGTGATGTGATAAGAGGACAACATTGTCAGCAGGCAGGTGAAAGTGCCCAAATTCAGCTGGAGCAGGAATTCATAAGGAAAAGTGATCACAAAAAATGTCACTCCATCCCCTAAGAGTTTTTGGAAATCTTGGCTGGGTGTGGTGGCTCACACTTGTAATCCTAGCACTTTGACAGGTCAAGGCAGGAGGATCACTTGAAGCTGGGAGTTCAAGATCAGCCTGAGCAATAAAGCAAGACTTCTTCGTCTCTACAAAAAATACAACAACAACAACAAATTTAGCTAGGCATAGGGGCTTGCACCTCTCACCCCAGATACTCAGGTGGCTGAGGCTGGAGGATCGCTTGGGCCCAGGAGTTCAAGTCTGTAGTGAGCTATGATTGGGCAACAGAGCAAGACTCTGTCTCAAAGTAAAAAAAAAAAAAAAAAAAAAAAAAGATATCTTGGGAAAACATGGACTTTCCAGACTTGGGTTGTTAATAAAACACGATTCAAGAACGCTGGTAAAAATTAAGTTACATAAGGATTAAATGAGAGAATATACATAAAGCAATGAGCTCAGAGCCCAGTTCTTGATAAGCATTCAACTTAAAATAGCCCTTATTATTATGACTTAGTGTTCAATTTCCTCTTTTCTTCACCCCTTTCACTTCAAGGGCTCACAATCTACTTAAAAATTTTGATATAGTCACTCATTTATTCTACAAACATTTACCAAAGTCCTTTGATGTGTCAGGTAAGTTAAATAATTTCAGGCAGTAGTAATTGTCATAGCTAATGTTTTTGAGGGCTTAGTATATACCAGGTACTGTGCCAAGTGCTTTACATAGCTTTTTAAATTTAATCCTCAACAGTCCTAGGGAGGAACAATTATATTCCTACTTTACAAATGAGGTTAGAGAATATGGCACAGTGAGGTCAAGAGACTTGCCCCAGATCACACAGCCAGCCAGCAGGAGAGCCAAGGTTTGAAACCAGGCTGTTGAATTTCAGTGCACGCCTTTTTTTTTTTTTTTTTGAGATGGAGTCTGGCTCTATTGCCCAGGCTGGAGTGCAGTGGCGCGATCTCAGCTCACTGAAACCTCCGCCTCCCGGGTTCACACCATTCTCCCGCCTCAGCCTCCCTGGTAGCTGGGACTACAGAAGCTCGCCACCACGCCCAGCTAATTTTTTGTGTTTTTTGGTAGAGACAGGGTTTCGCCGTGTTAGCCAGGATGGTCTCGATCTCCTGACCTCGTGATCCGCCTGCCTCAGCCTCCCAAAGTGCTGGGATTACAGGCGTAAGCCCCTGCGCTTGGCCTAGTGCGTGCTTTTAAGCTCCACACTACACTATTTTTTATTTAATTTTTTTCTTTTTGTGTCTTCTCATGCTTGTTTCCTAACTATACTGTTTTTAAATGCAACTGACAATGTGTGTGAGTTATGGTGTACAGAGTCAGAGGGATCATGAGGGAATGGCCACCATGGGGACGTTATCCTAGAAGAATGAGTGGGATTTTCTTGCCTTCTTTTCCCTTGAACCTCATATTCCCTTTCCAGCTCTAAGCACTCAAGATGGAGTGGCAGTAGGATCCCAACACTTATATCTGTCCAGAACTGGTCATCAGCTGGCTTGAGTTCTCCCATTCTGCCTGTGCCTTCCCTTAGCAAGGGAAAGAACAAGATGGAAGTGAAGGAAAAGGCCTGATTGAACCAGCCAATAGATAATTAGAAGCTGACTATTTTGCAATAATGCAGCACAACAGCAATAAATAAATCAATCACTTGGGGGGTGGGAAATGACTTTCCTATAATCAGCTATTAAAGGCTTGTACCACTAATTAGTCTATTAATTAGAACTGTTCTCTTCCTTCCACATGTTATCAGCCTGCCAAGGCAGAGAAAACTCAGCCTCGGGGGCAGGAGATAAGAGAAGTAAGACATATAGAAGTGGCAGATTCAAACAGCTGGGCTTGTGTGTGTTTTAAAAGCACAGTTCTTACTGCCCCGGGCATATCCACCTGCTAGTAGGAAAAGAACGTTTATCAAAAATCAAAGGGCTGTTGTCTTTGTTGAGCAGAAAGGGGAAAAAAAGATTTAATCTTTAAAGAGAAAAACCACTGTAACCACACTCAGGGATCTGTGAAGGGCAGTTTCACTGGGTGTTCCCTAGAGCACAGGACACAGTGAGAAACAAACATGCTTAGTGCCAAGGCAGCATAATCAGAAGACCGAGGGGCAGAGGCACTCTGCTCCTACTATGTGCCTGGCACCACCTCCGTTCTTTATGTTTGTAATATCTTGTCTGATGATTTCATCTACATTCTCAGATGCCCTTGAGTTATTTCTGGGAGTTCCCAAAAAGGGACCTCAGATGAGCCCTCACAGCTGTGGTCACCAAAAGATTGCTGCTCTGCTCTGCCTCTCCTGTTGTGGCTCTCAGTGGTTAATGCTCCCTGCCCACCAAGAGCTTGGGAAAGCCTCTCATCACCGTGCCTGACGTTGTTTTGCAAGCTTAAAGGGCTCTGCCTGGGCCCAGAAACTCACAAGTCGTTCTTCAAGAGTTCCAACAAGCTCTGAGCCCCACAGCGATCTCCATATCCCTGACAAATGCACAATGAGGAGTACTGCAGCCTTCATACTCCTTTTCTCACTTTCCCAACTCCTCCGATCTGCTCTGTCCTCCCCTAGTTACTAAGCAGACATCCCCTTGCATTCACATGAAAAATAGCAGACACAGGCTGGGGTTTTGGGGCAGGTGTCTCCACTAGCAACAGCTCACCCACAGTTGATAGGTTATCTTGCTTAATCCTCCCAACAGCCATGTGATGGGCTATCAATCCCATTTTGCAGAATGGGGAAACTGTGGCTCAGGGAGGTTAAGCAATTTGGCCAGGCTTCCATGGGCTGTGACAAAGCACTTGGTAAGAGCTCAGTAAATATTTGCTGATGGACAGAATTGAAAATATGGAGGAAATGGAAGATCTCCAGCTTCTGAGAAGCTCAGAGCCTGCGGGGGTCCAACTACACAGTAAAGGGGGCTGTCAATTGAGGTGGCCCCATTAGAGTAAGAGAAGGGGCAGAGGTAGAGAGTATAGGGTCAGACCCAAGGCCAACTCCTCCCCACCGCATTCTTTCCTATCTTGATAACTGTTGATATATAGTCCATTTTCTACCAACAACTCACCTCTGCCCCCTGTGCCTCAACAAACACATCCACACACACATAAAAACCCTTCAGAAGCGGTCAGTGGTGACATTCATGAGCTGCATGATCCTCAGGATGTCAACATGTATGTGTCCCAACATCGATACCTACTTTGGGGATGGAGAGGGGAGCAGTGGTGATGTGGCGGAGAGAGTCTGAGCTTAGAATCCCATCTCAGGCCTCTGTTCCTTGGTAACCATCTGGGTGACCTTAGGCAAATTGCTTTACCATGTCTACCTTCAGTTTCCTTATATGCAAAGTAGGAAATGTCAGCTGTCTATTCAAAATGTTATTGTGGGATCAAGTGAAGTAATACAATACTTCTCACTAACATATATATATATATATGTAAATATATATAGAGAGAGAACTTTAAAATTATAAGATACTTTGTTACACATATATCTCTGGCCACTTTCAGAGCAACCCTAATTATTATTGTTTTCATTTTTTAGATAAGGAAATAAAAAACTCAGAAAGATTGAAATTCACTTGAAAACAGTGAATAGTGCTATTATTAAAAAGCAGTAGGCCTGTCCCACCCTATCTGACTTTTAGATTATGAAGCACCACTGCATTTACCCCCAGAGTCTCTCATCTGGGGTATGTGCCATGTTCAAAGCTTTCATTCATTTAATAAATATTTATGTGTTCCCATTTGGCACTAGGTATTGTGCCAGGCATTGAGGATACTATCGCAGAGGTATTAGTGCGGCAGGGAAAGCAGATGTCATATAAGAACAATAACAATATTGTGATTTTCATATTATAGCAGAGGAAGGGCCAGGTGGTGCAGGAGGAGACAGTCGGGAAACTGAGGAATAGGTGGAACAAAGTCTCAAAAAGTCGGGGAGGGCCAGGTGCAGCAACTCATGCCTGTAATCTCAGCATTATGGGAGTCTGAGGCAGGCAAATCGCTTGGGCTCAGGAATTGGAGACTAGCCTGGGCAACATGGCAAAACCCTGTCTCTACAAGATACAAAAATATTTGCTGGGTGTGGTAGCGCATGCCTGTAGTCCCAGCTATTCAGGGGGCTGAGTTTGAAGAATCACTTGAGCCGGGAAGATCGAGGCTGCAGTGAGCTGAGATCACACCACTGCACCCCAGGGACAGGGACAGAGTGAGGCCATCTCAAAAAAAAATTGGAGGAGGACTTTTATCAAGGCAGAGAGAAACATGGTGTTTAGTACAAGTGAAGCATATAGGTAAGAGTGGAGGCTGTGCCAAGATAGGAGGCTGGGGAGTCAGTTGGGCCCAGATCTAGGAGGCCTTGTGAGCCAGGAGAAGGCGTCTGAACCTCATCCTTAGTCCAGAACGAAACTACATAAGAGTTTTACGTAGGGAAGGGATTGATATATTTGCAAGATCCTTCTAAACAGGATATTGTCTTAGTCCAAGCTGCTATAACAGAATACCACAGACTGAGTGGCTTAAACAACATTTATTTCTCACCATTCTGGAGGCAAGGTAGTCTAAGATCAAGGCATCAGCAGATCTGTGTCTGGAGAAGGTCTGCTTCCTGTTTTGCAGTTGGCCATCTTCTCACTGTATTCTCCCGTGTTGGAAAGCAGAGAGGAAGAGAGGGAGAGAGAGAGAAAGAGCACACAAACAAGCTTTAGGGAGATACAGACATTCAGTACACAGCAGATGTGGAGACTGGATCTGGGCCTAGTGAGGCTGGAGGCAGGTAGGTGAGTTAGGCTAGAGACAAATGCAGAAATCCCAGCAAGAAATAATGGTGGAATGAGCTAGGAATAAAGAGAGGGCCAATCTTAGAAATTTAAGATTTAGGAAGTAGAATCAGGATGTGGTGATTGATTGGCATATGTGCAAGAAAGGAGGGAAGTGAGATGGAAAAGTCAAGGATGACATCCATGTTGCTTCTGCACCAGGTGGGTGGGGACACCCCTCACTGGACTAGGAGACACTGGTGGTAGAATATCTGCTATTTGGTATGTGTGTCCTGCATGATCTTGCCTTGCAACTTCATCCAGGAACCCCTAAATTATGGCTGCCTTGCCTAGAGGAGCAGGAATGAATGAGATAAGCCTATCAACTTGAGGATTCTGTTCTCCAGACACCTAGCGGTCCATGTGGTGGAGCATCAGGAAGGGAGGAAAGGTGCAGGTAGAGCAAAGGCATTCATCTCTCTAGGCCTCCTATTCTCTCAATCCAACCTCTCTTTGATTATTTAAGAACTGTTTGTCGAAGGCATACCATGTAAGGCCCTTAGTAGTTGCAGAGGGAGACACTGATCTTAAAAGAGTTTTACTATCTAGAAGGAGATAAGAAAACCAACCACAGAAATAAATACAGGTGTATGTATAACATGTTAACAGCCATAAAATACATGCTCTCAGAAAACTGAGGTCATAAATGGCATTGCTGATTGGGAAAATCAGAGAGGAAGAGGTTTTCCAGTTGGACTTAAAGGACAGGTGGAATTTCTACAGGCAGAAATGTGAGATTGGGCGTCCAGTGGAGATATCCCTAAAGGAGGAAAAAGCATGAGATAAGATGGCATCGTATTCAGGTAATCACCAGCTTGCTTTTTCTGCTTAGGGTATCTGCAGAAAGTGAGATATTAAGCTGGGATCCACGGAGCTTTGAAGAGTTTCAGAATTCCCTGAAATATTGTGCAAAATTATATTTCCGTATGCATGTGCATTTTTTGAAGAGAGGGTCCATAGCTCTTCTGCAGTTCTCAGAAGGGTGTAGGTACAAGAAAAGGTTAAAAACAGTACTTGAAATTTCCGAATTAGAATTTACAGGTAGGCTGGGGCATCTGTGCATGTGTGTTCTAACAAGCTCGGGAAGTGACTCAGTGCACACCTCGGATCTCTAGACGGGCCCATGGAGGCCTTGAGATGCCAGCCTCGAGAGCTTCCCACCCTTTTCCCACTCCTCGATTCTCCACCCCCATTTTACAAGGAGTCACCAGCATCTCCACAGTCTCCACTGCCCTGGAAGAAATATGGCGAGGCAAGGTCAGAGGAACGGGGGGAAATCAGAATATCTTGCAAAGACTCTGGAGTCCCCTTCAGAGACAGGGTGGGTGGGAGCTGCTCTGCCCCAAGTCTAGCGACGGCCACACGGCCTGACAGGTCTCCCGCCCCGCCGCAAGCCTATGGTCAAATTCTGGGAATTTCCGAATCAGTTGGCCGGCCCGGCTGCGGCAGATTTTCCCGGACACGAGCGTGCAGCGCCCGACGCGGCCGCTGGGTGGCGCCGCGCGGGACGCCGAGCGTGGGAAGCGCGGGCGCGCGGGCAGGCTGAGCTCACACGCCCGGGAAGCGGCCGCCGCGGAGCCGGCGTCCGCAGCGGCTGCGCATCTCGGGCCTGCAGCGGGGCGCTTGGCGGGCGGGGGCTGGTGGGGAGCCTGTTTGCGCAGTACCCCCGGAGGGCGGAAGGCCGCCGAGGTAAGAGCCGGGACCCGGCCAGGTGGGAGTGGGCACCTTGGGCCGGGCCTGCAGGGCGGTCCCCGAGCGTCCCGGGGTAGGGTGGGCTCCCTGGGGACGATGCCCGGGGCCCCGGCCGCGCTCCGGTCGCGCCCCACCCCGGTTGCAGCGCGGCCTCGGGGCGCTGCTGGCCTCGCCGCGGGGGTGGGAGCGGTCGCGGCCTGGAGCAGCTCCGGGCGGGCCCCAGGCTCTGGGGCCAGGGCCAGCTGCGCGCAGGGGTGAGTGAGCAGCCCCCGGGCCCTCAAATGAGCCCCTGCCCGCTACCCACCTTGCATTTCTCCTCTCCGCAGTGGGCGTGGTGCCCCTTTGCTGCAGAGGGGGCGCCCAGAGTTGAGGAAGGCTGCGGGGGAGAGCGCAGAGACAGGTGGTTGAGGGGGCGAGGGCTGGTGCGCCAAGGCTCGAGGTATTAATGCGTATTTCTTTTTCCCCCCTTCTTCAGGGGGCGCGGAGGTCCGTGTGGAGGAGGAGGAGGCGGGAAGGCCAGAGGCATAGCTCAGGAGAGGGCAGGTGCTGCGGGAGATCACTTGGCTCTGTCTCTGTTCAGCTGCCCCCACCCCTGCCAAATTAATAAAGTGGGTGTGGTGATGACGGTGGAGGAGTTTGATGAAGACCTGGCCCAAACTGCCCAGAACTGCCCCAGGCCGGCCGCCTAGTCCCGCGTGTATATCCGGGAGCCGCAGACTCTGAGCATTCTGTAGAGGGAGGGGGAATATTACCCAAAGGAGCTACAGCCACTGAGGCAGCTCCAGAGATAGGGGCTGCGGAGCAATCTTCAGGCTCGCAGCCCAACTTCATAGATGGTGAATTGGCCAGGAATGGTGGGAGATGGGGGCTGTAGGGAAGTAGGATAATTTGCTTAGGACCTCTTCCTTCCAGCTTTGCAACCATAGACCAAAATTTGGGATGTGGCATTTGTCAAATGTGCTTAATTTTTTTTTCTTTCCCTTTCGGTTTGTTTTGTTTTTTAGAGAAACAGCAAGTGACAGAGCAGAGGAACGGCTGGCCCAGCCAATCCTGGAGCTGCTGCTGCAGCACTTGTTCCTCAAACAAGTGCTCCTACATTCTGGTAGGAGGACAGAGAGGAGGGGGCTACTGGTCCACACCCCTCCCCTGCCGAGGACCCCATGGCTGCTCCCCTGTGGGAAGAGCAGCTAGGCTGCCTCAGGCTGGATGGGCAGAGGCTGCCATGGCCCAGGGTGGTGACGGTTTTGCGGCCCCTCCCTGCTGCCCAGTGTGGGAAGAAGAGTGCAGAGCCTGGCAAGTTTCTCTCTGTGTCCTCTGGGCTGGAAGGAGCAGGTATAGACAGGGCCGAGGCAGTCAGGGCCTGGTGCTGCTTTGGCATTGGTGGCAGGAGGGCTGAACCTCCAGCCCCTTGGGTTTGGTTCCACCCCTGGCCTGTCCCTGGCACTCGACAACTGCTCCTGTGTGCTTATTGGTGCCACCATGTTATATAACGCTTATATAATCTTCCAGGGCGAGCACTGTGTCTCCGCTCTCAGGTCACGCAGACACTGTGTCCGTGTGGGAGGCAGGATCTGTGGAAGCCTGTGGGTGAACCTACTCCCCCCATCCCCAACCTGGCTCCTTCTCCTGATCTCAGCCATAGGAGGGGGGCTGGGAGAGCCAGGTCCCTCTCCACACCAGCTGTGTGGGATGAGAACATGGTTGGCTGGGCAGTTTTCCTCACCTTCCTGCCCCACTAGTCCCACTTGCCCTGTCTGGTAGAGCAGATGCCATCCTTGTGCTTTGAGACCAGCTCTTTGTTTTGGGGGACCCCTGGCATGGCAGGTGGCATGGTGAGATGAACCCCAAAATGTTGCAGTGGAAGAACACATGGTCCTTAGGGTTGGATAAAGAGAGGGAGAAATTAGCTCTGCCTTTGAGGTTTCGAGCAAGGGTAACTAGAAGGATGGTGGTGGCATTATAAGAGATTTGGAGCAGGCCTAGGGGCTAGGGGATGGTCAGGGAAGGGTGTACAGGGAAGTAGATCAGACAGCAAAGATAAACATGGTGTTCTTTTACTGTACTCTCCACTGGGCTGTCCCTGGTTACCAGGGTAACAGAAGCAGTGATGAAAATCATGCCTTTCGTTCAGTGGAAAAATCTGGCTCCTCCTCCTGGCTCTTCCTTCTCTAAATCGCCTATGACCCATTGAGAGGGTTATGCTTCCAAGGATCAGAGAGAGACCCCAGCATGTTTTCATCATGCTCCCCTTTCCCCAGTCTTTTTTATCATCTCCCCTCTTCCTGTATCCCCTGTCTCCCCCCACAGCTCGGCAGTTGGCAGTTACGTAGGAGTTGGAGTAGATGCAGGGGGAAGGGCATGGACGTCATCATAGGGCAGGGTGAGCAGAGCGTGGGCAGAGATGTGGATGCAGGAATGCCTGGCACATGAGGAGGGTCCAGCATTGATGAGCTAGATGGAGCCAAAAGCCTGTTTCTGGGCGGGTAGGAGCTGAGGTGGGCAGGGTAAGATGATGGTAGGCCTTCAGAGTTCAGCAGTCTGGGTTCGAGGGAGTAGGAACTAGGAAGGGTCTGAGGTTTCTTGTGCAGTTATCTTGTGATGAAAACTACCAAACCATATCCCTTTTTGAAGTTAAGATTTTTGTTTTTTTCTTTTATCTTGTGATGAATACTGTGATTCATTCATTTAGCATTTATTGTGTGCCCCCCATATTAGGTGAGGTTCTGGGAACTGGGAAGCCAAAGGTGAGTAGCGCTGGACCTTGACCTTTAAGAGACTGTGGTGAATGGAAGGAGGATGAGTATATGGGGCAAGATCTGGTATTGTTGTAAGCCTGGAATCTGGGGTCCCCATCAGGAGACTAGCAACATACCAGATTGGAGGTGATAGGTTAGGGTGGAGCCTGGGGAAATGAAGAGGAAGAGATAATTTGGAGTGCTACTCTGGCTTGAGGACAGGACATGGGGAAGAGAAAGTGCTGAAATTTTTAACCTTAGTGATTTATAGAAATAGAAACATTAGAGTTCAAACTTGTTTTGGCTAGTCATGTTTGATTTTCTTTTAGACATGTTGCCTTCAAGATGGTCAGGCAAGTGAAATATGCGATGGAAGTCAGTTCTGGGAAAAGATTTGAAGGATATTGGATTATGAAGCTTGAAGGTGGGTAGAGGTAGATCCTAGGGCCTGGGGCATTACCTGAAATTGAGTGAGGCTGTATGCCTTGTACTGGTTTATTATCCCAGGGCTTGCCCAGACCCTGGGCATTTCTGCTAACAAACACCCACATCTTCTACCAAACCATATCCCTTTTTAAAGTTAAGATTTTTGTTTTTTTCCTCTCCCTAGTAACTATGTCCAGGTATACCTGGAACCACACACACACACACACACACACACACGCACACACACACACACACGCATGCACTTATTTCCCCCAAGGTCTTGTACCATTTGCTTATAGCTCAGGGATGTGCTGTAGAAATGTGCCACAAGTCTTTGGCCTCTTCTAGCATGCTGTTTATCACCCCGTAGGAGTAAGAGCACTGGACAGAGTCAGGCGACTTTTGCTAGCTACGTGATCTTGGACACACCACTTCCTTTTCCAGGCCTAAGTGTCTAGTCTAAGGGATCTAGCTTCTTCCAGTTCTGAAGCCCTCTGATTTGATGTCTGGAAAGCTTTTTCCACCTTTGCCTAGGTTTCTGATGCAGACCAAGCTTTTTGAACAAATAGCCTAGATTTCTTAGTACCTTATGGGAGGGACTTAGTACCTTATGGGAGGGACTGGTAGGGATGGAGGCCTAGTCCCCAGAGTGGGTCCCTGTCTTAGTGTGGATAGGAGCCCTCCAGGTGGATGGGAGCCTCTGTTCCTCTTTGGAGCATGAAAATACTGGAAGAGCAGGTTTTCCCAATGACCAGGGGTTGCAAACTGTGGCCCGTGGGCCGGATTCCTGTTTTTGTAAATAAAGTTTCACTGGAACAGAGACATGCCCATTGTTTGTGTATTGTCTGAGGCTGGTTTCATGCTACAGTGGCATAGTTGAGTAACTGCAAGGGAGCCGGTATGCCCCATAAGCCTAAAATATTTACTATCTTGCCCTTTAGGATAAAAGATAAAAACTTGCCAACCCCTGCTGTAGACTACCAGAAAAGTGCTTGGCCTTTTACTGAGGGTGCTTACGATGGCTATTTCAGATTTCTAGGGTTCTTAAAGACTCTGCGTTGGGCCTGTCTTTGTGATCCCATGAGAGGATGATCTGGTAGTTGAAATAGTAGATTATTAGAGTCAGCTCAAAAATAGTCATTCTGTAGCTAGGAAAGCTCTTTCATTTTCAGCCTTTTCCCTGGAGCCTGGAGGCCTAAGTTCCTCAGCAGGACTGGGTTTGACAAGCTACTGTCCCTCTCATTCTGATTTCCCTGGGCAGTGCAGAGGATATACTGGACTGACCCGAGCCCAGTGTTGAGTGAGGAGAAGGGAGGCTCATTGGTTCCGTCTGTCCTGTAGGATCTTTCTCCTGATATCTCTATCGTTTCTGATCTCACCGGCACCTTTAGTGCCAAGGTCCTGGAGATGCTGCCGCAGAGAGAGCCTGCAACCCAGCCTGGCATGTCTGTCTGAACCTGGCACTCATCCACTCTGTCAGAATAAGGCGCTTGGCGTTTGTGGGATATGTGTCTGTGTTGGCTTGGGACTGGAATCAGCATTCAGTATTCCTGCAGCCAACCTTTATGGAGTCCTTCTGTGTCCTAGTTTCCACCTTTTTGACCTGGTCCTCAAGCCGGAGTCTTGCTGAAACTCCTAGCTAGGAACAGGGCTAAAGTTCTCACTGCTGCAGAACAGCAACAGCCCAGCAGTTGGGGCAGTTCTGCTCAGATAGGAAGTGAGACACGTCGGTAGCAGGAGGAAACCAAGTGCTGGAAGTAGCAGGGGGAACGGAGGTGACTGAGGTTGATTCTCGTTGCACTTGATAGGGAGGAGGCCAGCAGCGGGAGGAGGGAGCAGACAATCCATAATAGCAAAGAAGACAGAAGTTGAGCACACCTAGAGCTGCCTTTAGCTGGTAATGGTAACTCTGGCTCTAGGAGCATTCCTTCATACCTCCCGGCAGAGTTTCCCCAGAGGCTTTTATAAAGAAAACATTCTCTCTTAAATATCTTTTCATTTGTAGGGTTTAGGGTGACCCCATACTATATGGTCTTAAACTTAGGTTGAGACAACTGCACTGACTTGGATAAATAAATATCATTTACCAGATATTTATTAAAGATCTATTATATGGCAGGCACTGTGTGAAGTTCTCAGGATACAGAGGTAAATAAAAGATTCGCAGTTTGATCTGGAAGGTTTATGGGCAGCTGAACCAATTTTAATTCCATCTGCACTGGATCACATGCTTCAAGAGAGCATGTCTGTATCTGTCTTGTCCTTTGCTGTCACCCCAGTGCTGAGTACAGAGCTTGGCACACGATAGGCCTCAGATATTTATTGGTTGACCCATCCTTGTTTGATCTGTCCTGGAAATGTACAAGAGGAATCTGAGTGGGTAAGTGGAGGAAGAGAGGTGCTTAACGCAGCAAGTGTGACAAATTTGGGGGAAGATGGACATACTAGGATATATGATGATGACTGCCTTTAAGGAAAAGAGAAGGGTTAAAGCTGTGTGGGCATGACAGAATCCATTGGCATTAGGGCCATGAGAAGGAAGGAATATGACCTGGCTACAAAGGTGGGTTAGAGGTAGTCAGGATCACTGGATAAAGCAGAGGACCACCAGAATTGTGAAGAACAACCAGCGGCAGAGAAGGGAAGAGTGGAAGGAGAGTAGGGGCCATTGTGAGAGGAAACATGGAGACCTCTTCAGGCCTAGGATGAAAGCAGAAATGACACAAGTGAGTCTCAGATGAACATGATGGCGGGGATAAAGAAAAGATGGGACTCTCAGCTCTGTTCTGCTGGTCTCCTCAGAAACCACTGTGTCCATGTATGACTAAAAATGCCTCTCAGTTATTTTCCAACAGTGCAGCAAATGCAAGGAAATTAACTGTGGTTTGACATTATGGTTAGTCTTTTTTTTTTTTTTCAAATTTGTCAATGGAAATTTTCACAGGTACACAAAGATAGAGTTAGCATAATACACCTCAATGTTCCCATCCCCCAGTTTTTCGACTTGTAATCAACACATGGCTTTTCTCATTTCTTTTATACCTTCACCCACCTTTTTCTTACCCCCTTCTTGGATTATTTTACAGCAAGTCCTAGATCCTGTATTATTTTATCCATAAATACTTTTTAATGTATCTCTAAAGGATAATACCTTTTAAAAACGTAACCCTAGTAGTATTATTACACCTTGAAACAGCACAGTCATTCCTAAATATCTCCTGTCATCCAAATATCCAAATGGTGTTTAAATTTGCTTCGATGTCTCAATTTCTTTCTTTCTTTCTTTTTTTTTTTTTTTTGAAAACAGCTGATTGGTTTGAGTCAGGCTCCAAATAAGATCCACATGTTTCATTTAGTTGATGACAAATCTTCAAGGCTCTGTTAATAAAGATTATGGTCATTCTTAAAAGAATTTATGTTCTGCAATTCTACCTTTTAGATTTACTTAGCTGCCCACGATTCTTCCCAGTCAGCTGCCATCAACAGCTTCTTGAGTTTTGTTAGATGATTTTTATGATTTTGAGCATTTTTTCCTGATCCTTCTTGCCTTTATGGTTTAATGTAGCTAGTCATTTTTCCCTTCCTTCAGTAGATATTTCTTGGGAGCCTGCTCTGTTTCAGGAGCTGTACTGGACACTGGGCCTACACCTGTGAAAAGGACAGACAGGGCCCAACTCCTGGAGCTTACAGTTTGATCACAGGAGAGCTGCTGCTTGGCAGTTTTCCCCGTGCGTTCACCCCAGCTGAGCAGTGTGACCACAACCGTCGCTTCTGTGCAGGCAGACCTGCCACGTTTTAGAGCTTGGTGTTCATGCTCTCATGCTGTCATTTTATGTGGTTGACAAAGGTGCCCCTAGAATGTTCAAGAAGCCAGGCATGGCTTCTGTGGCAGGCCTGCGTCTCATAGCCACACGACCCGGCATTCTAACTGTGGTGCTGCTTGGGCCTTGCGTGTATCCATGTAACACTTTTGGGCTTGAGTGTGGATAGCTCTGAAAGTTGAAATGGAGAGCTTCCTGAATCGGTGGAGTGTGGAGAGGCTAAATGAACACTTTTAAAGAGAGGGTTCTGAATTGTTACAGGGCTTGGCAAACACCAAGTGTTGCTAATATGTTTGAGCAAATTGGATGTTTCTGTGGCTTTGTGGACTTCAGGTTGGTTTGGGGCTTTTGCCTGTTCCAGTTAGGCTACCTGCCAGCCTTTCAGATGACAGGCCCACTTTCTTGATTTGCTGTTCGTTGTGTATTGGGTAGCCAGTCTGCCTCAGTAGCCAGATATGATGATACAATTCAGGCCTGTCTTGCTGATAAAACTTTTAACTGATTTACATTTCTTTATGTAAGTAAATAATCAGACTCTGACTCCTGTGATGCACTGATTTTGAGAATAGTCCATGATTCTTCTTATATTTTTGCATTTTCAGTTCAAATGCAACTGTATTGTAGTTACTGGATTATAGTGTCTGAGCCTTTAAAAAAATCTTAGTTAATAAAAGTATATTTTCAGATACAAAACCTAGTATCCTTATGATACATATCTCCTTGTCACTGAAGGCTACATGTTCAGCCTCTGATGATATGTTTTGTTTTCTTTCAGTTAAGTCGTCTTTGTTTTGATTGTGTGCCCATATCAGTTAAAACTTTTGAGCAATTCACCTTCTTTGTGTCTGTATTTATAATTTATAAAAAGTAGTGCTGTGCTAAAATACATTATAGTATTATAAAACACAAAACAAAAGACTTCAAATGGCTAGGATATATTGTATTCCCTACCTTCTTCCTAAATGAACTCTTCATGGTTCTGTCCAAGGGCAGCCTTCTACTTTGCCCTAAATTTCAGTTCCTCACATATTCGACATTGCCCCAGCCTGTCCCCGCCTCCTTGCATCACTACTTTTTCCCTCTGCTCAATCGTTTCCGAAGGCTACCTTTCTCATCTTGAAAAAGTCTTCTTTGGTCACCTCTCCCAGCTACTGCCCCATCATCTGTCCCTCCATATTTTCAGTCCTTGCTGTGTTCACATCCTCTCTTGACTCACACCACTTTGATGAAAGTGCTCCTGGCAAGGTCCATGGTAACTCCCATGATCCTGACTCTAGTGGTCACTTCTTCATCTTCCTCACAGGAGCTCTTCAGCAGTTTGGCACCGCTGGTCATACACTTTTCCTTGATGCTGTTTCTTCACTTGGCTTCCAGGGTGTGTATTTCTGGCTTTCCATCTGCCTAATTGGCCATTCCTTCTCAGCTTCTCATCTCCCTGACCTCTAAGCATTAAAGGCCCTGGGCACCTCCTCTCTGTCTTCTCTCATTCTGTCTGTGATCCTCTCCTGTTGCATGGCTTTTAATACCATCTATATGAGTGATCTCCAGAGTTTGCTTCAGTGTAATCCTGGGAGATCGATAAGATTGACCATGAGCTGATCATTGTTGAAGCTGGGTGATGGGTACCTGGGGGTTTATTATACTGTTCTCTCTCATTTTACTTATGTTAGAAATTTTCTTTCTTTTTTTTTTTTTTTTGAGGAGTCTTGTTCTGTCGCCCAGGCTGGAGTGCGGTGGCACGATCTCGGCTCACTGCAGGCTCTGCCTCCTGGGTTCATGCCATTCTCCTGCCTCAGCCTCCCGAGTAGCTGGAACTACAGGCGCCTGCCACCACGCCCAGCTAATTTTTTTGTATTTTTAATAGAGACAGAGTTTCACCGTGTTAGCCAGGATGGTCTCGATCTCCTGACCTTGTGATCCACCCGTCTTGGCCTCCCAGAGTGCTGGGATTACAGGCGTGAGCCACCGCGCCCGGCCCAGAAATTTTCTGTAATGGAAAGTTAAAAAGTCTATATGCTGATGACCCTTAATCATTTGTCTGCAGCCCAAACTCTCTTCTGAACTGTAGACCTGTGTATCCATCTGCCTGTTTAATATTTCAGCTTTGATCTTAATAGATATTTCACTAAACGTGTCCAAAATGGAACTCCTGGTTTCCCTCCCCAATATGTTCTTCCTGCAGTCTCCCCATCCCATTTATGGGATTGCTGTTCTTCCAGTTGCTTATCAAAAACACCTCTGGTCATGCTTGATTTCCCTCTTTCTCATCTGTCCTTCATCCAGTTCATCAGTAAGTCTTGTTGACTCTACCTGTAAAATATATCCAAAATCTCATCTATCAGAACTACTTCCACTGCCACCACCTTGGTCGAAGCCACCATCCTCTCTTACCTGCTTCTTTATTGCCCCTTGGAGGCTGTAGTCCTCCCCGCAGCCAAAACAATCCTGTGAAACGTTAAGTCACATCATGCTCTGCTGTGCCCAAACCCTGCAGTGGCTTTTCTTCTCTCTCAGTAAAAGCAATCACCCTTACTGTGGTCCATGAGACCTCATCGCTTATCTCATCACTGCCCAACAGAAATATAATGTGTGCTACACATGAGGGTCATGTGTGTAATTTAAACGTTTTTGATAAAGGAAAAATGAATGGAAAATGAACCACTTGAAGTTAATTTTGATAACGTATTTTATTTAGCCCAGTATGTTAACAATATTTTCACTTCTGAGATATGTTACGTTGTTTTTGTTTGTTTGTTGTACTAAGTAATAGTCAAAGCACATCTCCATGTGAGCTAGCTGCATTTCATGTGCTCCATAGCCTCACATGGCTAGTGGCTGCCATCTTGCACAATACAGGTCCATATGACCTTACCTGGCTTTGTCACGTTACTTCTGTATCTATCTCCTGTTACTCTTTTCAACTTGCACTTTGCTCCAGCATCACTGGCCTCCTGCTGTTGTTTAGGTATACTAGGCATTTCCTGTTTTAGGGCCTTTTTACCTCCAGTTCCCTCTGTTTGGAATGCTTTTCCCCAGATAGCCCTGTGCTTAAATCTCTTACTTCCTTTGGGTCTGTGCTCTGATATTACCTTCTCAGAGGGTCCCCCAAGCCCCCAGCATTCTCTAGCCTTCCTTGCATCCCTTTCATGTAGTGTTTTTTCACCAGCTGGCATACTATTTATTTCTATTAGTGTATTTTCTCTCTCTCCCCACTGGAATATGTGCTCCATGAGAGAAGGGATTTTTGTGAGTTTTGTCCCCTGCTATATCTCAGAGGATGGAACAGTGCCTGTCATATGTATATAAGAGATGGATATTTGTTGAAGAATTAAGTGAAATAATCTGTTAAGAATGATTCTTTTTCAGTAAGAACATTGCAATTGAGCATAATTTATTATTTCAGAGTAGCTCGGTGTCATTTGCAGCTAGAAGTTCTGTTTTGAGTCAGGATATTTTAAAAGGGACCTCACAGTGATATGCAGATGCCCATGGCAGAAATGCATCCTGGATTAAACTTATGAAATCTTGATACTTGTTTTTTGGTCACATCCACTGTTTTCTGCAAAGGTTTTTGTTGAAATCCAGCTAATATATTTCAGTCAGTCTTGATATCAATCAGTTGTTCTTACAAACTCATTGCAAAATTTAATACTTTTATATGTTGAATTTAATAAATGGTTTCAAGACCCCTGAAATACTTCATTTTGGGAGATTTTAAAACAAGTGTTGATGTTCTGTTTTGAGTGTGTGCAGATAATAAGATTTTAGAGATGACATCCTTATATTGAAATTGGCAACATTATCACGTAACGGTAGAAATGATTTCCAAGTGCCTGTTTTAAAAGAACAATGGCTTTCTTACCCATTAAAAAAATTCTACCTTCACCATAAAGATATAGAGTAAGTATTTATTTGTTTGTTTAAAAATACCCATTAAGTGGCATTCTACTTACTGGCACTCATTACAGAAGAGGTCAGCACATTTTAGAACTCTTGTTTTCTGGTTTAAAAAAAGTATAATTCCTCTTTTTTTTGAGACAGAGTTTCACTCTGTTGCACAGGCTAGAGTGCAGTGGCACAATCATAGCTCACTGCAGCCTCAAACTCCTGGGCTCAAGCAATCCTCAGCCCCCCTAGTAGTGAGAACTACAAATGTGCTCCATGATGCCCGGCTGATTTTTAAATTTTTGTGGAGACTGGGGTCTTGCTGTGTTTCTCAGGCTGGTCTTGAACTCCTGGTCTCAAGAGATCCTTCTGTTTTTGGCCTCCCAAAGCACTGGGACTACAGGCGTGAGTCACATACCTGGCCTGATTCTTCTCCAAGTTGAGGAACTCTTTTAGATATTTTTACCACGAGATAATTAGTGACAGTGTGGTCAGATGACGTTCGGGTCTCACCATCTTATTACAAAGGACTGTTGTTTATTGTATTGAAGATGGTGTCTTTAACCTTGCTTCACTGGGCAGATGTAAATGGTACTAAATCAACAGGCAACTGGGGGTGTCACTGTCTACCCTTCTGCATTTGGATCTCCTACTCAGACACAAGGATTCCTCTGGTACCTTAAATGACAGCAACCACCCAACACACAAATTGAAGGAGTGTGTCAGTGTCAATTCCTATATTAAATAATAGTAAAATTTAATTTTTTTGTATTTCAGTAAAGTATAAACATTCTAATATTTTCTTCTTCATCCTAGTGGATCTGCTTATACATGCCAGATTAGAGATGATTGCTCCAATTGTTTCTTCTATAGTAACCTTGCCTCCCTAACAACCTTTGATTGACATAAAGGTTGAGTCTTGTCTTTTCTGTTGTTTATAGTACCTGACAGTGCTGTGTTTCACTAATATTTGTTGACTGAATAGTGCTGAGGAGTATCCCATTCTGTGACCTCAGTACCATAAGGTCATATTTCTTAGACAACAAAGTCCAGCAGCAGATTTCTTTGGTGGCTGCTAGAACCATTTCGTTAACAGTATTGAGAGCTTTTGTGATATTAGAGAAACAGCTCTGTGGTCCTGTTGCTGTTGGCTGTGCATCCTTCTGCATCTGACAGGTAGAAAGGGATGGTGGCAGCTCTAGTCACTGCCATGTTGTGATTTAGGAAGTAGGGTTGTGTTCAGATGCTCTGGAAATGAGCTGGCAGAGATTGCTAGAAGAGATGGCCGTGGTATCTAGAGCAACCAGCTCTCTTCTTCATGAGAGAGGTATATGTCTTTGATGCATTGTTTGATGTCTTCCATCAGTTTACATGCTGAAAGTATTGGTGCAGATATCTGAGATGTATGCTTCTCCTCCACCTGGATAGTCCAGAAGGTAGGTAAGCCAGACACATATACTTGGGTGCTCTTTTTCTAACTTCCCTGACTGGATGCACAATTTGAAGGATCAGCAGCTGGAATGAGAACTGCAGGCTGTGGCTGAGGAACAGAGGCCCCATGCTCTTTGCTGCAACAGAGACATCTCCCAAGGTCCCCTGGACCCTGCATTGCTGAGTCAGGCTTGCCCTGGTATGCTAGTCTTGCTGCTTGGACCACTGGTGAGCCCATCAGCATTCATGGATTGATGTGCATTTGCTTAGGATGGCCTCTGTGAAAGATTCTGTGTCTGTTTCTCTTTTTGGATGGAGTGGGGTGGGGACGGAGAAGGAATAAGTGAGGTAGACAGATACCTTCACCTAAAATAGAGTGTAAATGTGACACAAATGAAGTGTAAGAAAGTGTTGTATTAGTCTTAAATGGGGTTGGGAGCTGGAGGATGTCTCTGGGAACACAAGGAAGATCTCATCCATCTCGTTTATGGCTGTATCCTCAGAGCCTAGCATGATGCTTGGCCACAACAAGTGCTCAGTAAATAGGTGTTTGTTAATAAGTAAGTGTTCAAGGATGAGAGGACTTCACCTGAAAGTTCATGCCAGACCACCACAAAACTGAAGGAGGAAATGGCTTGTTGGGAGAAGGAGGTTGGGATGTTCAGAGAGAGTGTAAGTAGCAGAGGAGGGGCTGTGTACTGGAGAGGTAGAGGCAGTCTTGGGAGGCCCTTGATCAACTTTCTAAGAATTTGGTTTTGGTGGCTTTTATTTTCCTGCCAGTTCGTATTAGAAATTGCATGGAAGCTATAGTCTCTCCAGGAGAAAAAAAAAATAGCCCCAATTTGGCATACACCGTCAGAGGATTCACAGATCCCAAGTTATAAAAACCTGTTATAGGGGCCAGGTGCAGCGGCTCATGCCTGTAATCCCAGCACTTTGGGAGGCCAGAGTGGGTGGATCACCTGAGGTCAGGAGTTCGAGACCAGCCTGGCCAACGTGGCGAAACTCTGTCTCTACTAAAAATACAAAATTAGCTGGATGCGGTGGCATGTGCCTGTAATCCCAGCTACTCAGGAGGCTGAGGCAGGAGAATTGCTTAAACCCAGGAGGTGGAGGTTGCAGTGAGCCGAGATTGCACCATTGCACTTTAGCCTGGGCAAAAAAGAGCAAAACTACGTCTCAAAAACAAAACAACAACAACAAAAACAAAAACACCTGCTATAGGCTGGTGAGCCGTCAAATGCTCACTGAGCTCTTATGACGGTGATAAGATGCTTTTTCTCCTGGAGTCTTTGGTACTTGCCCAAGTGCGCTGAGTGGGCATTCTGGGTTTGGAGGGCGCTGATAAGCAGCAAGCATGACAGTGGTCCCGAGGAGCTTGGGAAAGCAGTGGGGAATGGGAGTCTGCACACTGACACAAATGGAGAGGTCCAGTGTTTGCTCCACTTAGCAGGGGACAAAAATACCTGTTCTATTACTTGGAAAAAATAGAAAAAAATTAAGCTTTACAACTTACTGATTCAAAATATTGAATGCTTATGCTAAGTTTTTTTCTGTGACATGATTTCTAACTTAGAAACCCACCCAGGCCATAATGATGGATTCAGAGAGGCAGTGTGTTACATTTGTGGGAATGGTGAGTATGGAAAGGAGTCATTAGAGTTTTATATTACCATGGCATAGGGTTTGTAGAATTCCTTAGCTGTCCTTATCCATCAGGGAGGGCTGTCTGGAGGAGGAGGTATTCCCAGGCCTCTTGGAAAAGCAGGAAGACTGGGCTGAGGGAGGTTTAACGTTGGATTGTTTTTTTTTTCCTGACATTAAAAAGATTCCCATAAAATATGCCTCTGTACCATCAGTTAAAAAAACAAAAACAGGCCGGGCACTGTGGCTCATGCCTGTAATCCCAGCGCTTTGGGAGGCTGAGGCGGGCGGATCATGAAGTCAAGAGATCAAGACCATCTTGGCCAACATAGTGAAACCCCATCTTTACTGAAAAAATAAAAATAAAAAAAAGTTAGCAGAGCATGCCTGTAGTCCCAGCTACTCAGGAGGCTGAGGCAGGAGAATCACTTAAACCTGGGAGGCGGAGGTTGCAGTGAGCCAAGATTGCGCCACTGCACTCCAGCCTGGGTGACAGAGCGAGACTCCATCTCAAAAAAAAAAAAAAAAAAAAAAGATAAAAAACTTCCCATCCTCCAGGCTTTTGTAGCACATCTGATAGATAGATAGGCTGTTTGGAGGGGAAAAAAGCCAATGTGGGCAGCACAGTGTTGGCATTTCTGCCTTTGTGTGTTATAGGTAAATTCCTTCAGTGGAGGGTGAGGTTGAGGGGTGGTGAGGCAATGCTTGATCCCAATGAATGATGGTGACAATCAGCTGTGCACTGGCTTGTGCTTAGGTGCTAGGCCAGCACCAGGAGGCATCACTGCGGGTGTGGGGGGGGAGCTTCTGCACCTTGAGAGAGGTGGGGCAGACCGGGGCTCTCTGAGGCAGCCACAGCTTATGCATATTGCAGAGAAAGGACTGGGCAACTGAGGTTCCAATTTTCTCACCTCACTCATCGGCTTAGCAGGAATTTGCTTTGTAGGGAGGTTAGTCTGTGAGGGAATTTTACAAGTTCTTTCAAGGAGAAGAGCCTCTTCCATTTCCTGCAGAGTAATGTTCAAACTGCAGGTCCAGAGGCCATAATGGGTGAGATCAATTTAGCGGGTTGAGACCAGCCTTTAAAATATATATAGAATAGAAAATATTAGATTGCATAGTACGTAGTAAAGATAAGTATTATTTCATGAAACTTTGTTTCATTTATATATATAGAGAGAGTGATACATATAGATAAGTGCACATATATGCCTGTGCTGGGCTACTGCATAACATTGATTTCCTACTGTGAATCAGGGTCCAGAAAGTTTGAGAAACGTTGTCCTGGAAGGATTTCTCTGCTTTTAGTATAGACAGTGGGTTCCAGCCACTTCCCCAGAGGCCCTCTCTATGGAGACAGATGTGGTGAGAGGGCTCTTTTTAAAGAGCAGCCAGAGTCAGCTTCTGACAGCGTGATCCTAGGCTTCTCTGCAGCTGCTCACCCATGCCTGGTGTTTCCTGCTGCAGAGGAGCTAGGGAAAAAGACCAGGAAAACCTCAGCCAGATTTAGGAGCAAAGGTCACCTTGCTTGTCTTCTCACCAGGGTATGATTCCCTAGAATGCAGCAGCATATCCAGCCCCTTCCCTCTTCTGTTGGTTCCTGGCTTTATTAACTGTTTCTTTGCTTTAAAAAAATTTTATCTTTTAGCAGCAAATTTCCTTCTTCCCCATATACCAAAGCCATGGCAGGAAGAGGAAGGCCATCCCGACTGTGGTTTTGTCCTTATATTCTCTGTTTCTCAGGTTCGTTGCCTAGGGAGGGTGGAGTCCTGGCGATCTGGGGGCGGGTAGGATTCGTGGTGCATCAGAATGAACTTCCTGTCACCTCAGTGATTCCACGTAGATCTGTGATTCTCTGGCTCCATCTTTCCCCCTGAAGGAGAAGAGCCTTTCTTGGGTCATAGTTGCCTCTCCTTCCACCAGCTGCACTGACCGACCTGCAGAGTGTTGACCCACTTGTCGTACCTCAAATAGAGGTTTAAATTAGGACCTTTAATCTGTAAGAGGCTTACAGCTTGTTGGGTGGCCAGCTGCTCTGGACTCCGATGTGGGCAGAGCTGAGTTTTTCCTGGCCCTTTTGGGGTTTAGGGAATCATGGGGGTCAGTGGCTTTCTGGCAGGAGCCACCGGCTCTGGGACTAGGTGGGTAGGATCTCTTATGATGGAGTTGGGTGGTGGTGTGTCCTTGTAATGATGGAATGGGGAGCTGGGCCAGCAACTTGGGTGCTGTGCCTACTTCTCTTGGACACTGAGCCTGGATTCTTGCTGATGTGCAGTTAGCTTTGCTGGCTCAACATGTGTTTTCATTTCACAGATATTCATTAATCCAGAGTTGTGTGCCCAGCATGGTGCTAGGTGTTGTAGGGAACACACAGAAGCATGAGAATCAGGCCCTCCTCCCAAGTTGCTTATTGTCCTTTTGAGGCTACAAGGCTAGTCCATATCAAAGCATTCATTCATCCTGTAGACAGATAGGCATGGAGGGGAAGTATTATTGGAGAAACCTCAGGGCTTTCTCACCTGAGAAGGGAGAGAGCCCTGGGGTGGTCAGAGCTGGGCCCTGAGTGGTGGGATTTAGGAAGATGGCAAGAGGGGAGGGCTTGGAAGATAGGAGAAACAGCATGAACAGCAGTAGGGGGAATGGGTGAGTGTCCTCCTGAGAGGACTGTGGAGATGGCCGTGGAACCTCTTCTTGCCCACTTCCTGAGATAGTCGTGGCTTAGTGCTGGAGATTCTTATTCCTTGGGCAATGTAGACCCAGCTCTATGGGTTCCCTGTTTTTTTCTTCTCTTCCTCCTCATTATTATAACAGATAATAATAATGATTCCTAGCCTTCAGGGAGCACATCTTTTATACGATGTTCTGTGTGCTTTACATGGATTGTCTCATTACAGCTTCACAGCAACCTTAGAAGTAGATGTTCTGTGTCATTATGTGCACCCTACAGTTGGTGCAGCTGAGGCGTAGAGAGGTTAAATAACTTGCCCTTGGTGGGTGACATAGCAAGGCAGTGGTTGGGTGAGGAGTCTACCAGGGCAGCCTGAAAGGCGGAACTCAGTGACAGCAGAAGGGCATGCTATTAACCCACTGCTTCCCACTCTTGTCTGAATATTAGAATCACCTGGGAATCTTTCAGAATTTCCAAAGCCCAGGCCGATTACATCAGAGTCTCTTGGGGTGCTGGGACACAGGCATCAGTTTTTGAGGCTTCCCAGGTGATTCTAATGTGCATCCAGGTTTAAGGACCACTCCCTTAACCTTCTGTGTTTTAGACTCTCTGAATATTTGACTGAATACATTTTTTATCTCCAAGATTCTCCAAAGCACTGCAGAGGGGCCTTCCTCCAGTCCTACCCTGAGGATGTCTGTCTGTCCACCCACCATGCCATATAGTATCTGAGGGAGTAGGACCCCTGCCACACCACAGCATCTGTGACTCCCAAAGAGTGAAACCTAGGTGGTGTGGGGTGATCTTCCTGGGATCAGTGGCCCTTCTCACTCTGCATACCACCTAGAGGGCAGAGCCTGCTTCAGAGCCCTGGAGACCTCCAACTGGTTTCTCACATCTTCTGCTCCCTGGGGCCCCTGACTTCAGCGGGGAAGGGAGAGGGTCACATGAGGGCAGATCTCTTCTGGACAAGCCCCATTCCTCTCTGTCTGTCCCCGACTGAACCTGAAATGGACACGAAGAGCAGAGTCGTTTGGGTGGCTGGGAACGGCACTAAATTTAGCAAAACTGTAGCTGGTGGGGGGCCGGCCCAAAGTGAGCCAAACCCAGCCCTGAGTGGACTAGATTTACAGTCAGTAACACAGTCAGCATCATCTCTGCTTGGGAAAGTGTGTGGTTACACAGGATCTTCCGGTTTCGAAAGCCCGGAAGCTTGTCAGCCTGTCCCACAGGCCTCCCTGACTCTGCCCCTTGAAGACTTGTCTCCACCCCCACCACCGATGCTGTCCCTTGGACTTAGTCTTCCATCCGTCTGTCTGTCTCTCCCTCGTGTGTCTGGAATTTCCACTTCAGTACTTTCACCTTCTTTTATGCCTCTTGGCCAATGCTGCCAACCTTGACTCCCAAGGCCCTGGAGGGCAAGACCCTAGCATTGGTAGATTTTCTTTAGGGTGTCTGGCACAAAGGACACCTTTCAGTCAAGGTGGACAAGTGGAGGAAAGCCAGGAGCTGGGATGGTTAGTCGAACAAGTGTCGAGGGATTGAGATGTACTTTCCCTCCTCCCAGAAACTTAGCCAGGTAGATGGTATTTGTATACCCAGCAACTGAAGTGAATTATGATGGGGACAGAGTGGCTGTGAGACTCTTGGACAGTTGGGAGTTTCTCTTTGGTTGGCTGAGTCTCTGCCCTGGTGTCGATATATCTTCGAAGAGGTGGGTTTTGTGGGATTAAAGAGTGGAGGTCCATGGGTGACAGGACATCTTCCCCTGCTGGCTCCCTCTCCCACTCCTCAGAGCTGATAGTGGTGACTTGTCTGGAGGAGCTTCTGTTTTCTTAATGCCCTGGGAGATAATAACTGGGCTAAATTTACTCAACTCTTTCCAAAGTGGATGATTATACTGCAAGGCCAGGAGTGGGATCATGCCTATGGGAGTGAAGGCTTCAGGGCTCTGGCAGCCACTGGAAATTTAAGCCTTGGATTTTGCTGATCGGGAACTGTGTCATCTTGGTCTTCTTGGTTTTCACTCCCTTCACCCAGGACTGGGATCAAACATGATTTGTTAGTATAGGGCAGTAGGTCTCAACCAGGGGCAATTCTATACTCCCTAGCTCTGGCTCCCAGGGGACATTTGGCAATGTCCAGAGACATTTTTTGATTGTCATAACTGGGGAGCAGGAAGGGTGTTACTGGCATCTGGTGTGTAGAAAACAGGTATCCTGCTGAATATTATACAATACACAGAACAACTGTCCCTACAACAGAGTTGTTGGTCCAAAATATCAATTGTGCTGAGGCTGAGAAACCTTGGTATAGGGGGACAGTTTTGTAGAAATGGCCATGAGAGGTCGTTTCATCCAGCTCTCTGCTTCTGTTGGAAATAACTTAAAACCAGGAACTATTGAGTCATTGCCTTCTTCGTTCGTCCCCTGCTCCCCTGTCTTCTCAGTATTTATGGGGAACCTTGGTAGTGAAATACTTCGGCATCTAACAATATTGCCTTCAGGAAGTTGTTTCCAAGCCACCGCTAAAGCTCCTGTGGCACGGTTTCCCATAGAATCCCCCTGTAAGCACACACGTGTCCCAGGTCATGCGGGTGGCTTTGTGCAGCTGTGTCTCTGGTGCACCTCAGTAAGCCTATGATTTAGGTGTTGGTACCTTTAAGATGAACTTTAAGGGCAACCAGGAAGCCATTCCAAGAAGGCTTCATGTGGGAATGATCAGAGTCTAGCCTGGAGCTGTTTTCCTTCCCTTTCTCTCTGTAGCTAAAGTTTGTTCTGCCTTGCAGAACTGAGTTCTGCTTGCTAAAGTTCTCTTAAACTCAGGAGACACATACTCATTGCCGTGGAGAACATGATGTTATTTCCCAGGTTAAAGACTCAACCTGTGGCCAGATGCCTGAACAGCCTGGTGCATCTCTCATCTGCCAACACCGTTCTTCTGCAGTTGGCAGGGCTGCTTTAAGGCCAGAACAGGGAAATGAGAAGTCTCCCAAAGTGAGGACCTTTGCTTGCTCTAGAGTGAAGGGAGGGTCACTGTGTGTGGATTCTAGAATGTGCCGACTTTTAAAAATTCACGACAAGTTTCAAGGTTCTCTCCATGTAACCCCACTACCTGGACTCTCTAATCGTCATGTCAGAGGGTGAAGGTGTGAGTGACACTTTATGATTTGGGGAAAGAAGAGGTGGTGGGAGTGGTGGGAGAGGAGATTGGCAGGGAGAGGGATAGGTATTCTCATTGGGTGCATTTGACATCCTTGCCTCTAGTTTGCTTCTCAGTGTTGTTCCCCTGGCCACAAAACTCTCAAAGTCTCTGTGTTTGGGGAGGCAAATATATATATATATATATATATATATATTTTTTTTTTTTTTTTGATAAGCCCAAACCAAACAGTTTAGGAAGGTCATTCTACTTAGGAGGAGAGTAAATAACATTTTACAAATGACTTTGGGGTTGCCTGGGTTTTTTTCTTTTTAAAAGTCTCCCTTTGCTAGTGGAAGTCACTGGGGAATGGATGATATGGCAAGTGCTTGCTGTTCTTGGAGTTCGGGTTCACTACTCCCCTTCTCATGCAAGGGACTGAGATGGTACTTGTGGGCTCAGGAGCCAGGTTCTAGATTACTGCTGTCTTAGCTGGCAACTAGGGCAGTCGAAACCAAAAGCCTCAGAAGTCCTGTTCAGTGAGGGTAAATATTTGAATGGATTGAACAGATGAGTGTGTGTATATTTAGAAACTCACACCCAATAGAGAAAGAACCTCTGGGTAAGCCCGGCTTGCTCATCCCTGCCGCAGGTCAGAGCACACCCAAGGTTACATCCTCTTATTCCATGATCGGCTGAAGTCACTTCCTTATGTACCCAAGGCTGCCCACGCCCAGCCACTGTTTCCTGAGCCGGGTCAGGAAGTGCAGATCACTCCTCTCGTAACCTCCTGGTAGCTTGTAGTCATCATCCAGCAGCATTCTGGATTATTTTGCCTGTGTCTGAGTCTCCACACTTCAGCTGCCATCTTGCCCCCAGATCCTGAGCTTGTCTTTGAGTCTGTAGCTTCTGCTTGGACTTCCTGGCTTCCAGGCCCAGAGTTACTTCAGGGCTCTGGCAGACACTGGAAATTTAAGCCTTGGATTTTGCTGATTGGGAATTGTCTCATCTCCTCCATCTTCTTGGTTTTCACTCCCTTCACCCCTGGCCCAACCACTTCTGTCTCATTAAAAATCTTGTTTCTTAGAAAAGTTACTTTATATTTCAGCATGCATTTATAAAACCCAAAGACATTTTCAGACGGGGTCTCACAGAACATAAAGCTTGACAAATTAATTTGGAGTTTTGAAAACATGTTTATTTTTTATGGTATCGAAGCTTTGTAGAGTAACATTTCTGCTATTTATTAAAATGCAATAGGAAAATGCTCATAAATATGTGTGTCCTTCAGATTTTGTGAGCAGAGAGTGTAGGCACTAAAATTCATTGGTGTTGGGGAAACAACCTATTTGGATAAAAGTCCATTTTCTCCTAGCTTTTTTCTTGTTAGCGTTTTTTTTTTTATTAGTAGTATTAATTTTTTTTTTTTTAAGAGACAGGGTCTTGCCCTGCTGCACAGCCTGGAGTGCCAAGATGCCATTATAGCTCACTGCAGCCTCCAACTCCTGGGCTCAAGTGATCCTCTTTCTTCAGCCTCCTGAGTAGTTGGGAGTACTCCTGAGTACTACAGGCACACACCATTGCACCTGGGTAGTTTTTTTTTTTAAGTAGAGATGGGATCTCTCTATGTTGCCCAGGCTGGTCTTGAACTCCTGGCCTCAAGCAATCCTCCCACCCCGACCTCCCAGAGCACTGGGATTACAGGTGAGACCCACTGCACCCGGCCCTTTTTTAAAAAATTAATATTGTTATTGACGTATAACATGCATGCACAAAAGTGAATGAATCATAAGTGTTTAGCACAAAGTGTACATATCCTGTCACCAGTGCCCAGATCAGGAAAAGAAACAGAATATTACCAAACCAAACCCCACAGAAAATACTTTGCATTTTTTTCTACTTACAAACTGCCCTTCCAAGGGTAACCACTATTTTGAATGCTACAATCACAGATTGGTTTTGCCTGCTCTTCAACTTCATATAAATGAAATCACACAGTATGTTGTCTTTTGGAGTCTGGTTTCTTTCACTCATCATTTTGCTTGTGGCATTCATCCGTGTTCTGTGCCATTGTAGTTTTCCATTCTCATGACTGTGTAGTATTCCATATTAATAGACCACAGTTTATTATTTGTATACCGTTGATGGATATTTGGGCTGTGTGCAGATTTTGGCTATTACAAACAGTGCTACTACAAATATGAATGTCTTGGTGAATGGATATATACACATATACATACCTGAATATATGTATACATACATACACATACATACCTGAATGTATGTATACATACATACACATACATACCTGAATGTATGTATACATACATACACATACATACCTGAATGTATGTATACATACATACACATACTTGTGTATATACATATATATTTCTGTTGGGTATAAACTTAGAAGTGGAGTTGCTGTATCATAGTTTTAATAGTAGTGCCAAAGCAGTTGTACCAGTTATACTCACACTAGCAAAGTAGGCAAGTTCTGGTTGCTCCAAATTTTTGCCAATATTTGATATTATCTTCCTTTTTCATTGTACTTATTCTGGTGGGTTTGTAGTAATATTGTACTGTAGTCTGAATGTGTGTTTTGATGATAGTGGCCATTTGTGTATCCTCTTTGCAAAATGCCTCTTCAGATCATTTGCTTATTTTTCTATTGGGTTGCCTGTCTTAATGGTTTGTAGGAAGTACTTTATATATTGTTGGATATACGTATTACGAAGATTTTCACTCCTTGGTAGCTCTGGGTATCCATTTCTTTAGTGATATTCCTAAGGTTAACCCATGTGAAAATATTAGAACTGTATATAGTGCTTTGCACAGGAATGTTTTATTTGTTAGCTGTGTTGAAGTTGGGGCTACATGCTATCACTACTCATCTACAAAGGTACTCTTGGGATACTGGTTATGCAGACTGGAGCAGGGACTCTTGAAGTTTCTGGCATATTAAGTGCTGGCATCTTTGGGGTTATGTCAAAATAAAAACTGCTAATATCCAAGTGTTTACTGTGTGTCATATAGTGTTCTAAGCATTTCACATGGGCCAGCTCATTTATTCTTCATATAAGCTTATCAGTTAAGTGCTATTATTATTCCCATTTTCGAGTGAGGAAACTGAGACTCAGAGAAATCTTATAATTGCGCATGGTCACACAACTGAGATTCCAGTTGCAGAGGCCATACCCTTAACCATTGTACCACATAGAAAGTTGCATTTCCCTAAACTGCTATTTTATTATAGTGCTGGATTAGTGGCTGGCACATAGTAATTGCACATGGTAAATACCTGTTACATGAAAGAATTTGACAGTGGTGAGTTACATAGGTCTTCATTAAGTGGGAAAATTTGCCCTGGCAATGGGATATGCTGATATTGGAAGCAGTTGTGTTTCATCCTCATGTATCTCTTACCTGGAGCAGTACCTGTCTTGGAGTAAGTGTCATAGTGAACATTTTGGAGTGAATGAATCAATCACAGGCAGATTGTGGACCCTGTCTAGCAGATGGAGTGAGCTCAGAGGACACTACAGGAACCAGGACCAAGGCAAGGCCATGGTTGGGGCCATGGTCATGGCCCAGGAAGAATTCACAGTTTGGCTAGCAGCATCCCGGTTGTATAGCCACAAGGCAGCCCGGTTTGTAGTAGCAGAATAGGGTCCAGTGTCAGCAGGCGAGGCTGTCCCAGTTACAGGCAGTCAGGTCAGAAGAGGTCCCAGCAGGAGTGCAGGGCTGGCAGGATTCAAGGTCAGGTAATCCAAAGTCACAAGGTTGCAAGCAGTAAAAGTTCAGGCTGGCTGGCAAGAGAGCCAAGGAGCTCCTGGAGGGAGCTGTCGCCCGGGCCGGGCTCCCCTCCTGAATGAGGCCTTTCTTCTCAGGCTGCTCAGAGTGCCTGAGAGGAATACACCAGACCTCAGGCCAGGCTGGGGAGGGTGAACCGGAGACTTATCCTGTCAGAGCCAGAAGGAGCCTTCATGAATATCTTGTCAAACTCTTCATTTGGTGGGTGAGGAAATCAAACTTTAAATGAGAGGTTATTGAGCAAGTGGTAGAGCCAACGCTGGAATCAGGCACTGTAGAGTTTTTCCCACTTCCTCGTATTTTCTTTCAAAAATGAAGAGGTGATGGGAATTGTGGTACTCGGAAGGAGGAAGCACTGAGGTGCAAGCCTTAGAGAGGAATGATGGAGAGCACTTGGATATGGGGGAAAAGGAGGAATTCCAGGAGGACTGCACAGGCCTGGAGACTGGCAGTACGGGTGATGGGAATTTGAAGGAAACTGCTTGGATGATGGCTGAGATACTGACTCTAGAATGTAAATTCCATGATGACAAAATCTTTTTCATTTTAATTGAAGCATAACATACAGAAAAGTGCACAGAAGGCAAGGACTTAACATTTTTTTATTGTGCTAAAAAACACATAGCATAAAATTCATCATCTTACCCATTTGTAATTGTACAATTCAGTTGTATTAAGTTCCTTCGTAGTGTTGTGCAACCGTCACCACTGTCTGTCTCCAGCACTCTATTCATCTTACGTAACTGAACTCTGTACCCATTCAACTGCCTTTTCTTCTCCCCACAGCCCCTGGCAACCACCATTCTATTCTATGTCTTTATGAATTTGAGTAATCTTAAAACTGCATGTAAGTGGAATTATATAGTATTTGTCTTTTTGGGACCGGTTTATTCCACTCAGCATAATGTCCTCAAGGTTCATCTATGTTGTAGCATGTGTCAGAATTTCCTCCCTCTCAAGGATGAATAATATTCCACTGTATTTTGTTCATCGCTTCATCCATTGATGAACGTTTGGGGTGAGGACTTTTACATGGCTTGCTCACCAGTGACTAGAACAGATCCTGGCTTTAAAAGTAACTCAACAGGTAATAGTTGAATGAATTTTAGTTATGTTGAACACGAGGTGATAGTGGGATACCCAAGTGGGCTGTCCAACAGGTATTCCTGGATGTCTCAGGACTAAAGGTTAGAATCGCCTTCATGGGCAAGGGGTAAAGACAGTGATGTGAAGATGCTCCCAGGGACAGGGGTTGAACAATAGGAGCAGGGGCCTGGGGCTAGCACAGGTGGGACCAGAGTTATGACAGATGCAGGAAAGGTGGTCTCAGGACAGTGGTACAGGCCAGAACATGAGATCAGGGGAAATGTACCCAGTACAGCTAGAGCCATTAAGTGCTAGGCAGTAGGCAAGGCACTAGGACTAGCAACACGCATGAGGCAGAAGTAAAGATTCGTCAGCACAAATCATCCTAAGGCCTCCTGGAAGTGGAAGTCTTGAACTTGAGTGTGGACTTGAAATACAGTGGACTGTGCACTATGAAGAGGAGAGAGAAGGACACCACAAGTGAGAAAGCATTAAGAAAAGGAGCTTGGTGGAAAGAATGGGAGGGTACAGGGCATAAAAGGAGACCAGAATGATGAGGCAGTGGACTTGCGGGGGAAGTGGGAGACAGGGTCGGCACTTCTTTTATTTCCTTCCCTTTAAAGTTGATCAAGAGTTGGCAGTTGGGAAGCTTGAGTAATCTACATCTAAACACTACATCTAATGTAACTCCTACTTAAAATTACTGGACACCAAAGAATCCCCAGGCAAGCTTATTGCCCTGTATATATGGTAGAATATTGTAACGTGGACAGTGGTAATTGTAAAGACCTGGTTGCATGTGACAGATGCATTTGGCTCAAATATGCGTGTGGCGATTTCTCAGTCACATGCTGAAAAATCAAGAACCTCTAGTCAATTTAACCAGTATTCACTGGGCTGCAGCTGAGAGCCCTGCTTAACACTAGATGCTGGGATAGAAAGACAGAAATGTGAGATTAAGAAGTAAGAGTTGAGCCTGGGCTGTACCTAGACTTACCTGAGTTTTAGAGACCTTCCTTTCCACAGATATTGGGCTGAAGACTGAGAAAGTGGATGCCTCGTCTGCTCCCATCTTACTCTTTGCAGCTTCCTACACAACTGCTGGGCTCCCAATGCTCTGCTCTGGGGCCAGGCAAAAGTCTGTACTCTCATGCATACGCACTTCTGAAAAAGCGTCTTGGTAACTTCTTAGGTACACCCACAAGGTTGGCCCCAGATCTCAAGGAAATCCTCAGAAATGATTTTGAAAGATAATATCCAGCTAACTCCCCCAAATTCAGGATCCCTAGAAGCTATTTATCTTCTAGGGATTGCCTAGAGTATTCCTACAGGATGTAAATGAAGGATGCAAGCACGTGGAGCATGAGTATTCTATACAGGGAACCAGTCAGATGCCACCCACCAGTGCCAGAACGAAGGCAGAGAGCATGGGGCTGGAGAGGCCAGAGACCTACCTGCTTCTGCATAATGGGGTGTCCCTGCCAGAGCTAGGAAGCGTGAGGTGTCACCCTACCAGCCTACAGCTCTGAGGTGCTAAAAGGGAATCCAGGACCCTGAAGGAAGCTTTGAGTCTCTGGGCTTGTGCCTTTCAGATCTCTGACACCACTATTTACCTATGTTCCACAATAGGTTACCTTAGCATCCAGCTTAGTCTGGTCTTAGCATCTAAGAGACCAGGTTTCAGGGAGCCTTATGTATAAGCAATAATGTAGTGATGATGCTAACTTTATTAAGTGTTTAGTGTGTCCTAGGTGCTGTTCTGTTTTCTATGTATTCACTCATTTAAACCTCACAGTAACTCTGAGATAACTGTTATATTTGACAGATGAGGAAACTGAGTCACAGAGAGCTATAATATCTTTCCTGAGATCACTCAGCTAGTAATAAGCAGAGACAGAAATTGGACTGGTCCTGCTCCAGAGCCTGCATTCTTAGGGAAACACCTCCAGTGGGATGTGTAGGAGCCATCAGAGGCCAGAGCAGAGAGGTCAGCTGCTGACCAATCACACTCCTAGATCCAGTTTCTCCCTGTCAGAGCCAGCTGCCCCCGCTGCTTCAGAGAGGGGACTGTGGCCCTGTTGTTTTACCTAGGGTTGCCAGGAGGATTATTAGCCTCTTCCTTGTGTCAAAACAAGCCAAGCAGGAAAAAAAACCAACAAGCAACTCATGACTTGCAGCAGAAAAAACCCTGCAGTCTCTCCAGCAGGAGGGGAGACCTCGGCTGTGGGGGCCCGAATGTCCCAGGTTACAACCTGATCTCAGGCATATATTGCTGAGAAGGGCCTTGAGGTCCCCTCGTTTCAGTCAGGATGCTGAGGCCTGGCTCACCATAATGCCCAGTCTCCACAGCAGCCTGCCTTCTCTGCTCTCCTGCTACACCCTGGGAAATTTAATAGTGTCTCCCAGTCTGCTCATGGGAAGCCCGGAGGCCTACAGTCTTTCCCCTAGTTCTGCTGTGAGCTAGCTCTGGGACCTTGGGCTACTCCAGTTTCCCATATGTAGGAGAAGAAGCTTGAATTTGAGCAGTAGTTTCCAAATAAATAAATAAATAAATTATATATATATATATATATATATATTTTATTGCAGTGGAACACTTTCTTCAAACAAGGTATTAAGGATAGGTACAGAATGTGGAACAGTTAAAAGCAGAAGTGTATATTTTCCAAAAAATGGAAAAAGGAGAAACAACCTTAGGGCAGTCAGACTTCTCTATGAATTCCTCCCAGAGCCTGCAGGGTTGTGCTGCATATGCACTCCTGCCCCTTGGGTTGCCTTTGCACCTTCGTTCTCATCGAAGGCTTTACATTCTTCAGAGCCTCCCTCAGCTTCCACCTCCTTCGTGGTGCATCTGCCTGCAGTGACTTCTGCCCCTTTCTGTTCCTGTTACACATATTTATTAGCTATTTCAATCATTGGGCTCCCCTATACTGCCTAGTGATGGGTTTAAAAAATTTATAACACATATAATATTTACATATATTGTGTATATAATTAGCATATACTTATATATTTACATATATGTGTATGTATATGTATGCATATGCCACACATGCATACACACACATCCTTTAAAGAGAGACCATGGCTGTATGTCCCCCATTTCCTGGTACATAATAGATCCCTAATAAAGATTTTTTTTTAATGTTTATTTGCTCACATGCTCTTGCTCAGATAATAAAAGTTTTTAATCATGGGGATTATCTTCCATGTCCTCCCACATATTTTGCCAGGTCAGTACTCAGTAAATAGTAGTGTTAGGTGATTGTACAATATGGTTTATTTTGTTCCCAGGAAGTCCTGGATTTGAATTTTAGTTCTGCCATATACTAGCTTTATGTCTATAGGAAATATACTTAATTCTTCTTATTTATAAGATAGAAATGATAATGCATCTATTCCACAGGTATTTATTGGGTGTCTGCTATATTCCAGGCACCATTCTAGGTACTGGGAATTCTGTAGTTTATAAAACCGGCAGAAGTTCCTGTCCTCATGGAGCTTATATTCCAGCCAGTTTTCAGGAAGAGCAGCACAGTGTTGCTGGAACAAGAGGAGGAGGAATGAATCCCTTCTGCTTGGTCAGTGGTGGAACTGCAACCTGGCTGGAGGCTGCCCCTGGTGGCCTGTGTGGGGCCCAGGGACTCCCTGGGTAGTATAGGGTTTCTACTGTGAGATGAAGAGAAGAGGAGAAAAGACCCCTTGGGTTGGACTGAAGAGACAGTGAGCTCCTCTGAGCCATATTGCTGTGCCTGACCCTGAGGCTGTGCAATATCCCGGTGCCCGCAGTGGGAAGGGGGAACAGCACCAGGTGGAGATGCTCCTGTCTAGAGACTGGGTCACAATGCCCCGTGCCCTCTTGCGATGTGAATGTGCCAGCATCCTGCTCCTGTTCCCCGTGGTATAGTGAAGACTTGCCTGGCATGGACATAGAGGCATCCTGGGCTGTCAGGGATGCATGGAATCTTCTAGCCATGCCGACACTTACAGCCATGCAGGGACAGAAAGAAGAAACCATTCCAGACACCTCAGAGGTCCCTTCCTCAGCTTGTGCTACAGGCAGGACGGTGGAGCTGCTGAGCCCTTAATAATACAGAGTTAAGTCCTCCGACTGCGTGGCCTGGGGGAAACATAGATGTTGAGTGGATCTGCTGTGAAGTTGAGTTTCCATCCGCTCACACTGTGACACTTGGCTGTTGCTCATGCACGTCTCCCCTTCTGCTTGTCTCTTTCTTAGAAGGAGAGAGGGCAGCCTTGGGTGATTTTTTGTTGTTGTTGTTGTTGTTTGAGACAGTCTCGCTCTGTCACCCAGGCTGGAGTATGGTGGCGTGATGTAGGCTCGCTGCAACCTCTGCCTCCCGGGTTCAAGTGATTCTCCTGCATCAACCTCCCAAGTAGCTGGGATTACAGGCGCCCGCCACCATGCCCAGCTAATTTTTGTATTTTTAGTAGAGACAGGGTTTCACCATGTTGGTCAGGCTGGTCTTGAACTCCTGACCTCAGGTCATCGCCCGCCTTGGCCTCCCAGAGTGCTGGGATTTACCTCCTGCTTTAAGTATATCTTCCGTCTAGGAAGCATTCGCTTCCAGGATGGCCTCTTGGGGAAATAGAGAGAAGGTGCCTTGGCCCTGTCCATCCTGGATTTGGCTTCATCCATGGCTGTGGCCACCTCTGACTGCCCTGCTGGACCGCAGCACCCACTCCCAGAGATGCTCACTGTCCGTAGAAGCCTATCACTTACTTAGGGTGATTCTGAGTAAGTTTGACTTGACCTTTGCTATGCTTCAGTTTCCTCATCTATAAAATGGGGCTGATAATAATCATACTTACCTGATAAGGTTATTGAAAGAATGAAAGTGAGCATGTAAAAGGCTGAAAAGAGTGTCTTGCTGATAGGAAGTGCTCTGTATCTGTTGTTCCTGTATTACTTTCACATTGGCTTGTTTGAGTTGCCCTATGACCACAAGCTCATTGTGGGCAGGATATATTTTAAGTATTTCTGTAGTCTCAGTGCCCAGCCCAGTGCCTGGTACATGGTAGGTATTTAGAAAATATGTGTTGAAATAGCTGTGACCTCTGGATTTAGACTGAGCTGAGAGGGAGGACTCACCATATGCAGAAGCCCATAGAAAGGAGGCATATAGAAGGGGCAGTGAGGCAGGATCAGAAGGTACAGGACGTGGGAGGATAGTGAATCCTGAGGTTGAAGGGGTAGATTGGAACCAGATGCCACAGGATGCTGAGGCTAGGTGCTGGGGAGCCATGGGCAGCTTCAGATCAGGGGAGGCATATGATGGTTCAGAATTTCAGAGAAGATACTGATGGCAATATCTAGACAGGATTGGAGAAGGGAGCCTGAAGCTAGCAGAGTGGCCAGTTGGGAGCCTGTTGGGAACACACAGCTGGGAGTCACAAGCTGCGTGGGCAGCAGCGTCCTATCTGCTGTCCTCCCCCTCCCTCCTCAGCTCAGCGCCACAAGGAACCAGGCCAGCACGTTGTGACCTTCCCCCGTCCAGCCCTGACTGTTCCCAGCCCTGGTACTTGTCTATTTGCATCCTACTCATTCTGACACACCTTTAGTAGGTTGCCAGGTTACCGCAGCCCTGTGCTGTGTAAGTCCTTGTGCCTCAGCTTCTACGCCACTTAACTCCCCCCTCACTCTCCGCCCTCTGTGTGTGTGTGTGTGTGTGTGTGTGTGTTTATTATTTTTATCTCGAAGTGGGAATCAGGGAGGCTCCTGGAAGTAGGCCATGCCCTTTTATGTGGTCTTCTCACCAAGGACATGCATGTTCCCAAGCCCCGGGAGCAGACACCCAGAGCCCTGGGAAGGAGTGGTGGTTGATACAGAATGTGGAGAAAACACAGACCCCTGCCCTTGGGAGCCACAGCTGTGCTCAGGCTGGCACAGGGCACGGGCTGGCGGCCATTTTATTCGTGTCTAGAGACTGCAGCTCCGAGCCTTCTTCTGTCTTTCTTTTGAGTCCTGGAATGTGTTCCTCAGGGGTGGACACTGTTTCCTTCTAGTTGCTGTGGTTGGGAGCTTGGCTTTGTCCTGTTATTCTTGCATACAGCTGTTTGTGAGGTACAGTGGCTGGGCTATCAGGAAGTTGCTCCTAGTCAACCTGTATTAAGTACCTACTACACACAGTTTTGTATCTCATGTCCACTATAATAGGCACACAGAGAGTTAAGGAGATGCTATAGTCCCTGCCTGGACAGTGGAGAGTAATAAAAGTCATGGCCATTTATTGGGTGTTTACTATGTGTTGGGCATCATGCTAAATACTTTACTTTGCATACATTATCTTACTTAATCCCCACAGTAACTATGTGTCACGCTTGTTAGTAGCACTGCTTTAGTGATACAAGATGATGTTAATTAACTTGCCTCAGGTCACACAGCCAGTGTGAGTCTTTGTGACTCCCACGCTGCCACTCTCAATGCCAATGCTGTGTTTTCTCTCAACCAGTAGGTACCCAAAAGACAGGATTTAGCCTTTGGGAGTCCTGGGTTCAATTTATTACTCTGCTGCTTATTGGCTAAGTGATCCTGGATGAGTCTCCTGGCTTTCCTCATGTTCTCCTCCATAAAATGGGAATAATTGCATATACTTCACTAGGCTTTGATGGGGAATGAAGTTAATTTGTTACAAAAGCACTTTGTAAACTAGAAGGGGTTAACCATACATTTCACCTCATTTAAATAAGTCAGTAGTAAAAACTTGTTTAAAAAATCCTTATGTACAAAAAAGTCACATGTATTGGGCCTTTTTCTTTTCCTAAGGAAACCTGGTTAGCCCCGCCTTCTATGCCGGGGATGGTCAAATGTGACAGTGGAGAGTAGTTCATCTGCCAAGGACAGGCATTGGGAGGACGTCTCATCAGAGGGGAAGGGATGTCATCCACATGTACAGCACAGCGGTTAAGAGACAGGGCTCTGAGTCTAGTTACCAGCTGTGCCTCCTCGTATAGGCTGCCCAGTTCCTGTCCGTGGAGTGGAGGTGATAACAGTGCCAGCTTCATCCTGCTGTCGTGGAATGCTGAATGAGCTATGAGGCAGCACGGGGCCAACCACCAGGCCTGACAATGTGGCAGGTTTGTGGAATGTGGAAGTTGATGTTCGTGATGAGGAGGATGCTGCTTGGGCAGATAAAAGGCAAGGGGCATGCTAATTGGGGGCCTTGGCCTTATTTGAAGGATCTCCCAGAGGGGGACAAGGAGAACATACAGGTCTGGTGGGACTGAGGTCTGAGATCCCAGGACAGCCTTGGGAGGAAGCCAGAGCCCTATAAACGGGCTCTCAGCCAGATGGAGAATCTAGTTCTATTCCTCATCTCCCAAAGTGGGGGTCGGTGGTGGTCAGGGCTGTGGGGCCCAACAAGGACTGCAGGGAGGTAGCCTCTGTCCCTGGTCCTTCTGCAGGCCCCAGGGAGATGGCTGAGTTCTGGAGGTCAGCTGGCCAGCTTCCATTCTGTGCCTCAGCAGGTTACAAATCACCGGGAGGAGGGATACATTCCATGGTGAAGCTCAGCTTTATCATCTTGGCCAAGGAGCAAAGTTTACTCCAAAAGAGTTCCTGCCATTTTTTAACTTGTTACTTGGTTCTGCATTTGAGAGAGAAAAAGGAGATGGGGGAGCCAAGTGTTGGGATGGGTGTGGGAAGGAGGTTAAATGTTGAGATTGGCTTGCCGGGACACATTTCTTATACAAAGGTGATATATGACGACTCTGGGGATAGCCTACAGGTAGGCAGGAAGTGGCCAGTCAGTTGTATCTCAGCATTGTATGATTCCAAAAATGAGGGGTAAGCTTGGTATTTCGAATGTGTAGAAGTGGGCGTCACAGAAGTTGTGCTGTGTTTCCTTCCTGTGTTCATCGGCCTATTTGCCCAGTGGATGGTTACTGGACATGGATGTGCGCCATGTGGTGGCATAAAGGGCTGTAAGATGCAGTCCAGGCCCGCGAGAAGCTTCCTAGCAGCGAGGCTGTTTTATAACTGTTCCCGAATCATGTTAGCTCTGGAAGCTATTTCAGGAACGCCTTTGGTTATGAACTGTATCTTATATTTAATTTTGATTCTCTTTTCCCTCCTGTCCTGGATTCAGTAGCAGCATCCACACTGTGTGCCTGGCTGTGTCGTAGGTGTTGGAAGTACTTAGAAGAATTAGGAGGTACTTGGTAAAAGCTTATTAATTAACTAAAGTGGGACCTAGAACCATCTCCAAAGAACTTTCGGCGTTCTCTTGTGCAGTCAAGACTTTTCATGTCTCAAAAGGACCCTGAGCTTCTGTCTGGAGCGCATCAGAATCTGTGAAATGCCTGGATCTAGGCCATAAGGTGGAGGGTTTGTCCCCCTCTTTTCCTTGGTTGCTGTATGTTCTTAATAACAGTAAGAGTTTTAGCCCACTGCAGGAGGCACCTGAAGGCATGCAAAGCTCCATCTCTCCACCTACCTCCTAGGGCCCTGGGTGGCACTCCTCTGCTCCTTTCCTTTCTTCTTCTGTTACCGTACCAGGTAAGGCCACTTTCTACTCTTAGTTGAAATTTACAGTTGGTAGCCATGGGGAACCATTAGTCTCTGGTCTTTGATTCCCTGGGAGAGGGTGGGTCTGACAGTGGCCTTCCCACCTGTGTGATGAGGACAGCTGATTTCTGTCTCCTTTGTTCTCAGCCTCACATGGGGTCACAGGGAAAAGGAAAACACATAAAAGATCCCCAGGGCTCAGATTTGGGGTTGCACTGTTTTTAGTCCAGAGCCAGCTGTCCTTGGCATCCGTCAGGCAGAGGGGTGAGGTGATTGCTGGTGTTTGTGACACCACAGGTTGAGTGTCCCTTTGATATTTGCTTGGGGACCCTTTCCAGAAGCTACAGTTAGAAGAGCACATTCTTGTTTGATACATTTAGATCAAAGGAAGGAGAGAGTAGGAGAAGCCTCAGAGGACCTGTGTGGGTGGGCAGGGAAGGGATTCACATCAAGTGAGCCTGTTTCCAGTGTGTTTGTTGGGGATTTAGGGGTCGTCATGTTGACAGGCCTAATCTAGTCCAATCAGGCAATCAGCAAATATTGATTGAGTGCTGCTAGAAGTTCGCTTTGGGAAGAATGAAAAAAGAATTTTGAAGCTTGCCTGGACCCTTTCTTTGAAAGTTCAGACTCTAATTGGAGGCTACAGATGAGCCACGTGTGACATGAGACATGACAACCTATTATCTTGGCTCTAAATTGTAACAAGGGGTTAAAGTGTTGGCATTTGGAGAAGGAAGAACAATCGTGGCAAACGTGGGGACTGCAGGATTGCTGTCTATCTCATCCAGGAAAGAGTGAAGGATACAGGTAGACATATTGCTTAGTCTAGTAGAGACCATGGGTCTCGGACTCTTGTCCAACATCAAGAGTATCAAAGCACCTTCTTCTTGCTGGAGTTTGGCCACATGGAAAGAATCCATCCAGCTAGGTCTCGAAAAAGGAGCAGGTGAGCGTTGGGATTGATTCCCAGCTAAGGGAAATTGAGCAGATTAATGGAGATAATATATATGAAATGGCTTAGTGTGTGTCATACAGAAATAATTCAACAAAGGCTTATTGGCAGATTCCTCAGCTCAAGACTGAGAGGGCCTGAAGAAGGCACATATCAAGGTTTTAATTATTGTGTGTATGGGAGGGCTGGGTTGCGAGCCGAGGGGCAGGGGCGGATTAAGCAAGACAGGGAGTGAGGACCCCTGAGGGAGGAAGAAGGTTCTCTGGGAGATCAGAGCCGGCTGCCCTTTGGCCTTCTCAGGCCACTTTTGGAGGGCTGCTCCAGTTCCTGATTTCAATTAGGAGGGAAAATGTCAAACTAGTTAAAATACAGAGCAGAGCTGCTGGCACGTGAAGAGTGGTTAAAAACATGAGACTGTGTGCCCCAGAGAGGTAGAGATTTTGGTGAGAGGGGGTTTGCTAGGTACAGTATTGTGTGTTTAAAGCACTGTCAGGTGATGTGGGTGTCAGACTTACCCTGTGCTACCTCAAGGGGCAGCCCTGGGGCCAGTGGGCAGCTGTGACAGGGAGGCAGATGTTGGTGTTGGGAGCTGGATTCCTGTCTTGCTTTATGAGCTGTGAAGGATGTGAGGGAGAGAAGATGGGTGACCCTGTCAGGTCTCCAGCTCCTTCCGTGGGTCCCGCAGTGTTTACACATGAGTGAATGTCCACCATGCAGGGATGCTAATAATGAAAACAGTAGCCATAACTTCCCTTACTGAATACTTGTTGGGTACCAGGCATGGTTGCTGAGTGCTTTACTCGAATAGACTCTAATCTTCACAGCAACACTGTGAAGAGGTATGATGAGCTTATCAGCCCTACTTTATAGATGAGAGAATTTAGGCAAGACATGGAATAACTCACCCAAGATCCCACACCTTGGACTCTAACCCAAGGCAGAGTCTTCTTGTCTCGGTGGAAGGTGAGGCCAGATGACATTGAGGGTGTCTTACACCCCCAGGGTTCTAAGGCCCTGTCTTGTGGCACATCCTGGGCTATCTGGATGGGGTTGAGAGGGTCTGTGGGTTTGGGGCAGGAAGAGTGGTTACGACTCTTGGGATGACCTGACTGTGGATGCTGGTGCTGCCCTCGAGGTCAGTGACAGGGCTCCATGAACAGGGTTCTCCCGCTGGCTGTTAGGAAAGGGCCTCTCTAGGGAAGTGGGCTGGGGCATCCCAGCTTATCTCAGCATCTCAGTTCCTCCTGTCTTCCTTCCTCTACCCTTATGGTGATTTAGGGCTCTCAGAAGCTCCAGGGGTAATTTTTTCATGTCAGCATACCCAGAAACTTATATATATATTTTTTGAGACAGAGTTTCGCTCTGTTACCCAGGCTGGAGTACAATGGTACAATCTCAGCTCACTGCAACCTCCACCTCCTAGGTTCAAGTGATTCTCATGACTCAGCCTCCCAAGTAGCTGGGATTACAGGCGTGTGCCACCATGCTCAGCTAACTTTTATATTTTTAGTAGAGATGGGGTTTCACCATGTCAGCCAGGCTGGTCTTGAACTCCTGGCCTCAAGCAATTTGCCCTCCTTGGCTTCTTTTGGCCTCCCAAAGTGCTGGAATTACAGGCGTGAGCCACCGCACCTGGCCCCAGAAACTTCCTGATTGTGTCATGAGCGCACTCAGCCTGTAGGTCTCTCCTCAACCCCCACTTAGCTCTGCCTCCCAAGAAAGGCGTAGAGCAAGCAATGTCCAAGTGCCTGGGCCTCCAGGGCCGGCAGGACTTGAGTTGTCTTGTTTGGGGGGCCAGGGTGGGATTAAGGAGCCAGCTGTCCTCCTAGCATCTTGCTTTCCTAGTTTACCAACCTCTGCTGACCGAGGGAGTTCCTGCCAGCCAAGGGTGGAGCTCCTTAAAAAGTGCCTTGCATATATACCTGACACATGGGCCCCAAACACATTTTTTTTGGAATAGATCAATGGCCGTTCTTTCTATTGGACCCACCTGCTTTCTAAATATTCACCCTGGCCTCTGAAGGTTTTGAAGTTTTCAGAGGGAGAGTGATGGGGTGCTCCTCTCACCTCCAAAGTATGTGGTGTTGGAGAAATCTTCTAAGTGTAATCTTCTAAGGCAGAGCTGTTGTTGCTGCGCTGCTTTTGGAGAAAGAACATTGGACTCAGAGGCCTATGTCAAATCCTAGCCTGAGAATAATGGCTGTCCAGTGGTCCCAGAGGGTTTCAGAGAGCTGAACCCTCTAAAAGAGTGTAATTCCAACACCTACCCTTCAGTAAATAAATCAACCACAGGACTGCCTCCCACCCCCAAAGATTCTGGTCAACATCCCCTCCCAGTGCAGAGGAAGTATTTACATCATCAAAGGTTTTGTGGAACCTTACTTTTGGTATGGTTTCACATTGTGAAAACAATATGAAAACGTATCCCAAATATTAACTGTTATGTTTTAGACAGTCCCCAGCTCCTCTCCCACCCTTGAATGAGAGCCTCGGCCCTGGAAGTTTTGTCCCTGCTCCTGGCAAGGCTGGCACTTTGCTGAAAGCTCGGACCTGCGCCCAGGCCATGCACAATGGCCCTGGTCTCTTTTCTCCTCTGTCCTAGGCTACAGGTACGGACGTGCCTCTGCTTGGGGGATAAGGCAGTATGGAAATGAAAGTTCAAGTCAGAAGTGTTTGGGGAATCCCCTGCCCCACTTGTGTTTATGATTCCTGCTGTCTAGATCTGACTCAGTTAAGTAGAGCAGAAGTTTGTTGTGAGGCAGGAAAGAGACTCCATTTTTAAGTCACATGGTGCTAAACCCATGTGGTCACACAGAGGTCAGCACAGCCCCATAAATCATCAGAGGCCTAGGTTCTTCGTGCCCTAGAGACATCTCCTCCTGCCCACAAGAGCAGCAGCAGCGTCTGAGGGCACCAGCCTGTGCCTGGAGGGAGTCTGGCCAAGACCCCCCAGCCCCGGCCATGTCTGGCCTGTGGCACAGGCTACAGGTTCAGCTGTTGAGGAATGGGGTAATGTTCTCCTCAAGTCTCTCTCACGTGGCCCAACCACACTCTATCTCTCTGGATATTATTTCCATCTATTGGCAGGGCCAAGATTTTGAGCAGCCAGCCAAGAGGCACGTTGGGTTACTCCCTCAGTCCCAAGAAGACTTTGTCCTCCTGTATTTTAGGCAGCAGGAGCTGTGACCAGTGGTTAGCAGAGTGGCCATGTTCACTCAGCCCCAGCCCATGGTCAGGATAGCAGGTGCCAGTGCCATTGCCAGTCTGGGTTTTGCTTATGGCTGAGTTGTGAGCCCTCTGGGGTGGGAGCTTAGATTTAATGATTAGCGGCCTAAGACAAGATAGATGTTCTGGCCTGTTTCACTTTCCCAAGAGGTGATGGGAGCCAGCTTGGGCAGGACATTTTGGAGCCTGGATTTCTGGCCTGAGAGACAGACTGACTGTGTCTGTCCAGGAAAAAGCATCTACTTACAAACGGAGCACCCTAGTCACAATATCTGCCGTTGCAGGCCTGACCTTCCCCCATGCAAACATGCCCCTCTCTGTGCAGCCCTTGGGCGTATTTCACATGGGAGTCCCTGTTGGTGCTGGGGTTCACTTCCATTTGTGCTGTGAATTCAGCACTCAACTTGGCCTTTGCTTGTCTTTCTTTACCCTGCAGGCTCGGGGAGCCCCGTGTTCTTGGCCAGCGTCTGCCAGGCCACTCACTCTCTGCCGCCTGGCTCCGGCTCCCCGTCTGTGGTGGCATTCTGAGTGTGTGTCTGCATTTCACCTCTGCCAGCACCTACCCTCCAGCACAGGCTGTCCCCAGCCCTTGCCTCTCGGATTTTCACTTGGCACCTGGCACTGCATTGTGTCCTTGGAGTGTTCGTTGTCACTGCTGGGCCTTGTTTCGCTTCAGCTCAGTGACACGGGTGGAAGTGTCATGGTCTCTTGGGTTGGGGGAAAGCTCCTCAGTGGCTCTGGGGTAGTTCCTCCAGGAGACTGGCACAGTGTGGTCTTCATGGCTGAGGTCTGACCACACCGTGATCACTATTGTTGGTCTGCAACTATTAATGGCACTGCTCCTTAGGAGCCTTTTCCCCATGAATGCCATCAGACTTCTACTCTATGAGTACCATTTCTGTCCCCACCCCACCATCGAGCACATTCTCATACTTTTTGTGATTATATATACTTAGATTTCTGTGTTTTTGTTTCTTCTTGAAGTCGCTTGATGTTAGAAATTCATCTCTTCCTTACCAGGTATTGAACTATCCCAGTAATTTAGCTTTTACTTGGCTTCTCCAACCTTTTTCTCTCTAAGCTCCTTATCTGTCTTGGGCCTACCACTTGAACACACTTGATCTTGTCTACTGCTCTTGTCAATATGAAGCTAGGTATGGTTGTGTCTGGTTAGTACTTGGATGGAAGATCTGAGAATGCTAGGTATTCTAAGTCTTTTGAGGTGTTGGTAGGCTTTTTCTTATACCAAATGCAAAATCTTTGTGTCACCATTGTTGTCATTCTCATCATCATAGTGATAGCTGGGATTAATTGAGCACTTATTCTGTGTTGGGCCTTGTGCTGAATTACTTCTGTATCTCATATCCTCTCCAAGAAAATCCCTATGAAGTATAGATGAAGCTGAAACTAGAAATTTAGAAAGGTTAAGTAAGTTGTTCAAGTTTATATAATTAGTCAAGAGGCTGCACTAGAATTCAGATTCAAATCTATCTCATTTTAGAGTTAGAGTTTTTAACCGCTATATGTAATATTTTTGTTTGGTAGTTAAGTACTCTATAAATGTTGGTTGAATGGCAAGATTGCTCTAACAGTCCAGCTGTTCTCCATGGTGTCACTAATGATGATGATGATAGCACACAGCATTTTTTAAATGAATACTTGCAGTGGTAAGCGCTGTACTAAAAGATATGCATCAGTTAACCCATTTAATCTTATAGCTTAATGAGGAAGATTACCCCCATTTTGCTGATTAGGAAACTGAGGCCAGAAAGGCCAAGGTAACTTGCCCAAGGTGACACAGCTAAATAGTATTAGGGGATTTGGATGCAAGCTGTCTCCTAAACTGTGTGAGTCTGTACTCTTAATCACTATGTTGCTCTCCACAAAAAAAAGGCTGATTTTTATTTTTCTGTGCTTTTCTTCTTGCTGTCCCCTTCCTTAGCTAGTGATGCTATTTCTTTACCAATTCTTGCTCATCCTATTCATTCTGAGAAGCCCAGGGTGGAGTTCTCTTCTCAGACTATGCATGTCCACATCGAGCTGGCTTCTCACAATTGGCCCCTCAGTGTATGTTTTCCTAAACTTTACTTGTAGACATGTTAAAATGACCAGATTTACAATTAGTGATCTACACTGTAATAACAGACCTATTTGTTTGTCTTATTTCTACCAAAGAAATGGAACAGGGAGCTCAGAAACAGACCTATATGTATCTGGACACCTGATTTATGACGAAGAAGGCACGGCTGGGCAGTGGGGAATGGATGGTTATTTTAATAAACAGTGCTGGTTCAACTGGATATCCACAGGAAAGAAATGAATCTTGATCATATACAAAAATAAATTCCAGAGCGATCATCAATCTAAATGTGAAAATTAAAACAAAACAAAACTTCATCTACAAGATAACATAGAATATCTTTATAACTTTGGGGTAGCCATACATTTCTTAAAGAAGACACAGAAAGCACTAACTCTAAGGGAAAAGATTGATAAGTTGGATGTCATTAAAATGAGGAGCTTCTGATCATCAAATGACATCAATAAAAGAGAGTGAAGGCAAGCAGAGAGGAGAAGATATACTCAGTACCTATACCTGGCAAGTGGATTCATATCCAGAATATATAAATAACTCCAACAAATCCATCAGTAAAAGAATCCCTTCCCCCAACTGGACAGAAAAAAGTTCCATACTGAACAATTGTGAGTTGTATGCAGTTTTCTTCTCCCAGTGCCAGGTTCTAACCAATATGTCCTGGATCACTGGCACAGCCTGGTGGCTGGCCTTGGGAACTGTCTGATCTGGTGGCTCTTGGCATTTTCTTTTGTGTGTGGACTGTGGGCCCTCCCTTTCCCATGTGCTTCTTCACTTGCTATTGGTTTGGCCACAGGAGGCTCCTGTCTCATGAATGCCTGTGTCTCTTCCTCTTTTCCTTTGGCTTGTTAACTTTTGATCAGCTATTTCAAGAATATTTCTCTCTGGCTTCTTCCCCCTGCCCTTCCTTTTTAATTTCCCTTTTTGTACCTTCTTGTTTAGCCTAAAAGCTTCTGGTTGTAAAAACCATCCTAAAATGTCTCCAAGTCTTTAGGGGAGTAGGCTTGTTCTCTGGGGCTCCAGAGGCAAGAGTGGAGACCTGAAGGCTAATATTTCCCTGCAGAGAGATTTCATCTCAGTTGTGTTCCACTTGTCTGAACCCTCCAAAGGTATGGTGGGAGTTATTGAATCAAGTGGGGGCCAGACCATGACTTGGTCATGGTGGTGTTTGTGGAGGGAACTGTGCCTTGGATGGGCAACTGGATTATGATAAGCCCTTCCAATCTTATCACCAAAGCCCTGGATGGACCTTTTGTGGATGTCCAGAGAAGCGCTCTCAACTGGGAGACAGAGCCAGTATATCAGCATGACTTTTCTGCCTGGCTGGCAAGTCAGGATGCACACATATTATTAGTACATCAGTTAAATCACATATACTTGGAAGTCATTTCGATATACCTCTCCACCTGCAGCCCTCAGGGAAGTTTTAAAATTTCCTCATTTTCCTCTATGCTTATTATTTTCCTCAAGTGGCAGATGTGTGAGGTAAAGTTTTCCTCTTTGGGTATGTTCTTTATTTAATTCCTCACTCTGGCAATGCTTGCTCTTTTTTTTTTTTTTTTCATTACAAATGTATTGTATTTTAGACACATTACAACCAGGAGAACAAACTGGAAGCTCTGTAGGTATGTTCTGACCGTTAAAATATCTTGACAGTGTTAAAAAAAAAATCAGGAGTTTAACATAAAGCTAGTTTTCCGCCTTGCCCTGAAAACCTGGATGATCTGGACTCTTTGGGTCTCTGTTCCCAGATGGTCCCCAGCAGGCAGAGCCGGGAGGGCGGCCCATCAGGAGTGGCACGGTCCTTCCACTGGGCACATGCCCTCCCCAGGCCACTGTACTCCTTCGTTACCTGCCTGGCCCCTGAAGACATTGGAGTTGATGACTTCCTGGAGTGGATAAAATGGGCTTTTGTGAGCTAGCCTGGGAACCAAGCAGTATGTTTGATATTATTTCATTGCAAAAGTGGATCTCAGCTTTTAAAGTAAGCACATGTTTTAAATATCAGCAATGCAAATTTGGGAATACTTAGCCTCAGCTGGAATATGTGCGTTCTCCATGATGGCCTGTGTCTGATGCTTTTCCTGTGCTGTATATTGGCTTAGCACTTAGTAGGTACTTAATAAATGATTTACCTCAGGGGGTAACCAAGTGCCTGTTGTCCACCAGCTCCCAGGGAGTGAACAGAAATGCCATCTTGCTGTGGACTGGGCCTGTCAGTTGCGCCTGAGACCGGATCGCTGCCAGATTTATCTAGAACATCCACTCTAGCTATAGATAACAGAGATTGGAATGTGTCCTCTGCACAGCTTCCCAGTCTGGAGAGCGAGGTAAATACCTAGACCCCGTCGAGTCGGCCCTAAAGAGGAAACAGGACAGGGAGGCCGGCATGAAGACTGCTTTTCTGGCTGTTGCCTGCCGAACTGGAGTTTGTGGCCGGTACACAGTGCTTGCATTCCACACCCTGAACAAGGGCGGGTCAAAGTTCAGCTCATTCCCCTTTAAAGAAAAAAAATTCTTTGTCTTTGGCATTTCGAAGTTTTGACCCAGATCAGTCAGAGGCCATGGAATGCTCATGAAGTCTGGAGAGTTTGTTTAGTTCCTGAGCCCGGTAGCTGCCGAGGAGCCAGAGAGAGCCGGCAACCTGTTGGGCTTGAGCTGAAGCCTTGCCTTTTCAAGTCTGCGCCGGCCCGGCCTCCCCAAGCCTCTGAGGGTGAGTAGAAGGAGCCAGCACCTTTTCCTTACTCTGAAGTTATCTTTACCCCCTGAAATCAAACACTGCATGCAGCACCCTGTAAAACTGCTTCCTTGTAGGCTTGAGCGTGCTTGCTAAGTAAACATCCTCCCATGTTTTTGGAACTGAATTCATTTCTGCTTCCTGGTCATCCCATTCGGGTTTTTTTGTTCTTGGTGCCTTGTAGAATCAGGTTAATAGAAGGAAGAGCTAGAATTGGGCAGAGATACCTAAAATGACTGTTTTAATCCTGCCTCCTCCAGCCTCCTCATGTAACTGGCTGTTTTCCACCATACTTAAGGTTCCCTCTTTCGGCTTAAAGCCCCCCTTCCTCTGCCTCTGTACAGGAAAAGCCTCTTCCTTCTTTCTTGCCTATTAAATTCTCCACTCCTTAAAACCACTCCACATATGTCCGTGTCCCTTTATTCAAACCGGAGCAAAACCAGAAACCCTAGTGTTCTTCCAGTCATCAAAGCCGTATCAAAGGAGTGATGGGAAGGAAAAGATTTAGAGGGAAAATGAAAGGAAACAAAGCCTTGCTGGACGTAGTGTTGTCATAGGTTTTTGCGAGTCATAGTTGGTCCATGCCGCACCCCTGAGATGGGGACTTATCTTTGCAGGGACTCAGCTTAGTTTTGCTGCGGTCATAGACTACAGTCGGCCTCTCTACAAATTCTGTGGCTTTGTAGGTTCCTCCTCTGACCCTGCCTCGCTTTCGCTTCGTCTCTCATGACTTATTTGCCTCTTCTCTCACTTCCACCCACCCGTAACATCCCCATCGCCATGGCAGTGAGCAGCCACGTCACTCACCAAGTTCATGGGGTGATGGGCCAGCTCTGTACCAAGCCTACTTCCCTCTAGTTCTGCCTTCTGAAGGAGGCTCCCTGGCAGAGCTCAGAGCCCTTTGTTTATTTGATCCTGGGCTCTTGGATAAATCAGGAATGTCCTGACATGAACTTAGGCATGTTTTTCTTCCATGGAGAAGGAAACTACGGCAAATGGGATTTAAGTAACCGGAGGACCATTCTGGGGGACTTGCTTTAGTGCCATCAAGGCCACATTCCTCTGGTCATCACACCAGTAGGTAACTTCTTTATTGGCATGCTCAACCTTGGAGCCCAGAAGGTGTGAATTTGAAGCACTTTCCCCCCTGCTGGGAGCCTGGCACAGATACTCTGGTCTTCTTTTAAAACTGTGTAGTGCCATGCTTGTCTTCCAAGTGGTCCTTCTTTCTGCCGGATGAAACTTTGGCCCAGAGTAGTTGCTTGAAGAAGGCTGCCTGGGAAGCAGATATGGGATAAGGTAGCTGCCTGGCCTCGCATTCTCATTCATCTTCCTGGAAGTTGCAAGGTTCTTGATGTCATAGACTTCACAAGTTACCTGACCCAGGACCTGAATATCTCACTCACTTCTGGTCAAGTCTAGGCTCATATGGTACAATGAGGAATGCAGGAAACTTTCTACATTCTTTGGATGTAGCAGTGTGGGAACCTGACACTCCCTTGGTCTATCCGGGTTATGTAGGGTCCAGTGATTTAGCATCTCAGTTGTTCTTGGAAGCACTTTTGCGTCTTGGGGGAGGGGCAGGAAAATGTTGGGGGCTCTTTGCTTGCCACAGTGGAGACCTGTGAGTATCTAAAAACAACCCCACTCCATCTCTAGATCATTGGTGGACTGCCCCTTCCTGGAAGAGTTTCCAGGAGTGTGGACATCCATGCATGAACATTGTGGAGGGGTTGGGGGTCGGCTAGTGGATGCTCATCTTGCTTGACTGCCCATGCTGGAGAGGAGAACCCAGTCATTGGCCACTTCAGGTCCAGGCTTGGCTGTTGCTCTATTTTGCTGTTTTTCATGTTGTCAGATCTTCTTGGGAACAAATGACTCAGCAACCCGAATCTCTGAGACTGTATGGCCAATTACTTGAAAAGTAATTGAACATATCTACCTAGGCCCTAAAATTTTGAGCCCAGGAAGGATGGATATCCAGACTGGTTTTACTCTGGATTCTTCAGGCTGCAGTTCAATTTGGTTTTTCAAATTCCTGCCCTGATAGAAGGATCTCATTTGTGGGGTAGGCAGGCAATGTTTTAATTATGCTTTTTGTCCTTAAGAAATTCCAGGGAGAAAAACGTCCTGGTTTGTGGCCAAAAAAGCAAAAAACAACAGAAATCAGCTATGACTCTAATCCTGGACTTGTCTGTGGCACAAAGAGTTAATGGGACAGTGGTTAGGGTGAGGAACATTTTTTCTCAGGGCTGGAGAAGCCCATGTGGCTCAAGAAAAGATGTTGCAACAATTAGTACAGGGCAGCCCTGTCTGGGCACTGGGGGCTGCCACTCAAAGAGTTAAGCTAGTCTTATGCCTGGGAAGGCCTCAGGGAAGGAGTGAGCCTGAAAGGACAGGGACCTCTATGCCCCAGAGCAGTGAGGTGCAGGAGGGGTGAGGTGGGAAGGTGTGAGCTGAAAAGTGTGGCCAAGGAAGCAGAGTGTAGGCCCAACTTTTTTTGCCTTGTTTGACCAGCCTTGGCACTGCCCTCCGGCTCTCCAGGGGAAAAGCTGCAGTTCTGCTCTTGCAACACAAGGAGCAGACTGGAGAATTTAGATCTGCGTCACAGAGCTCAGAGAGAGAGAGAGAGAGAGAGAGAGAGTGAGCGAGCAAGCAAGCTCCGTCGATAGGTCTGCTAGCAACAGCCGTGCTGCAGCAGAGAGAGAGAGAGAAATCAAGAAACAAGTCATAGCAACACCGGGCACCAGGTTCTGCCAGCTCACTTGCTGAGCGTTCAGAGATCTGTCAGGGCCAGAGGCCTCTGGGTAGCCTAGGCTAGGAGATGACACGCAAGGTGGCACGGGCGGTTCCCGCGGGGAGGAGGTGGGGTGGTGGTGGGGGGCAGGGGTGGGAGCAAGAGGTTGCGGGGCGACGGTGGAAGGTTTGATGGGACCAAATTCTGGAACATTCGGGACTGCGGCACCTTACGGCGGGACCAAGATTTGGGTCTGCGCAGGCGGCGATAGGTGGTCCGACGGGCTTCAGGACTTGATGGCGTAACCCCCTTCTTCCCCCACGTATGTATTTGCTGGGGATCAGGGGCGCTGTCTCTGTGTATGTGGGTGCTCTGTCTTTCTCACCTTCTTTCTCGATTTTTGCTATTTCTCTGAGGGAGGGTTTTTTCCCACTTTAATTTCTTTTCCCTAGTGTCAGCTGCTCAAGCCTGAGCAGGGTAGAGGAGAGAGGAGTGAACCATCCCCTGCTTCCCACCTGACCTCCCAGCCTTTACCCTATTTCCTTCTAGTGGACAGACAGACTGGTTCTCCAAGTTGTTTGGGTGTCAGCGTCCATCTGTCTGTCCGTGCAGGTCTTATGTGGAAGGTAAGGGAGTGAGAAGTGCCGAAAGGAAGACAGAGGGACAGTTTTCTCCCAGGGCTTGCCTTATTGAAAGGTCTGGCCCTGGGAATCTGAGACTGGTGGGGAGCCGAGTGGCCAGGGTGGGGTGTGGGCTGGGAGAAGTGGGGTAAAGCTGGTAGGTTTGTCACTGCGTAGTTGGGAAAAGTGGGGAATGGTGACGCAGTCACTGTTGCATCTGGTTAGGAGCTCTATGGGGACAGGTAGTGAGGTTCCTGGGGTCTCTGTGGCCAGCTGAGAGGGGTTAAGGATGAGCTAAGAAGGGAAGCTAGCATTTAGAGATTAAATGTCATCCTTTTGGCGTTGGAAAGTTGTTTACCTTGCGCTCTCTGTGTCTCCATGTTGGCTCCCTTCCAGTTCACATGTGATGGCCTTCCCTGTACTGCTGCATCATTAACTAAGTGACTGAGCTGGCCTTCCATTGGCCAGGGGAGGGCTCTCCCTCCAGACACTTCCTCTGATTGGTGGGTGGGCCAATGGCAGGTGAAAAGCTTTTTTTGATTGGCTCAGGGCAGGGTATCAAATCTGAATTTGCATTTCACTTGCTTAAAGGGGAGCGGGGAGAAGCCCAGCAGCTTTCTAAAATCTCTTTAGGGGTGTGCGTAGGCTCCTGTGTCTATGTCTGCTTTTGACTGCCCAGTTGAAGCCTCTTCCTATGCCTTTTAAAATTTCACGCACTATAAGGAGGAAGAGCTCAGGGCTCCCAAAACTTTTTATTTAGAGGGAAGAATGCTAGGGAGATGGGTATGCAGAGGGTTGACCAAACTGGAAGAAAATATTTATTCTGTAGTTTGGTGTTGGAAAAGGGAATTTTCCAATCAGCCACACCTCAGTGTTGCGGCAAAATAATTCTTGGCTCCCCTGGAAACGCATGGGCAAGGTAGGGCAGAGCTGCTGCTGCTGATACTGCCACCACCCTGGGCTTCCTGCTGACTCTGGGCTACTCCCTGGGGACAACAGATTTGCATTGACGTCCGGGGCTGTCCAGAGGCCCTCAAGAGCCAGTCGTGAGCTGAGCCCAGTATGGGAAAGATCTACCTTCTGGAAGCTACTACTACGTGGTGCTTGGAAAGGTGAGGATGGGGGACTGACCCCAGGAAATTGCTCGGAAACTCCGTATTTGTTGGGATTTCCAGAAAAGTCAGTGGGAGACGGGAGGTTTGGAGGCCCCGGGTTAGAAAGGTTTGTCAGTCTAGGGAATGAGGAGAATCAGAATAAAACTAGGGCAGCAGGCTGTTCGCCTTTGGTTGGGGGAGGGAGGCCTCGAAAAATCAGGGTCCCGGCTCTCTAACCTGTCTTTGTCGCAGGTCTCACGTTTGTGGGGAGGGGGTTTACCAAGCCCTGCGCCATGCGCAGTGGCCCCCACCAGAGACTGCGCATCTGGAAGCGCAGTGCGCCCTGGGTCTCTGGCCTAGGACGAGCACCGCCCTTCTTATTACATAACTGAGGGCATGGCACGCGCCTTCTCGGCCCTTCCTTGCAACCCTACCTTCTTGCTCCCCAGGGCCCATAGAGCTGGGGAGGGTCTGACTGGGGAGCAGTGAAGGACTGCAACCCCTGGGAGGGCTAACTCTTGTCTAGTTACTGGCAGGAGCTAAGCTTGAGGACAGCAGTGGTGGTTTTCTAGCCTCATCTTGGGGAAGAGGCTACAGAACATCCTTCTGAGTGCCCCATACCACCTATGGCCCCTAGGGCCTCTCTGGTGGAGGGGGTGGCACCCTTCTTTCACTCATGTCCCATCTGATTTTTGAGAGGATGTTTCTGAAGGAAAAGATGTGATGATTATGGGGGGCTTGGCTGGGAGGTAGTTTTGACAGTTTACTCCCCTTGTCACTGGCTTCCCCTCTTTTCCCTGGGTGGGTTTATGATCTTTCTGGACTCCTCCGATGAGCTGCCATTTTGGAGCCATTTCTGCTGGTCTCCGACATGGTGGCGTTGGTTTTTCTGTCCTGCTGTGCCAGTTCCGCAGAGTGGGCGGGGGGCGGGGGCTATGACGGAGGAGGGGAAGGGGGGGCAAAAGCACAGCAGAGGCGGGCACAGTGGTGGCTGCCGCAATGAAGGTGGCTCCAGGGGCAGAGCCGCCTAGTCCCACCCTTGGACACAGTCCTGGGTGGGGATTCAGGTGGAAGGCGTCTGGGTAGGGGTTCACCACCTGGGCCCAGCTTTGCCAGAGCGTGGGTTTCCCATGTCCTCATCAGCCTGATGCTTGGAGTAGTTCGGAGAAGCTGAGTGTCTGAATGAGAGTGGAGGCAGAGGCTCAGCAGCTCATCTCAGACGTGTCAGACCCGTGGTTTGTGTTCCCCAAATAGGCTCTGTCTCCAGCAGCCTCCCTGTGGGGACAGGGAAGTGAGGTCCATGGCAGCATTGAGGATCTGTTCGGATGGTCCTGCCTGCTTACTGTTTTTCTTCTCTTTCTCTTCCATGCCCCCTGCCAGTGCCATGGTTCCAGCTATAGTCCTCTTGTGAGGCTCCCCGCTGCCCGTTCCCCCTCTCTCCAGGCCCTTCTGCGTGCAGCGGCCATCTTGTCTTTCTTGCTCAGAAACTTAAAATGGTTTCTCATCATTCCCAGAGTAAAATTCCTTCCCTTTAGCGTGATGCTCAATGCTGTCCGTAACTGGCCTTAGGTTTCCTGTACAGTCTTACCTCTCTCAGTTTCTCTTGGTGGACCACAGGTTCCAACAAAACCAGGCAACTTCCTTTTCTTGCTTTTCCTATCGGTTTTCACCAGTGATGTTTTCCATGCCTCTTCTCCTCTGCATCCACCTGTGGCAGTCTCACTTTCTCCGTGGACCTCTCCTGATTTCCTTTGCAAGAAGCAATTCTCATAACCACCCCTGCCCTTTCGGCCAAACTTCCATACAGTCTGTCCCTTTTTGTGGTACTTTTGTTGTGTTATGATTCCTTGTGTATAAGTCTTATGTCACCTATCAGATTGGGAGCTCCTGGATGGAGGCTAGAGAAAGGAGAAGGAAAACAAATACCTATTTGGTGCCTTCTGTTTGACAGATACCATGTTAGACACTTTCCCTGCAGTTACTTCATTTATTCCTTTCCATAGCCCTGTGGGGAGTATCCCATGGCTAGTAAGTGGCCTGGTCATGACTAGAGCCCTGGTCTTCCAAAGCCTTTACATTTTTCCTCTCTGAATTATTGGTGTTTACAAGATGGCTGTTATGAAGTAGATCCCCAAAATTTGTCTATTTAAGGAATTTTGTAAGTCCCTAATACTCTGAGGGAGTTTGGGTGGTCAATCTTGTGTCCATGGTCTGGGTCCCTCAGCTGTTCCTTGACACTGTCATTAACTTTCTCCTCTTCCTTTGCGGTCAGGTTCACTCAAGATGATGGCTTTTTTCTTGTTGATGGATTAACTGACTCAGTTATCCTGGTTGCCTTCCTCGTACAAGAGGAAGGAGAGGTGGAGTGGGATATAGCATCTTCAAAGCCAGAATAAGCTCCAGAATTAGAGAACAGGGAGCAGAGACACTGGACTTGGACAGACCTAGGTTTTCATTGTGATTCTTCTTCTTAGCTGAGTGACTTTAGACAAGTCATATGATTTCTCTTAAGTTTTCATGTCCTCGTTCAGTGAGATGGAGCTACTACAACTGTTATACAGAAATGCCTAATATATTGGCAGCAAATAGGTTCCCATCCCTGCCCCGTGGTTTATCAGGGACTTAAAATGGGAGCGTAGCAGGGGGCTAGAGAAGAAATGGGGGAGGCAGGAGCTCCTGTGCCCTAAGTGGTATCACAGCAGGGGTGTGGAGGAGGTAACCTAGGCATTACGCCCTTCAAGTCTGCAAGGTGGTACTGTCCCCCACCTGGCGTAAATACCCCTTTACTTCTGCATCAGAAACATGCTGTGGCACGGAGTGGTGGGGGCTGGTGATGGCAGAGGGAGGGTCAGTAAGCTTTCCTGGGAGTCTTTTGATGCCAGGTTAGTTTCCCTTCTTTCTGAATCTCAGCAGTAGCTGCCTGCTTCCTGACGCTGCTGAGTCCTGTGGGAGGGGAGCTGGGTACCCTGAAGCCCCTCGTTACCAATTCGGGGGCCGCGGAGCAGAGAGTGACGACAGCCAGTGAGTCGTCAGTCGACGGCAATGGGGACCCTGGTGACGGCTGCTTTGTTGTTTTTTTTCCTCTTTGGAAGATGACTCAGTGTATCGGGAGCCGGGAGATGGAGCTCTCAGCAGAGTGGCCAGGATGTTCTGTCAACATGAAAGCTACAAAAACAGCTCGGGGCTCTGAGCTGATCCTTAGCCTGGGGTCATTTTCAGGGAGGGCTGGACAGAGAAGGCGGCCACTGCCCGGGCATCAGGATGGGAGCGACACCAGGTAACTCAGCAGGACTCTGGGAACCCTTGCATTTTAGAGTCTGAAAAGAAAATAACAGCTGTATGTGTTATTAGATGAGCTTGGCAAATAGGGTCACTTTTTGAGTTCTTCCTACTAGTCCCAGATGACAGACATCTTCCCAGGGCCCAGAAAGCCCTTTGGGATTTTTCACCGTGGTTCTGTTTGTGATAGTCTTGCTGGTCATTGCCTTGAATGAAGGGCGATTCGCTTCTTGGGGTGGGGGTGGGCCAGGCCGACCTCAGTGAATGCGGGCGCACCTGTACCCCGGGAGAAGTGGCCGTGGTGGGGCTGTGGCGTCTTCAGAGTCCTCTGCCGGGTGGCGCATCAAGATGGCGGATCCGCATCACCGTCACTAAGCTAAAGGCCGGCTCTTGGGCAGCCTGCGTCAGCCTCCCCTTTCCATATTGACCCAAATCAGAGCTTCTCTTCTCACCTTCGTCTTCTTCATTTTCTTCTTAGGTGAAACAGTGGTCCTTGAGTTCTTGACCCTTTTAATTTTGTTTGCGTCATCATGGCGGCTGTGGGTTCTAGGCTTTTCTCCATACCGCAGCCTTGCGCTATAGGCGCGTGATCCCCCGCCCCGCCCCGCCCCGCCCTGCCCCGCCCCGCCCCACCCCGCCTTCTTGTGACCGAGAGAGAAGATGCACCTCTACCGCCACTGAATGCGGACAAACCATCCTCCCCTTTCTCTTCTCTATCCCGTCAGCTGGAGCGTGGGGCAGAGGGACAAACAATTGCTTATGAGGATGAGGGACAACTTGGCTGGAGCCCCCTCCCTCCTTTCACTGGGTACTATTTTTCAGTCTCATGCTTTCTCGCGGATGATGCTAGCAGTGACATTTGTCATTGAGCACCTCCTCTTCTCTCCAAGGACCTCCCAGGGTGACTCATTTGGGATCTCTGGTAGGAGTGGCTCCTGGGCCTTGGGAGCCAGAGCAGGGCAGGGAGATGTGACCGAGGTCACATGAGAGAGTTAAGCAGGGCAGGGGATGGGAGCCAGCCGTCCCCACTCAGAGTGCAAAGGCAGACACAGCCCCTTCATGTCATGTTTTGCACCCGAGTAGAGAGCAGCTTGACCTAAAAAGATTGTATGTTTATGGACGTTGGAACCTTTCATGTCTCATTTTCTTTGTCCCAAGCTGTGTATATGATAAGAGCCTGGATTTCGGGCTTCAGGCAGCTCTGTGGTCTCTCAGGTTCATTTTCTGAAAGAGGTGGTAAACAGGCCCTCCTTCATCAGACCCTGTACCCTCTGTTACTGGCCTTTCTCCAGGACATACGTCCCATGTCATTTTGCCCAATATTGTCTTGCGTCTTTCATTGGGTGGCGGGCAACAGCCGAGGGTCATCGTCCCAGAGCCACATACTAACCCCAGATGGGCCCATGGTTGAGATCTGCTCGATTCATTGCTTGGTTGGCTCTGTGAGCTGAGCCCACCTATCTTCCTTTCTCTTCTTCCTCACAGAGGACTCAGAAGAGTGCAGCTTGCTCTGTGAGTGGGTGACAACCTCTTGGCGACTCAGGCTCAGCTGAGGATGGTGCCAGTGTGCCGGAGACAGCCGTCATACTGCCGGATAGAGTGGCTCACTTGCATGTATTTGGAACAAAAAAAGGAGATGCCTGGCAGCCCCACTCTCTGCAGTAAGTATTCATCTGCATTCTTTTACATTCCTTTATTTCTTCGAACATCAGAAATGGATAGATGTTTATTGAGCCCAGCCACCTGCTATGCCTTCTCCATTCTTCTCCCACACACCCCGCCCTTCGTCCTCCAGAAGAGAGGACTAGATTGATTTTCTCATGCTACTGGATAGCTGCAGAGAAGCTAGAATTTGCTGTTCAGCCCCCACACATCCCCCTCACATTTGGGAGAAGTTGATTTTCCCTAAAACGGAGCCAACAGCCTGTGTCCCTCAGTGCGGAGTGTTAATGGGCTGCCTGGAAGGACCCTGTGTGCCCTCACGGCCCCCAGCCGGGAAGTGAGGCTCCCCATTGGCTGGCAGCGGGAGGATGGTCCTTGCCAGCACCTAGCATGGTTCTCTGCCAAGTTCTAGCTCCACATCTCCAGGCTGGTAGGAACCTAGACTATATATAGCATTGTGCTAAGCAATTCTTATCAGACGTGTCTGCCCTCCCCTGTGGGAGTGGAGCACTTCTATCAGAGAACCAGAACCTAGAGAGCGTGAGCCATCTCCAAGGGCCTTTTATTCTGGGAAGGGGTGTGTGTGTGTGTGTGTGTGTGTGTGTGTGTGTGTGTGTGTCTGTCTGTCTGGTTCAGGGCTGCTTACTTTCCTCCTGTATTGCAGATGCTGATAGATTGAAAGGTCATGCTAGATGAAGGTGCTGATGTGGGATGAGGGCCAGGAGGGGCTGATAACTCTCTGATGGATATTGAGCTTAGAGGGAGAGAAGCTAGGGGCATGTGACATGGCTGAAGGTACAGTTGAGCCCTGCCTCCGCTTTCTCTTCCTGGTTTCCTGTTTGCCATGCTTTGCCTAAGGATGTCTTTTGACCTCTCTCTTCCTTCTTTCGGACCTCTTGCATTCCCTGCCTTCCTCCACCACTTCCTCCTACCTTTGATTTTCTTTAGGATATATGAGGGCAAACACAGTGACTGGCATCCTGGGTCTGTGTCTACTCTTCATCCTTACCCATTTGGGGTTTCTGGAGATCTGGCTCCAGTTAGGCAGAGAGGGCTCAGCTGTCCTCTGGAGGAGTTTTGGTGGTGGGTGAGCATGTTGAGTTGTCTGGTTCAGGGCAGGGTGGGTTGGATATTCCCCTCTTTCCTCTCATAGGTGCTGTTGAGCCACCAATTTTTGTGGTTTTGTGACCACAAGTGCTGACTGATGCGACATGACTCCAGTCTTGTCAGTGAATCATCATCAGGCTGCTTACTGGAAACTGGATGCAGCAAGGAAATAGGATTTAACCGCTCTCTGCCTCCCAGGTAAGTCCAGCATAGGCTGCTCCCTCCAGCCTTCCCCCCATCCTCCTTCCTTCCCATGAACACCATTTTCCTTATTCCACCAGGGAATCCTCAGACGTCTCTATTCAGAATCTCCCAAACAATTGTTCTCTTTTTTGCATTCTTCTCCTTCTGGCTTTTCTGTGAATGGGGTTAGCAACCAGCACAGGGTTGGGGGCAGGATGGGCAGCTGAAGTGGTCGGGCTGTGCGGACGTGTGGGAGATAGCTGGGTAGTGTTGCTGGGTGTGGCAGTTGGCAGAGCATTTGGGCCTCCCACAGTAATAGAAACTCTCTTTGGCTCCAGCATCCAGCAAGAGGTTCTGGGTTTAACTCCTCGGTAATCCTTGGAGCCTTCCTGGTGCCTGGGGATTCTCTCCCCTGTGTAGTCTCAGTGGATAGCCTGTCTTAACTCTAGGTACATTTTGCCTTGAGGGGGCTTAGTCTAGGATGGTGGTCTGGAGTTTGGACTGGACTGAGCAGTGAACTTTGGGACTCTCCCTAATTTTGGGGTTTCTTTGAATGAGCCACTTTCTTCCTCTAGGCCTTCATTGCCTTAAAAAAAAAAAAATCCCCGGTCCAGTAAGCCATTGCAAAGCATCTCTAGGAAGTTGACAAAGAAATGCTTTTTTTCTGCCTCACTTGTTGCCAATCACAGTAATGGCAATGGTGATTAAAAATGAAAAATGATGATGGCCTGCAGAATCGGGGAGGTCAGTGGCATCATTGATACGATTCACAAAGCAGACTCTCGGTGCCCGCACATCACTAGGAAATCTCTCTCCTATCGAGTAGATGACTACAGCATTCTTGGCCAGTAAAGCCAGTTGGAATTAGCCAACAGCAGATTGGTCTGGGCTCTAAAGATAAAAGGAATTATGCTGGGTAATTTTTGGAGGTACCTATGGGATCCTACCTCTGGCCACACAGTGGTCACCTCTTTCTGCTCATATGTTTCGGTGGGGATGGGGGGTTCCTCTTCCCCATGCTGTTCCCGTTGCTATCCAGGGAAGACTGGCCAATTCTGCTTCCTGTTATTTCTTCTTCTCCTCTATCCGTTTGAGATGAGTCTCTAGGTTGGCTGTGAACAGCCTGAGGAATCCAGGGCTGTTTGGAAGAATCTGGTGTCTCTTCCTTCAAGGACCCTGACAGGTCTCAGCCCTCCAGCAGTACTACAGTGAGGGATGGCAGGGGGTGTTGGAGTGGAGAGATATCGACTTGGGTGCAGCTGGGGAGACTTAAGAGGAGCGAGCCAAGTCCCTCAAGAAGTGTTGGCTAGAGTCTCGCCAGCCCTGGCTGTAGGGCTGGAGCCAGACATAGCTGCTGGCTGTGCTTGGGAGTCTCAGCCCTCATATGTGCCGTGCATCCCTGGGCATAGCTCTTTGTGACCCCATTCCCACGAATAGCCCTGTCCTTGGTTAGATTGGGAAAACCAGAGTGGGAAGTAAAGGGGAGGTTGGTTTTGCTCCTGGTCATGCAGTTATCTCTGTGGCCTCTGATGTTTCCAGAATTGGGATTGGTGCTTCCCTGCTGATTTTCCTATTTTTGTCCCTCATCTGGTTCTTTTCCTCCTTGCTCACCAGTCTGGGTTCTACACACATGACATGGGGCATTGTGTGTTCCCAATGAGGATAGCAGAACAGTTGGTATCTCCTGAGAGAGGGGCCAGCGTATCTGGCACTTTTTTCTTGAACCTTTGAATTTCTGAGGTCTGGGAATCAGGAGGCAGCATGGGGACTCTCCATCCAGGATCCAGCAGAGGTTAACAGAGCTGGTGGCTCTGGAGCTGAGGTGGTGTGGCTTGGCTGGGAGTTGTGGGGGAGAGGCCCTGCCAGGGGCCCTGATTGGTCAGTACCTTCTCTATTCCATTGAATCCTGGTCCAGTCAGCTCTGTGAATTGTTTAATGCATATCTTGGCTCTGTCCCCTGGCTCGAGTGTCCCTAAGGCTGCAGCCACAGCTTTAGAGAAGATCTGTACCTTGTGCTGGTCACTTTTTTGGGCGTGTTACCTCCCTCTGAGATATGTAAGAGATACCACCCTTTCCCACCAGCCTGCTGTCTGTGGGAGGCCCTCATTTTGCTTTGCTTTTCTGAGACTTGGAGTGGCTGTGAGGAAAGCATGGACTGAGTTTGCTGTCTTGCTGGCTCCTTCCACAAGAGCTGCTCATGGGCTGATAAAGCCAGAGAACACCTCCAGGGCCCCATGGCCTGTGCGGAGCCTGGTACCATAGTGTATGTCAAGACTGTGGGGATGGACTGGGGACATGGGGGCAGATAGAGCCACGTGGGGAGGTGGTATGTGTGGTTAGATCACAGGAGCAAGTCCAGGAGGGTGTGGGAGGACAAGTCCAGTGCTCAGTCAGGGCTGCCTGTCATGGCCCAGGATGGATGTGTGCATCTCCTGTGAAGGATTAGCATCTGAGTGCCTGGTACTGAAGGTAGGATGGTGCCCCGATCAGAGTCTATAATGAGGCATGAAGGTATGAGATGGGCATCAGAGTTGTTGGTCCAAGGGAAACTGACCTTTTTTAAGGGCCCTCCTCTCCTTATCTGATTTCATCCTCAGAACAACCATATGACATAGGGGTCACTTCCGTTTTATAGTTAAAGAAACAGATTAAGCGACTTAACCCAAGATTTTGGTAAGTGAGGTTGTTGAGATTTAAATGCATGCACTTCTTATTCCAAAGCCTCTACGTTATCTTTACTCTTTTGGGCTGAAGTCAGACATTTTTGTGAACTAAGATTCTCAGAGGACTGATGTGAACCAGAGTGAAAAGGCAGACACCCAAAGGAACTTTCCAGTCACTGGGGACAGTTGTGCCGCATTCCTTTTGGGGGAGGCAGGGCAGACGCAAATGCCCTTTGGTAGCCATGGACAGGCAGAGCTGAGTAAGGCCAGTACATGGCATCTGCTGCTGTGTACGGAGCCTCTGCTGTATGCCAGGGACTGTGCCAGGCGCTAGAGATACAGAACTCAACAAAGCCAACTCTCCACTTTCATGGGGCATACATTCTAGTGTGGAGAGACACCACTAATAATGATTTTTAAAAATAATTCAAAAATATACAGGATAGACATATATGGAGATTGTGTGGGGATGAAAAGGGGGACCCCCCACACACATAAGGAGGAGAATCCAGATGATGGCCAGAGGGATCTAGAGACTTAGGACCTCAGCCACCTGAAGCCACATCAATTGAGCTTTCCTTCATGGAGTTAGGACTGACACAAACTAACCCCCTCTTTTTTCCTAATAACTTGGGAAATCCATCCAAGGCCCCCATAGCTTACAGGAACTTGTCGTGAGTCAGGGATCAAGGTGGAGTAGATGTCAAGCCTTTGGTCTCCAGCAAACCAGTTCTCTCCTGTCTGCCACAGTTGCCGTTGGCCTTCTGCCTCACACCCTCCCAAGCACCAGCTGACTTCTTTCCTCAGCCTGGTCACTGTGCCCCATACTTGTCCATGCAGCACAGGGAAACGTGCAGGTTAGGTCTTTGCCGAGCCACTGGTCGAATGTTTCTGCAGAAGGCTGGTTCTGAACTCAGCCTGTCCTGCCAGAACGAGCCGTTCCCAGAGCTAATCGTCTCACGATAGGGAAGTGATGGGCACCAGGCATAGAGAAGTGACCTGTGCCAGATGCTTGGTTGAGCTGTGTCTTGAGAGGCAGAGGCAGGTTGGTGGTGCTGGGGACAAGGCAGGCATGTGTCATGTGTTCAGCGCATGTAGCTCCAGGGCTCAGGACTTGTTTACTTGGTGGAAGAGGCAGCGGACCTGCGGAGTCAGGCCATGTGATTCTTCGCTCCTTGGCTGATCATGGACAGCTGACCCGCCGGACTGCACACACTGCCATCTGCTGCCAGGGGTCTGAAGTTGCACAGGGATGAGATAGTGTAGTTGGGGGTGGTCAGGGAGGAGGAGGGTCAGGAAAGTGGGGTTTGTGTTGCTCTGTCTTGAGGAGTCAGCCGACCTCGATTCTGGTCCTAGCTCTTGTTGGTAAAAACTCACTCACTTTCCTCCTTTCAGCTCCAGTTTCATTATCTATGAAATGAGGGGATGGAACCAGAATCTCTTTGGAGGTTCCAGCTCTATCCTGGGGCCTCCCTGAATGTTCATGGAGATGTTCCTCAGCCAATAATTCAAGGTGAGGAAAACTAGGCCCAGGTTTCCACAACAGAAGGGGAGGGATCCTGATGACCTGTCTCAGAGCAGCTGAAGAGGTACTGTCAGAATTAGGGTGGGTGGGTGGGAGGAGGTAGTTTTTAAAGAGCCTCCCAGAAGTGGAAGCAGAGGACTGGAGGTTTCGCGAAGGTTTTGATGAGGATCCACCAGGTGGTAGGGGACATGGCTACGGGCTTCCCCCAGGAGGCTTGTTGGAGATGGGGTTATGTGGGAGCTGCTGGGGGGGCCTGCTGTCCTGCAAGGGGCTGACCCAAGGGACCCTGCTCTAGGAAAGATGCTCCGTCCTGTCTGGCCCTAAACCCTGGAGAGAGAATGCAGCTGTGGATTGAGGGAGAGTCTGTGACCCTTGCTGTCAGGAAGTTTTCCTTTATATTTAGCCTTCTCTTTTCATGTGTTTTTTGAGGCCCTCGACTAAAAAATTAAATTTTAAAAAATAACAATGAAAAAATAAAAAATAAACAAAAATATCTCAGAGCCACTGGTTCCATTTTGGCTTTGTAGTCTTGAGTCACTCTTAAAAAGATAGCAAAATAAAACACATGCAGGAAAGCCGAAGGTCCCAGGCCCAGCCAGACGGGGGCTAGGAGTGGCTGGGACTCTGGCCTAGCCTCTCCATGGCAGCGTTAGTCCCAGACATACACCACTTCTGCAAGGCTGTGTGGGTAGGAGGCCCTGGGGCTGAGGGGGCACATTGTGCAATCTGCTAAGCAGAATGTAGAGTTTTAAAATAGCTACATTTCTCCAAGACACTATCTGCTTGCCGCTTTGTGGGGTGTTTACCTGGGATTAATAATAGCTGAGTGCCACCCCACTGCCAGTATGGAATAGCAAACAACAATCTGGGCTAGGACTCAGGCAGGAGAGGAATGGAGTAATAACCATCGTATCAGGTCACATAGTTCTTTTCACACTTGCTGGCTCATTTGGTCCTCACACAACCCTGAAAGGGTAGGTGGTCTTATCCTTGTCGTTGGTAAAACTGAACCAGAGAGTCAGTCCTGCCAAAATCTGACTGCTTATAGCTGCTTCTCGTGGGTCTCCCATCCAGGTCCTCTGACTTCAGCTGTCGTTTCTCTGGGTTCTGACTAGTGGGGCGGGGACAGAAGTAGGGGAGTGGAGTCTTTGGCAGTTTCCTTAATTTCTGAAGGCCTTAGAGGGCCTAGAGATGCCTTTTCTATGTGTTGAATGGGCAACAAAACCTCAGCATGTCCAGGTTCTCCAACTCTCTGATGCTTCAGACTTCTTGGAGCTCTTCTGAGAACTGGCTTGCACTTCTTGGCTGGGAAGCCAGCCACTCACCATGTGTTCTTGGAGCGGTTTCCTGCATTTGGAAGCTTCTGGAATATGTGATGCATCAAACCACTGTGACACATCTGTATGGCACCTCACGCGTATGCACACAGGCATGCTTCTGCTGAGTGCAGCTCACTTAGAGATGAGGCCCAGTGTAGGGTCTTTGAAATTTTTCCAACACATTTGTAAGAGATGCCCTGAGCCTTGCCCAGCATGCATGTTGTGTGTATGGTGCCTGTTTGCTGGCTAATGTACAGCGCCTGCTGGAAGCCTTGGCTAATGTACAATGTAAAGTAAGGGACTAGAAACACTGGCTTTAGCTCTGAGTGTCTGCTTCATGATTGACTTGAAAAAGTAGGGCTTACCCACAGAGAGAAAGGTGGGTAAGAGAACTCGTGGGTGTCAGTTTTCCTTAAAGGCAGAGCATAACCCCCCACTCTTTATAAGGGCTGCTAAGGTGGAGTATTGGACAGCAGGACTTCTTGGCCAGTTAGCCCTCTTGAGTGACCTTTGTTTAAATAGACCCAGAACTTGTATGAAGGAGGAAATAATGGTTTATCTTTATTTACAGCGGATTTAGCCACAATGGTTTAGGCTTTTTCTGGGGGGTATTCCTTTAGGACAATTGAGGTTGGACAGGGGCAGCATGCATATGTGTCTCTAAATGTCTGTCGTTTGGTATTTCCTGAATGCATCCTTGGCTCATACAGAAACCCTGTGATGGGGAATCCACAGCGGAGTTGTTTTCGTGGATGAAGCCTTCTGTAGCTTCATGTGTGAAGATTTGTCATGTTGGATCCAGTTCATTCTGTCCACTTGAAGGATGGAAAAGAGAGTGGGCAGAACTTGCAGCAAGGAGAGTGATTTGGGCTAGACTTCTGGGAGAACTGTGCATCGCCTCTGCTGAGGGTTTCTGAGGAAAGATGAAGCCTCTTTATTTGAGGTAGGAGACTAGGTGTCCTCCACAGGATCCTCCCAGTCCCAAGTCTGTGGCACTTTTTGAGACAGTCCCTGGAACAGCATGAGGTTTGGGTGCCAGGATCTAGAGCAGGCATTTCTCTCCATCTTTCCCATCTGCCTTCAAGACAGGCCCAAGCTGGATGCAATTGAGGGGATGCATGGGCAGGGTACACCAACGTGGGCGTCGAACCTGGAACTTTGACCTTGTCTCCCTTTACAGAGAGAACTTCTGGCACTGATCTTATAGGAACTGGTGTTATTTGCATATAAAATAAGAGAAAGGCATGTTGTCCCTCATCTTTTCCAGGAAAGAGCCCTGAGCTGCTCTAATCCTATGGTGGGGAGGGAGGAGGGCCGTGTAGAGGATGCAGGGCCAGACATGGTTTGCTGGGAAGAAGGTAGGAGGTGGGAGAGGAACATCCCAGGGCAGGCCCACAACTCTGGGAGCCACAGACATTGCCTGCTGTGCTAAAGGCAAAGGCATGTGTTCAAATGGGCCTACTATTTAGAGGTAACCCACAGTCTGAAATAAATCAGTTAATGGCTAAATGAGAGTTGTATTAAATATGGAAAATCATATTTTTTGTGTGTCATCACCACCTACAGATTTAGCATCAACAGGCCTGAAAGGCTGAGGACACTGAAATGGGCCCTGTCCATAAGATCATGCTTATTTTATAATGACTTTTTGTCTCTTTTCGTTCCTTTTTCCCACTCTTTCTTATTCCTTAGGTCTACGTGAATATTTACTTATGCAGTTGTGTTATTTCCTTGGGGTACGGTTCTTCCAGTGTCATTGGCATCAATGAATATGTGACTTTGATTTCAAGTGTAAACAAACCACTGGTTCAGGGCAGGCACGAGCCGTCTCTGAGACAAGGACTCCAGCAGCTGCCTACAGATGCCCTTCCCCCAATAGCCCTGGACTGTTTCGGCCAGACGCCTGAGACGAGAGTCAAGGGTGTTCTTGCAGAGACCTGCTCAACCCCATGTCATGTGTCCTGCCTGGAGGGTGGTGCTCATACATGCATCTTCCAGCGTTATTAGCTGATACTGCTTTTCAGCTTGACCCGAGGAGTGGTATTAGAAGTTTGAGACCGTACATCCCTTGCTAGGTGAGAAGGGGGTCAGAGAGGACAGGCACAGACGGAAGAAGGGGAACGCAGGCTCTGGCCACTAGCCTCTCTCAAGACAGGTGAACTTTGTGTTAAGCGAACTCATTTAATCTTTTGGGCCTAATAGAAGTTATTTGTATTTTCTCTCCTTCTCTCTTTTCCCTCCTCTCTCTCACTCACCCTCCCCCCACTCCCCAGCCTCCAAAGAATTTAATCTGCTGGACAACAAACAATACTGTTATAAAACTTTGAAAACAAGAGGGCGCGGCCTCCCTGACGAGGAGAAGGGCATGCCGGGTAACGGCCTGAGGGAGCGTGCCAGGCCTGAGATGGAGCCGGGCGAGAGCCCAGTTGGCTGGGTACCTGGGCGCCTGCCCCTGCATAGCCCACTAGCCACGCCATCCCCAGGCCAGAGGGGAAGGAACCGAAACAAAAGGAGGGGCAGAGAAACGCTTGAAAAGGGAAGTTGCACATGTTCCCCTCTCTCTGATCTGATGGGAATGCACTAGACTGTGAAACTTCCTCCTCCACCTCTTCTCCCGAGCTCTTCCCTCCCTCTTACCGTCCTTCCTCCTCTCTCCTCCCTCCTTTCTCCTCCTTCCGCCTCCTCCCTTCTCCTGCCACTCACTGTTCTTGAGCCTGGCAGACAGAGGTCCTGATAGCAGAATGAGGCTGGAATAGCACTGTAGGTGCAGCTACCAGCTGGGCCAGCCAAAGGGGAAGGAGAGAAAGTGGGCTCGCAGTTGGCTTTGGACTCAAATCTACCCTCTGTCTGGCCCAGCCTCCCCTCCATTCTATTAGGGAAGTGGAACCACGTCATGTCACAGGGTGTGCCCAGTCCATGTGTGTGGACCAGGTGTGTGCGCAGGTACTGGGGAGAACTGCCACTCGGAGGTTAGTTCAGGAAGCACCCTGGGCTTCCTGGTGCTCCCCTTGGGCTGTGCTCTGCTCTGGGGAGGCTGTTTGACTTGTTGAAATGCTGTCTCCTTTGAGATGCTGTGCTCTCCCTCCAGGGAGGAGCAGAGGCTGTGCTGCAAGAGGCTGGGGCGTGTCTCTGGAGGAGCTCTTGGGAACAGGAACGTGCTTCTCCCAGCGAGAGCAGCCATGTCGTCTTGTGAGTGTGGTGCCTGGTAGGATACTGCATCTGTTAGTTACTTCTCGGTGGCTGAAGGAGGTCACCAGCTCTGCCTGGGGGAGGTGGAGAAGCTGGGCTTTGGGGCATCTCCCTCCCTACCTCCAGAGTTAGATTTCACCTGAGACTGTGGTTTCGCTTTTGAGTCCATCTTCACTGAGTCAAGCAGATGATTTAGGAATGACCAGGGAGCAGCACTGGTGGTTTGCCTTTGGATCTGCATTGGTTTGGACCCATGAACTCTGTGGTGGGCATTGTGTTTGTGTAATAGACCATTGGTATGCTCATTTTTCCTCTTGCAGAAAGCACTAGCTTCCTTGAAAGCAGTTCAGGGCCATGCCCATCGTTCTGTGCCACAGCTGAGCCCTTCTACTGGGGGAACATGGAGACACTCGAGCTCCAGTCTTCATTCCACTCCTCCTCCTTCCCTTTGCCCTACACTGTCTCCTGCTGTCCCCCCAGCTCATCCCAGGGACAGGGTAACCTTGGTGCATCCTCCCATCCAGCCAGCAGTCCCGACCCAGGGCCCCTGCGCCTGGACTGAGTCTGGGGTTTATGTCAGTAGTGTTAAGGGAGGCATGGAAAACTGAACTTTTAGGAGTGCAGCTGCCTAGGAACATAGACCTTCATATCTCTGACCCAGGGGAAACTGGAAAAACCGATGCTGGGTCCACGTAGACTTGGAAGGCTGTTAACTTCTTGCCTTGTTACCTGAGTAGCCATTTGAGGGACACTGTGGGTTTGGAGGATGTGATTCCCACACTGGGGCTCAGGGCCTGGGAAATGCAGTGGTCCCTGGGTTCTGAGTCCTCCTTTGAAGGCCACCCTGCCAGAAAGGAAGAGTCTGATGGAGGTTTCTGGGGACTTTGGGCCAGCCAGTAACTCCATGCTCCCTCTGCTCCACCCTTGGCCCCTCATGTATATATCCTTCCTTTTATCACCGTTCCCTCTGATTCACAGCCCCCACCCTGACAGCTAAAGACAGAATGCCCAGGCTGCTGCCTAGAATGACAGGAAGTTGGACTGCCCTTTCAGTTTATACGTGCAATGGCCTGGAACTGTCTCTTGAGGGCAAGACATTCCCCTTTTACAAAAGAGCCTTCCCCAGGCCCCTCTCTCACCAAAATGAGCTCTTCCTTGCTGCCAGGAGCCCTGAAATCAGCATTCCCAGAGGAAAGAAGATGGCCATCTGGGCTTGGCTTCCGGCTCCCCCCATCTGGCTGGAACACACATCAGTCACGTAAGTAGCTGTGACTCAGCACCCAGCACTGCCTTGGCAGAACCTTCCCACGTTCTGGATTTGCACACACTGTGGTAGCGCAGCACAAGCAAGCAGGGTTAGGTAACTGGGGACCAGTGTCTGTTTGTTCAGTGGGTTTGCTTATGGATTTCAGAAACAAGGATTCCCTCATCTTCCCATTTTCCTCCCATGTTATTTTTTAGGTACCATGCTAGGCTTTAAAGACAAATCATCATTTATAGAATGAAGTAGAAGCTGCCTTTGCAATCTCCAAACTATTTTTAACCAACAGCCTATAGATTGTATTTAACCCTCAGATGTGTTTGGCCTGCACGGGTTTTTGTTTTTGTTTGAGACAGGGTTTCACTCTGTAGCCCAGGCTGGAGTGCAGTGGCACGATATCAGCTTGCACAACCTCTGCCTCTGGGGCTCAAGCAGTTCTCATGCCTCAGCCTCCTGAGTAGCTGGGACTACAGGTGCGTGCCACCACACCTGGCTAGGGTTATTTTAATGTGTCTGATTTTGCATGCATTTAGACAAAATATGGCCTCTCCAGTTCACTGTATTTCTGCTGCATGCTGTTGCTGCTTCTCTGTCTCAGGTTTCCTGCCCAAGCCCTCTGAGCATTTGAACGTGCTGTGAGCAGCCTACCTCAGCCTCCTGTCTTTACACATGAAGACACTGAGGCCCATTCAGGGCAAGTGGCGGGTCCCTGTTCTCAGAGTTGGGGCCAAGCAGGTATTAAAACCATTGTGTTCTGATTCACTGTGTGCCCAGGCAGATTAATGCCCTGGTGTGAGGTCGAGAAGCCTCCAGGTAGAATATGGGGACAGAAGTGGACCAGGTTGGAGTATAGCTCCCACACCTTTTCCCTGCGTGGCAGCACTCACAAGACTGACAAGCCCACCCTTCTGGGTGGGTGATTTTCCTCCCCAGACAGCCGTGCCAACCCTTTCACCTTCAGCCAGTTTGTTTGGAGTCATTAGGCTGAGGTGGGTAAAACCCATCACCCTCCTTGGATGGCAGAGCTCTCAGCAGGCTGGGATTTTCATGGGCTGCCTTCTTACAGGTCTAGGTGGCCTTCGGGCATGGTGCCAGGGAGAGCAAGCCCCTTCCAGCCCTTACCAAACTAACTGGCTTCTTCCTACTAGGGAACAGCCACCAGCTTGTTTCAGCAAAGAGTCATTGCTCAGCTGACTCTGAGAGGAGAAAACTGGTTCTGTTGGGAGAGCTGAGACCTGAAGGACCCCTTTTATCCAGCGGAATTGGAAAGGCAAAGGATTTCAATACTAACATGATTTTTTCTCCACTTCTTTTAGAGTGTTTAATTAAAGTGATGCATTGTTAATGGCTTCTTATCTCTTCTTCCAGAGAGTTAAGAGTTAAATTTTAGAATCCAGGAGTGGGGACCCAGACTCTGGCTTCTGTTAACTCCCTCAGTGGCAGTGGCACCCTGCTGTGCACAGCCCCTCTGCTGTACTCCGAATGGTCCCTTACGGGTAGCAGGAGAGACATTAAATAATCACACTGATGACCAAGTGAGATAAGTGGTTTTTGAAGGAAAGAACTTGAAGCCGGCGAGGACCACTTAACCTTCTAGCAAGGGCAGGACTCAGGGAGGCTTTCCTGAGCTGCGGGGAGGATGACTGAGGTTCCCTGGAGTGGTGGTGGGTGGGGGCGGGGCTGAGGGGTGGTAGCTAAGGGAGGGTGAAGGAGAGTATTCCAGAAGAGACAACAGCTTAAGCAGGGCCTTGCCATAGAGGAAGGTGCTTTCTGATCACCGCGGGACACCTGTGTGATAGCTCCTAGGGAGGGTGTTTGTGGATACTGGTAACTAAAAGTTGACAAGGAAGAGTGGTTAAAAGGAAAAGCAGAAAAGTGAGAATCTCATCAAATCCCCTCATTTGACAGGATTTGGACTCCCAGTAGTAACTGTCCTTAAACACTCACTCCAGACCTTACAACCCTGGCTGTTACCTGGTTAACAAGCCCCAGGTGTTGGCTACAGGTGTCATCACTGAGAGCCCTTGTGTGCAGATCTGCCCCAGCTCTCCCAAGTGTGGCTGAGGCTAGCGAGTCCCACCGTGGGCCGTAGAGCCTAGCGCTGGTGTCAGAATTGCTTGTTGTAGGTTCATCTTCAGCCTCTTTCCCACAGCCACAGCCATGCTGGGGAAAGACGGCAAAGGCGCTAGAGGAGCAGGAGAACAAAGCAAGCTGCCTTAGACCACCCGGCCTTCGCAGAACCCAGATCATGCTCCTGTCTCCCCCTAAGTATAACGTGTTATGTAGTCAGTATGATCCCATTCAGTGCAGAAGTATCGCTTAGGAATTTCCTGCCCCACCCACCCTGTTTTGTTCTTAATGAAGTTCCAGAACAAAACGAGATGATAGTCAAGTTATGGAGCAGGCTGCAGTGGGTACAAGGGCAGAAACACAGTCTTTGGAGTTAGACCTGGGATCTGCATTTATTGGTTGTGTGACTGCAGACAAGTTATTTAGCCTCATTAAGGATGAATTTCTTCGCAAAAATTGGAATAATACCTGCCCCATACGACTGTTGTGAGAATTAAATACCACAACTTTTGATGTTCAAATTCTATTTCTTCTCCTTCTAGCAACACATACTGTTAGTGCCAGGAACCATAAAAATTATAAGCCTGTATCTAGAGGCCTGAAAGAAACCTAAAATATACAGTTTCTACTCTGTCTCTTTTCTCTTGGTTATGGTATCAGAGGAAATACACATATTTTCTTAGCTTCAAACAACCAAAAAAGATGATGCAGTAAGGAGATGGGAAATCTAATTTGGAATACAGTGTGCAAATCTTACTTTCAAGCAGATTTTGAAAATAAAACTCAATTCTTATGTTAGAGGATTATCTGCGTAATACAATTATAGGGTACCAGTTTTTAAAGTCACATCAGAAGTTAAGTAAGATTGCAGATTGACGGGGTCACATTTGAATGTTCTGATACTTACATATGGGGTGGGAAGGAGGAACGCATGCTCTTCTCAAGTAAGACACATAGAAGAGTTGTCCTGACCCAGGTGAGACTCACCGTTGTGTAGCTGGAGCTTCATTCCACAGGCAGATAGGATGCTTGTGTCCTGATGAAGTAAGAGAATATATCTGGAAACACTTTGTATACTGTGAAATACTATACAAATGCAGGGCAGTACAAATGTAAATATTAATGTATTTTAATAATAATTTTAGCTATTTTATTTCATCATATATAATAATTTGTAGTGACTGGTGTGAAGTTAAATAGAGTTAACCTAGAATTAATGAGTTTTGTATTGCTCTCATCTATTTGAAGCATCAGCTGTGCCTTTCATGTTGCTTTGTGCAGCCCTGTGTAACCTCCTCTGTGCCTTTCCCATGGAGCACTGTGTCATATCACAAGTAGAACTGCAAGAAGATATTTCTCCTCAGGGCAGAGGCTGGGTCTTCCGATTGAATCTCCCTTCTTTCTTCATTGAGATCCTCTTCTTCTGGAAGCTGGTTTCACATGGTGGCTTAGATTTTTCCATCTTTGTATCTAGCACCATTTGAAATCAGTGTTTTAGGAGTAAGAATTGCAGCACAGCCAAGGGTGGACTGCAGAGGAACTGCTGCTCATGGGACTGGCTCCTCTCCTCTTGCCACTTGAGTCTGTTCGAGAAGTCCAGGGAAGAACTTGAAGAGCAAAATACACTCTTGAGTTTGTTGGGTTTGGGGAGAGGTGACAGTAGGGAAGGGGGTTGTGTTTAAAATAAACACAGTGGCTTGAGCAGGGGCAGAGGTTGTGATGCTATTTCTGTTGACTCCTAGCAGCCATCACCAGCATGAATGTGTTGGTAGGGCCTTCGAGTGTGGCGATTGTCATATTCTGTTGGATAACAATATATTGGGTATCGATTGTCATGGGGCAGGGGAGAGGGGAGTACACCTAGAGGACCATTTTGTCCACATCGGCACCGTCAGTCTGCTCTTAGAGGATGCCCTGGAGTATTCAGCGTCGATTGCGGGGCACCCGAAATCAGACTTGCCACCTGGACTGTCGAGGTGCAGACCTTAGGAGTACCACTGGCCCATCTCTTACACAGGCTGACCGATTTCTCCTGGTGTTCAGAGTCTGTTTTTGTCTAGCACCATTTGAAATCGGTTATGATGTAGGGGGAAAAGCAGCAGCCTCGAAGCCTCATGCCAAGTCTGGGCAGCAGCAGCCTGTGGTTTCCTGGAAGATGGATGGGCAGAGAAAGGGGAAGGAAGATCATGCTTTTCCCTACTAACTTCTTTAACTGCATGTATGATACATTATTGCAGAGGTAAGAGATAGTTTAATGGATTTTTAAAAACAAATTACTATAATTTATCTGATGTTCTCAGTTGCATTTTGCTGAAATGTAGTGCTATTCTAAATTCTGTAAATTGATTGCTGTTGAGTTATCTTTCTGTTGAGAAGAGTCTATTCATGCATCCTGACCTTAATAAATACTATGTTCAGTTTATCATGTCTGTTTTTCATCCGTTATTTCCCATTCATAATTCTGTGACGATAAGAAGTGGGTCCTGAAAAATTAATTGGCTATGCAGATCTTGCCTACTTCATAAAGAATTTGAAGTAGGTTACAGCCAGCCAGACATTAAAAATGAAGCCCATTAAGACAAGAACGAAATTCTATGAGCCAAGAAATAAAATGAGAGAAAAGATTAGGGAAGAGAAGAAATGTTAAAGATCAAGGCTAAGGGATACTCCCTACTGAATGGGAAAACTCCTGGGTTCCACCTGGGCTGTAGACACAACCCTTCTGCCAGCAACTGTTCCTGCAAGGAGCTTGTGCTCAACTAAACATACTGTCACGTGGTTCCTTGAAGGGGCACAGCACTGATTTGACTTGCATTATAAAAGATTGAGTGGTGCTTTTGACTATTAGTTTATGTCAACACTTGAAAACAAGGTGAGCCAGTTTTTATTCGTGTTTGTTTGTTTGTTTGTTTTAGACGGAGTCTCACCCTGTCACCCAGGCTGGAGTGCAATGGCACCGTCCCTGCTCACTGCAACCTCTGCCTCCCGGGTTCAAGCAATTCTGCCTCAGCCTTCCGAGTAGCTGGGATAACAGGCGTGCGCCTCCACGCCCAGCTAATTTTTGTATTTTTTAGTAGAGACGGGGTTTCACCATGTTGGCCGGGCTTGTCTTGGACTCGTGACCCCGTGATCCACCCACCTCAGCCTCCCAAAGTGCTGGGATTACAGGCGTGAGCCACCGCGCCTAGCCCAGTGAGCCAGTTTTGTAAAGGTATTCAGAGATTAGCCAGATTTGATTTGATAGGGGATCAAGCTTGTAGGATCTTCAGGAAGGCAGGCTGTGGCCCCTTGATCAGGCTTTTTGCACAGGAGGTGCATGACTGTGAACTACCGGCAGTACAACTCTTTTAAGCCAGTGGCTTGCAATAAATGATGGCAGATCAGCCACCTAGGAAGCCATTTCTAAGCCCAACCCACTGCCACAGTCTTCCCCTAGATGGCTGCCCTGCCCAGTGGCTGAGAGTGGGGGGCAGAAGTAACATTTGCTGGGAAGACTTTCCAGTATATGTGTTGCACCCCCTCACTGCAGCTGCAGTGCTGTTTCAGGCTGTTGATGGAAGAACCCATGTTCTAATCCCCAGGATGTGGTGGGAAGACCCTAAGTGGTGGTGTTAGTTAAGACCGTAAGTTATATTGTTTTGTTCACTTCCCACTGGATAGGCTACAATAGTATTAAATACCTATAGGTCAGACATCTTTGGGGTCTGTTGTACTACCTACCAATTAAACAGTTTTTGATCCACCCACCACGCTCAAAGCTCCAGCCTAGGTGTTGCAAATACAAACAAGACAGACTTGCTCTCAGGAGGCCCTGATTCCAGTCCTCAAATGAGTAAGTGTGAAATTGAGTTCAGCATTAAAGCACAAAAACAATGATTTTGAGACATCTTTTCTATAAAAGAAGTTTATGGTACTCTCATTGAATGCTTAAATAGTGCCACATTGCTAAGTCATAAGAAGCAAAATGTAACTGCGGTGCCTCTCAAACAGGATTATTTTGTTTTATTCATTTGGATGTGGACAGCTCTTTATCTAAAATTGCCATTTTGAGGTGGTTTTGCACAATAAATTGGTAATTATGTAGAATGTTTCTTCCAGAGACAACATCTTGAATCGGGTTTAAGAAGCCATGCTGTCAACCTAGGTGGAAAATGCTTTGTAGGACATGGGTCCTGCTTATCTAAATTTTACCAGATTTTATTAGCTGTGAATTTATAAGCGGGTCTTGGTGAATAGATAATGAAAAAAATTGAGTGGGGAGGCTTATTAGACTGACAGCACCTTCAAGCCTCATGCAAGTTGGACTGGAAAATCCCACCTGTGGAAGTAAACACTGATGAGTCCTTAATAAATATGGATGAGACAAGTCAAATATTTGGCCAATTTAGGTGAAACAGAAATAAGTTTAGAACCGGGCAATTATTTGTGTAACATACTGGCCCAGACCTTCACTTTGAGAAGCTGGTGTGTAGTTTCAGGAGAGTACCTGGCAGACTAGTGTGTCCATACTTCGATGGAGCTTGAGAGTTTTCCTTGAACACAAAAGTCGTATTTTTTAGTTTATTCTAGTATGATGGTGCCCTACCCTATCTTCCTATTCAGTTCACCCAAAGAGCCTTTAAATTAGTGTTCCCTGGGTCCCATCCCTAGTCTCTGGTTTTGCTGGTCTGGGAATGGGCCTGGACATCACTGTCGTTTTAAAGTTGAGAGCCTCTCTTCTGTGGTCTTGTTCCTAAAACGCTTTACTATTCAGTGTGGTCTGAGGGCCCCCAGCATTGATGTGTTAGTTTCCCGTGGCTGCCCTAAAAAATTACCACAAACCTGGTGTCTTAAAACAATACACATTTATTTGTACAGTTACAGATGTCAGAAGCCTGCAATCAGCTCACTGGACTGCAGGGGCCACCCGCCCTCTCAGAAGCACCGGGAGAGAACAGGTTTTCTTGCCTTCAGCTGCTAGAGCTGCGTTCTTTGGCTTGCACCCCCTTCCTCCGTCTTCCAAGCCAGCAGGGCAGTCTTTTGCTTCAGTGACCATGTTGTCTTCTGGCACAGTCAAATCTCCCCCTGCCTCCCTCTTAGAAGGACCCTTGTGATTACATTTAGGGCCCCACCTAGATAATCCAGGATAATCTCCCTATTTCAATTTTCTTAATCTCATCTGTAAAGACCCTTTTACCATATCAAGTAACATTCACAGGTTCCAGGTATTAGGACTTGGATCTCTTTAGAGGCCATTATACAGCCCACCACAAACAGCAGTCCTTAGGCACTCATTAGAAATGCAGAACCTCAGGCCCCAACCGATACCTTTCGAATCTTCTGATTCTAATTTAAGAAAATCACCATGTCACTCACTAGCACACTAAGATTTGAGAAGCATGATGCTATGGGAACCTAACCAAAGAATTCTTAAGTCCCAACTTAAATAAAAGTTTACAGAGTATTTTTCCTAGGAACGCTTTCAGGTGGAGGAGATTAACCAGACGATAGATAATTTTCCTGAACACCATTCTGAAGTGCTTCTCTAAGCATTTGTTCCTGAATTCTCTCTCAATGAAGCCACAAGCCCCAAACACCAGGATTACTGTTTACAGGGGTTCCTGCTTACAGTAGTTTAGCACAGGGTTTGCCACTGCAGCATATTATTATAGTTGTTTTGTAAAAAGCTACATGAGAGAGGTAAATCTTATAAATGGAGGTGGAGTCTCCTAACATCAGTTTTACCACCTCTGTACAGGTTTCCCTGGGCTATGTACTATCAAATCAGGAATCGGGATGGGCGGCTTTTTCAAATGTTAGCTATACTTTTGGCAATTTGTTCAAACGTTCTGCTGGTATGTGAGCGGGAAGGAAAAATTGTTTATTGACCACAGATCCACAATATTATACTTCTCCTATACTTAAGCAATAAGGGACAGCATTTAAAACTCTTTTAAAAATGTTAATCTTGGCTGGGCACAGTGGCTCATGCCTGGAACCCCAGTAATTTGGAACACTGAGGCAGGCAGATTGCTTGAGGCCAGGAGTTTCAGACTAGCTTGGACAACATGCGAAAGCCCGTCTCTACAAAAAAAAAAAAACAAAAAAACAAAAATTATCCAGGCATGGTGGTGCACACCTGTAGTCCCAGCTGTTGGGGAAAGCTAAGTTGGGAGGATCCCTTGAACCCAGGAGGTTGAGGCTGCAGTGAGCTGTGATTGAGCCGCTGAGCTCCAGCCTGGGTGACAGAGCGAGACCCTGTGTCAAATAAAAAATAATTTTGATTTCACGGAAGAAGGAGAAGAGGACTAGTCTTATACCATATCCCAAATGAAATTTAAAATGTCTTCTGGGAATCACAGCAATGACTCAAACTTCTGAATAGTGACTAAGTTTGAGCTGGTAAGGAAGGGATTGTCAAATGCCGTGACAGTCCACAGGAGGGCAGCAGTGCTCCGATTTACAAAGGATTAGTCATACTAGTGTAACCTTTTCTGAGTGAGCCTAGAAATTCTGATGAAAACAGTGTAGTCCAGGAAAAAAAAAAAATCCATATGTACAATCACTCAATTTTGAATCATTTCTGGAAGTTATTAGACTCCATGTTAAATCCTACTTAAGTACAAGTATGCAAAATTTAATGCAGAAAAGCTCATTCTTGGTTAAAATGTTAGCTGAAAGACATTACTGTTTTAGAATATCATAGAATTGACTATTTCCCACAAACCCTAAAATCTACTTTAACACCACAAATTCATATTCCTTCAAATCTCAAGTCCCTTCAGCATTCTTACAGATTTATTGTTAGTTACCTTACAAAGTAACTAACTCTTCTCCAAGTATTTTATCCCAATTTAAAAAATACATTAGTCTCAAGGTCACATAAGATTTTCCAAAATGCTCTATTCATAGTCAATATAATTTTCAGGCTGGGTGTGGTGGCTCATGCCTGTAATCCCAGCACTTTGGGAGCCCGAGGTGGGCCGATCAGCTGAGGTTGGGAGTTCGAGACCAGCCTGATCAACATGGAGAAACCCCGTCTATACTAAAAATACAAAATTAGCCAGACGCGGTGGTGCATGCCTGTAATCCCAGCTACTCAGAAGTCTGAGTCAGGAGAATCGCTTGAACCCAGAAGGCAGAGGCTGCAGTGAGCCAAGATCATACTATTGCACTCCAGCCTGGGCAACAAGAGCAAAACTCCGTCTCAAAATATATATATAAAATACATATATATATAATTTTCACCTAGTGTTTTATTAAACAGAAAGATTGCTTCTGTATTTTTATATTTATTTGAGACAGTGCTTCTGTATTTCTAAACCACAGATAGCCTTGTTCAGTTAGCCAAACAACAAAATCTTAATTCAAGTCTTCAATGAAATTTTCTGATTAAATAGGCTGAATTAAGAAAGCCATAATTTTCTTCTATAAATATAAGCCTTTAACGTCTATCTTTACAAGTTTATATAGAAAAATTGACTATGGGGCTTGAGATTTACTAATGCATGGGTTTTCAACCTTAGCTGCACATTGGAATCATTTAGGACGCTTGGAAATCCCTACATCCAAACCACATCCCAGATCAATTACACTAGAAATCTCTAGGGGTGGGACACAGGTGTCCATAAATCTCCCCTGGTGATTGCAATGTGCAACCATGGCTGAGAAACACTGAAGCCTGCTCTGAGAAATTTAGCAATCCGACTTAATTCAAATCTGCAGAGAGAGCAACAATGATTTTTGCAGAAACAACCAAATCCTACTAGTTACATAAATTTTATACTTTGTTGGGACTTGGGTTTTTATTTAGCTCTACATATGCGTTAATAGGATGCAGAAGATGTATCTTCTACTGGACACATGTATATATAGATGCTTAAATGTGGCTATCCCAAGGTTAGGTAATAATAAAGACTAAGAGCTGGGCAGAAATCAGGCACAGTTTCATGAAGGGTAATATCTGAGCTGGGCAACAGGACAGTAGGTGTTTCAAGCAACAGTGAACAAGGAATACAGCAGAAAGCACAGGGGAAATGGTCAGGCTTGACTCAGAGTAGGTTATTTGAAGAAGTGCAATAGAAAAGGCTTGGGGAAGAAAGTTGGGATTTAATTGTAAAAGGACTTCATCCAGTAGGTAATGTGATGTCACTGGATATCTCTGTGCAGTATTTATGTGATGGGTTGGTGGGAGTGGAGAAGCCTGGGGATACTTAAGGGTCTGAGCTAGGAGGGACAGGAGGAATGGCTGTGGGAGTGGAATGGTTAGAAGATGGGCCCAGTTAGAAACATACTTCAATTTGAGACAAAACCCACTAGAAATAAACACATCATCATGAAACATCTCCAAATGTACAATTTTATTTTAACAGATTTCAAGAGTCCATTTTTGAAAAAAATGAGCAATAAAGAACCTCTATCAGTGAGACTTCTCATTTTATAGCAAATAGATTTTTGCAGCTTAAAAAATTTTCTTAAATTCATATATGCTTCTGTCATTTAAACAAACTTCCAGAGAAAACTGGTCTCTATATATTTAAGTAACGAATTTGACAAAATACATATTTATACATATATAGATCTCTAATATAATATTAAATTTGAAAAAATCAAATGTGAAGCAGAAACTGCTATAAAAGTATATTGTGTAATATTTATTTTATACATTAAAGTATTTGGTTGAATATACTTCAATTAGGTTTCTAAAAAACACCATTCTTTGCTTCTTACTAATTGCGACATTCTTGAAAAGCATGTGAAACGGGTATAAACTTCAACTCTGTGCTTAATTCAGAATTCCTGTTTGTTGTCCTCAAACTTTTATCTTCCTAAAGCATCTCGCCAGAGATTACAAAGGAAAGGAACATTTACAGAGCACTATAAACATGTCTTTGGACAGTAAAACAGTATTTATTCTTCTACACTCTTGATTCTCCAATCATATCTTCCTCAAGGCAACGTCTCTTTGACCCAATTTGTGCAACTAAACATAAAATTTCAAAACACAACTTTTAGCAGTGTGATCTGAATTGCAGTGGCAGTCCCTGCTTTTCGCCCGCTGGCTTCTTTGAAAGAAACTGCTTGGCTAAGGGACTCAGTAGAGGGCCGAGATCTGCCTGAGTATAAAGTGCTACCTGAGCTATATTTACTTTTTCCATCCCTTGGTACAATCAATAGCAAATAGACAAAGTGAAGTTACCTTCTTGAGATACGTGGCTTACTTTGTACTCCGCCTTTTAGGAGATGACGTAAGACACATACATAGATAAGAGGCTTCTACTAGCCAAGGCAATGTAAATGGACTAAGATTCTCACATGACTTGAGGTTATCTGATGAATTTATTCTCTTCAAAACCACCTACTTTTAGAGGGCATGTTTAACCCCGCTCTTTATTTAAGGAGGGAAAGAAAAACACATGTAACCAGAATTCAGAGTGGGTCACTCAACCTAAGAGAACATATGGAGTTCTCTTTGGGAAAACCACAAGGCTACAGTGTTCACATCACACCATGAAGTGGCACTCCTGTTACGGCTGTCAGAGACCTCTCACTTCTTATGAAAGGATGCATCTGATTCTGAAATTACTGATATATTCGATCAGTTAGGGATGTTTTAAAAAGTGAAAACAAATGCCACACATACACTTTCTAGCTTTCTGAAATCACCAAACACATTACAAAAAATAGAGAATTTACCCTATTAACTTTTAGAGAATTTTTCAATAATATTCTTCGTTAAGGAAGTCAAGCTTGTGCATATTCCCAATTTTCAGTGTTCTTGTTTTTAATGCACAAGAGCCAAAGTAGCATACACATATTCATAAGGGCTTTTTACAATGAACGATATATAAAATACATTCTATAGTTGGTGAAAGAATAATCTTCAGAGTTGGCATTAATCTTTGAACAAAAAAGATTTCAAGCCACTTTCTTTACAAAGAAAATACAATTTCATTGTGAACTATATTTCTCTAACTTTGTCAATTTTATAAAATACAGCATATCCCTGCTTTAATACAACCAGGCATGCTGTGCTGACTGGTCCAATAAGTCTAAGTGTTATTTAAGGGAAAACAGGCAATCTGTTCATACCCAAATTCATACACGTTTCAAAGAAGCATCAAAGGATGCTACCTACATTCAAACCACATTGGAAAGTTAGTTAAGCCACAGTTGCACTTATGAGAGTGAAACCAGAGAATAACAACTATTGAAGATTTTAATAGAGTCAAAAGATGAACTGGCAAACCAGGTTGTGGAATCCATTCAGCCTCTCTGCTCTGCTGGAGCGGTCGATGTAGTCTGGTAAGTGGCATATTCAGCTCCACCATCTGCTTTCCTGCAAACCAAGGTATAAAGATCATGTCAAAGATAAATATAATTAAGTATAGAAATTAAATTCCAGAAGCCTATTCAGAAAATGAACAATTAAAAAAATACAGTAATGAGCCGCCAACCTGGGAAATAAATTATTCTTTTAAAATAATTTCAAATGTTCAACTGGTCTCACTGTAAAAAAAAAAAAAACCTTCCTTTATCCCTGTCTTATATTTTTGATCCCCTCCAAAACAAGAAATAGAGCAGTAGCATACAAAGTACTTAGTAACTATGTCCTCATTTTGATGTAGGGCCAATGGGAAAGACAAACGCATGCTTTCCTGATCCCTCCATTTTAAAGCTGTAGCTCTGGCACAGAACCTTTAAAAAGATAGTGGTTCTAAGTGTTCAAGTATGTGATGCCTCATCTACCCCTCACTGTCAAGAAAATCATGTATTCCACTAAGAGTCTCCTAAATAACTAAAGTTTACATCACACTTTTAGTATAACAATAGACATCTTTGTAAAACCTATTATTCTAGTCTAGTGCTGGCCAAAGATAGATGATGCCAGTCATACAAGTAATTTAAAGTTTTCCAGAAGCCACTTTTAAAAACATAAAAAGGCAAAAATAATTTTATTTTCTTTAACCGAGTATAACCAAAATATTGAGATGTATTTTACATTTTTTTGGCTTAGTCTTTGAAATCCAGTGTGTGTTTGACACTTGCAGCATACCTGACATTGGACTAGCCACTTTGGAAGTCCTTAGCAGTCACACATGGCTATTGAATACTGAATTGGACAGCACAGCTCTGGGCCCTCCCTGCCTTAGTAAATTGACTTTAATAGACAAATGAAAATCAAATTTGGACCAGTCATTATTTACTAGTATGTGTGCCACAGCAAACACATTGCCTTTCCAATGTCACAGCTAAGCATGTTAATTTTGGATACTTTAATAACCCATTTATGCCTAGTGTTCCATTATTGGAAAGCTAAGCATGTGGAATTTATCTCCTACTGCTCAAGGTCATCGCCAGGGTCTGACTGCAAAAATTCAAAAAATTGCAACCTCAGGCATAAATGGGTTTGTTCTTTGTCGGGGAGGCCATCATTATGGTTCTCCACTGTGTCATTACTATACTTATAATACTGCAGTTCCCTAAGGACTGTTGTGATGACAGACTTGTTTGGCCTGTCACTGAATTCTCCAAGACCACTATATTTTTCTTTTCTTTTCTTTTTTTTTTATTTTGAGACAGAGTCTTGCTCTGTCACCCAGGCTGGAGTGCAGTGTGGTGTGATCTTGGCTCACTGCAACCTCCTCCTCCCAGGTTCAAACAATTCTTGTGCCTCAGCCTCCTGAGTAGCTGGGATTACAGGTGTGCACCACCATGCCCAGCTAATGTTTGTATTTTTAGTAAAAACAGGGTTTCACCATGTTGGCCAAGCTGGTCTCAAACCTTAAGTGATCCGCCCGCCTCGGCCTCCCAAAGTGCTGGGATTATAGGTGTGAGCCACCAGGCCTGGCCACCACTATATTTTTCTAAGTAAATATTTTTTTCCCATAGTAGTAGAATCTCTTTCTTTAAATAAAGTTTTAAATAAAAATCCAATCTATGCCAAAGACAAAAGGCATTAACATAAGTTTAAAGAAACATTTATTGGATATAACAATGAAGCTATTTTGAAGATAGCAAAATATTAACTACAGCATTCATTAAATTATCTTCAAATGTTTACAGATATCCTGAAGCTCAGAGAGAGTCTAAAAACTATTTTCCTAGTTGGCTTTAGCCTCAAAAGTGTTCTAAGAGACTAAGAAGGTATAGTAGGCCTCCCTTATCCATGGTTTCACTTTGCACGGTTTCAGTTACCCATAGTCAAATACGGTCAAAAATATTAAATGGAAAATTACAGAACTACGTTTTAGATTGTGTGCCATTCTGAGTATCATGATGAAATCTCACACTGTCCCACTCCATCCCTCCCGGGATATAAATCATCCCTTCGTCCAGCATACCCACGCTGTGGACACTATGTGCCTGTTATTCAATAGCTGTCTTGGTTATCAGATTGACCGTCACAGTATCACAGTACCTGTGGTTAAGTAACCCTTATTTTACTCAGTGGCCCCAGAGCACAAGAGTAGTGATGCTGGCATATTTTTATAATTGTTTGATATTATTAGTTATTGCTGTTAATCTCCTACTGTGCCTAATTTATAAATTGAATGATCATAGGTATATATGTATAAGAGAAAACAGTACATATAAGGTTTAGTACTCTCCCAGGTTTCAGGCAACCACTAGAGGTCTTGGAATGTATCCCCCGTGGATAAGGAGGAACTACTGTATATAGGACTGGGTAGGCCCAGAATGCCAATTCTGGTTGGTATGTTTTGTCTTTCCTTTTCCTCCTGTGACCAAAGACACCACCTTGCTTTTACTAAGAAATTGTCCTTCCAGCTGGCCTTTGTAGATCCTGCTCCCAAACTTTTGATTATAACCTAGGTTAGGGCCTCATATTATAAGAGGTGGGATATGTATCTCCCTCTCTTCCCAGCTCTGCGGACACACATTCTAGCACAAACAGAGGAATAATTCCAATTCAGTTCGAAGACAGAAGGTGGACAGGGTCCAAGGGTTTAAGGCAATGCAATCCATTACTTTTCAAAATCTGAGGACTTTTTTGTTTTCCTTTGATATACTAAAAATATCCCAGCCCAGGGAAACTGATAAAATGTCTTTACAGAGTTATTTATATGTTGGAATTGAATAAATTTACAAAACTAAGTAAAATATATTTTGGTTTCTATAAAAGGGCATTTTTCCTCCTTGCACTTAAAATGAGTTGATTCTGTGGTTATTTCCCAGCTGGCTCACAAATTCTTACTCTTGGATTCACAGCTGTTTTATAAGGTAGAAGAAGTGAGATAGTCTGATAAAAGGACTAGGGGAACATAACTCTATTTAAAGCCTACGTCAAAGCAGAAGCCTGTCAGTACACATTATGTTTTCAAAGGGAATGGTATAAGAAAACATCAATAATTTAGCAAAGGGAACAGGAATGTAAATTTCCTCTTTGATATTTACTGCCAGTATCTCTTTGCTCAGGTTATTGATATCTATATATCCACTGAATATTTTTCAAAAGAAAGGACATCTGAAAATAAACAACAGAAAACAGATACCTTTTAATGATAAATGCAAACCTTTCTCTCATCTCTTCTTCTCAGAGAGAAGTAAATTTTACTCCTCTGTGGGTCTCATCAGTTAGGTATGTGCTGAACAGAAGAAGGGAAAAGGGCTGAATAAAATAGTGACTTCAAACCAAAAAGAAACATGAGTAGCATAACAAGTGGGATAAAATCCAGTGTAAGAGAATAGCAGGAAAGCTGAGAATTAGGTTCATAACTTAAGACTTTCTCATTCTCACTGAAGGACTGGAAACATGAATTTTGTGCTAGAAGCTACTTGAACTTTGAAGTCATATAGATCATCCAGCAGATAAACAGACTGGAAATTCCTGTTTAATATGTTTATCTTTGAAGCCATTTTGCATGAAGTGATTCATGTCAAAATGTTTTCAAGGAATAACAGATTGTTGGGGAGAAATGGTACTGGTCTCTAGCATTCTTGATTTTTTTTTTTTTTTTTTTTCCAAGAGACAGCATCTCACTATGTTGCCCAGGCTGATCTCAAACTCCTGAGCTCAAGCCATCGGCCTGCCTCAGCCTCACGAAGTTGCTGGGATTACAGGTGTGAGCCACTAAACCCGGCCTAACACCCTCAATTTTGAGGGAATACATTGAGTATGTATCAAATCCATGTAATATTATCTAGAAATCAACTTTACGACGTCATGTATTTTCAGATGTCTCTGGACTTTAAGAAGTTTCTTCCTGTGGCACATCTGTTTTCAACCTGAGGAGACACCCTTGCAGAACTTCGTATTACATGGCGTCTCATATTTCTGAGATGGATCTAATTTTGTAAGGATGCTTTCTAAACTAATTACAAAACATTTTTATAGTTGCTCAAAATTTTTTGAAGGGTTAAATGCTCAAGAATTTAACAGCCAACTAGAAAAACATTTAAGTTAATTTGATCCTTTTTTTGCCCCATGTCACTATATGCCCCAATTACCTGAATTGACCACTATTTTTAATAAATTGGGTCAGTCAATATTAATGTAACATTAAAAGTCAGTTTAGGTTACACAAAATAATAAATACCATTAATGGAAAAAAGGAAAAACTATTTGTCACAGGTAATGAATATATAAATTATGCAAATAATTTTCACTAACTTAGCCAAACTGTCACTTATCCAGGGACGCTTAGAGTTAAAAAATAATCATGCATTTTAAAAAAATCATTACTTAAATATTTATGTAAACGAAAGGCATCTGTTGTTCAGAAGCACAGTCATGGCATGCAATACAGGACTCAAGCAGTAGCAAAGACAGGGCTGTGGCTTCCAAGACTAAAAAGTATGGTAGAAGAATTAGTAAAGAAAGGAAACGGGAAGGGAAAAGGAGGGAGCATGTGGATGGGACCTGTTTCGGACCCACTGGTATCCTATACTGTTCTTAGCTGAGAGCTATGAAACAGAAAAGCGGCAGAATACTTTAGCCTTTTGCCCACTTTTTATCAAGTAATGTAAATGATGTTGGATGATCTTAAAATGACTACTTATACTATTTTTGTATTTTGAGATGAAGGCTGCAGAAGAGTAATTATGTTCCCAAATCATCATAAATACCAGTTTACAACAAATACATTTTGTGCCAGGCTTTAACAGCAATTTGAGATTATTTATGCCTGCTAGCCTGCTTCCAGTTACCCCCGGAAGTGGAGAAGTACCTCCAGACATTTTATAGTCTTTATAAGAAGTTTCTAAGGCCACAACAGCCAATCTAGGGGGACAAGATTATGGACATTAAACAGTGCAAAGAAAATAATGGAAATCTTTGGGGGTTTTTTGTGTTTTGTTTTTTGTTTTCTGTTTTTGAGACGGAGTCTCACTCCGTCACCCAGGCTGGAGTGCAGTGGCGCAATCTCGCTCACTGCAAGCTCCGACTCCGGGGTTCATGCCGTTCTCCTGCCTCAGCCTCCCGAGTAGCTGGGACTACAGGTGCCTGCCACCGCACCCAGCTAATTTTTTTTTGTATTTTTAGTAGAGATGGGGTTTCACTGTGTTAGTCAGGATGGTCTTGATCTCCTGACCTCGTGATCTGCCCGCCTTGGCCTCCCAAAGTGCTGGGATTATAGGCGTGAGCCACCGCGCCCGGCTGGAAATCTTTGTTTTTTAAGAGTTAAAAAAGGTAAGAAAAGCCAAGTACTATTTATTACATCATAGCCTTTTTTTAAGGATACACAGGGATGAGGAATCTTAAAAACTTCAATTATCTTAAATATTAGAAAAATTTGCCAATAAGCTTCATAGTGTTTCTTCAGACTTCAACAATATGGGCACATCAGTAGTGGCCAACACCCTGGTCAGTGTAGCCCAGGCACAGCAGCAGCATCAGCGCTGGGAGCTCACTAGACAGGCAGGGTCTCAGGCTCCACCCCAAACCCAATGAATTAGAATCTGTACTTTAACAGATTTCCAGGTGACTAATGTGCACATTAAAGTTAGAGAAGCATTGCTCTAGACTCTGAAGAAGAAAGATAAACCACCCTCACATTCAGTTCAGCTATCAAAATAACATGGAACTACAAAATAATAGATCCATAAAGAGACCCTAGCTTTGGATTCAGCCATTACATATGCTGAATTTCCAATCGAGTATGTTCCTGTCATAAAAAGGGCAACATCTATTCTAAAAGATTCCCATGCAGTTTATATTTTAAAGTTCAAAGGCAATTAGGAGTTTCCTCTCTCACACCATTTTCTGGACTATTTTTCCTCAAGTTGTGCTACTATTTGCAGGATTAATTATGTTGCATTGGCTAAAGATATCATACCTTCCCAAAATATTTTAAAATTTTAATAATGGCAATTGTCGGTTGGACCCTATGCTGTAAAATATGGGCTTTAAAAAAATCACTGGACAAATTAATTTTGGAATCTCAGTTCACTACTGTTATTGAACCTTTCATTTGGGAGTGTAACAGATAACTGTTCAGCTTTAAAAGACCCATTAAGGCGGGGCACGGTGGCTCATGCCTGTAATCCTAGCACCTTGGGAGGCCAAGGTGGGTGGATTACCTGAGGTCAGGAGTTCAAGACCAGCCTGACCAACCTGGTGAAACCCCATCTCTAGTACAGGTACAACAAATTAGCCGGTGGTGGTGGTGCACGACTGTAATCCCAGCTACTTGGGAGGCTGAGGCAGAGAATCCCTTGAACCCGCGAGAACAAGGTTGCGGTGAGCTGAGATCACGCCATTGCACGCCACCCTGGGTGACAGTGCAAGACTCCGTAAAAAACAACAACAACAACAACAACAACAACAAAAATTAACTGCTAGCTAGAGAGAATTTGATTAATACTTGTCAAGGAACCTTTAAAAATTCTGATGCAGTAATATTTTAGACAAAGAACGAAAATAAGCAGAATGCGACTTTGTTTTGTTTTCTTTAGAACTTGTTTCTACACAAACCTTATGGATTTGTAAAAATATTCCATTGATAATATTTTGTACTCATGTTGCAGATATGTAACTTTTAAAATATACAACTGATAGATAAATCAAATACGCATATCGTGTTCCATAAATACAAGATTTAAGATTCAAGTGAAGGGATTATGGGTATTTAAAAAGATAACCAAGTAATATGAAAAAAGTTTGAGTTCCTTATGAGTAAAGAATGTACTTTTATGACTTAGCCCAAACCTGATGATCAGTATAAAAGGAATATATATCATAAAACCATGAGTACCAAAAGTCTTAAAATTATTAGGTTTGATTTCAAAGCTATTTCTAAAACTACAGGGGAAAACATTTTTTAAAAATCAATAAAAATGAACGTATATTATCTTTCAGAAATTTCAAAGCACCTAATCTTAGTCTATGTTCCAGGATTCATTCTAAGTCTTGTTAAATTGTAAGCTCTTTAACTAAAATTTGAGTTTGATGTTTAAAAACCCTATTTTCTTTAGAAGATATGTACTTGTACATTTTTCTTCTATTCTAAGCCTACTCACTTTTTACATTTTTATATATTAAAAGACACACAGTTAATTGAGGTACCTTATAAATCTAACCCCTCTCAGCAACTTTAACCCCATCAGTTTTACTGCAATCTGGTAAATTCAGAGAACATAAGAGGGAAATCGGATAGTGTTGTTTTGAATCCCCCAGTTTAACATGTATAAATAACAACATTAAATGAAAAGACACCAAATTGGGTATTTAAATGAGATGCCTACATAGCTTCTTGCAACTAGCTAAGCTATATAGACAAGTGGAAACTTTCATTATAAAAATTCCAGTGAATACAACTGTCAAAGTCTCCACAGTGAAATACTTTAAATTTAATTTTGGCCATTAGTGCAATTTTGGAAATAGGGAGTAGGGTAGAGAAGGCCTCATAGTGAGTGGTCCATGATTTGCTAAATAACTTAAACCTCAAATCCAAGAGAAATTTTTCTTAAAGTCATAATAGCTGTAAGAAATCTGCACAGATGTTTTTATGTTGCAGCGATGTTAGAAGTAGCTGAAAATATTTTTAGCAAAGAAATGCAATTGGTAGGACACACTAATGCAGGCATTTTTTTTTAAAAAAAAGATAGCATGCAATACAGATTACAAACTTAAGCTGCACAAAAGCATGTTAAGTATAAGAAGGACCAAGAAGTTAGAAGAAATATGCTTTAATTTACCCTTTCTTCTTCCTCCTTTGAAGATATCCGTACAGGACAACACAAATTACTGCAACTCCAACAACTACAAGAAACCAGGAAACAAATGACATGTAATTCTGAAAACTAATCACCAAGATTCAACATCTAGCAGAAGAAATAAATGTTGGTTACATTTCAGTGGTCAAATGTTATTTAAGCACCTACACATTTATATTCCATCCAGACTCTTTGCTATCTAAATCCAACTCCCCATAATCACTTACACAGTCCGTATAAGTCAGAGAAAAGTCCTTGCTTAATTTAGAAAACTATCAAAAGCACATTTGGGAAGCCAACTAATATTACTGATCATCTTGAGAAAATATGTATTACTTAGGCTTTGTTACTAAGTAAATATACAGAATATAACAGTATATAAAATCACTAACACAAGGTAGGTAGTAAGTATATCAAATAAAATGTCAGGTTTTCCTAAATCGGTTTAACCAATTTAAAAGCTGAAAAAACTATAGAAACTGAAAAACTATTTTTAAAATGCATGTCTTCACAATAATTTTTTGACTTAAGTGGTGTCAAAATCTGTGATACTTACCTATGGCAATAACAATCAGAGCAATGACCCAATCATCTGAGAAAGAAAACAGTTCAAAGACGTTGAACACGTGGATCTCCAGATAGCATTTATTTCAATCAGATCATCTAAACACTTGATATGGTTTAGCTGTGTCCCCACCCAAATCTCATCTTGAATCGCAATTCCCATAATCCCCACGTGTTGTGGGAGGGACCCCATGAGAGGTAATTGAATCATGGAGGCAGTTTCCCCCATGCTGTTCTCATGACAGTAAGTTCTCATGAGATCTGATGGTTTTGTAAGCAGCTTCCACCTTCACTTGGTTCTCATACTTCTCCTTCCTGCCATCATGTGAAGAAGAATGTGTTTGCTTCCCCTTTCTCCATGATTATAAGTTTCCTGGGGCCTCCTCAGCCCTGCAGAACTGTGAGTCAGTTAAATCCCTTTCCTTTATGAATTACCCAGTCTCAGACTGTTCCTTACAACAGCATTGAGAATGGACTAATACAAGACCACAGAGGAAAAAAAAAATTTTTTATATAGTTTTAGCATGACTGCTAGGGCATCCAGGTCATTTTGATCACAGAACCCTTCTAACCAGTTTCCAGGTTAAGGGTTCCACTTGTGAAACTCTTAATGGGAACCTCCTTTTTCATTGTTTTTCTCTATAGCTACCACATCAGGTTATTAAGCAGTAAAGTTATTAGAATAATTAGAATTCACTATAGTAAAGGAAAATGATTTTTGAAAAGTATTATCCCATGAGAGTTGGTTTAGTTCAATAGTCATTCTGTCTTTTCTTATTATTTTGGTAGACATTTAATTTGTATTTTTTCCTCCAAAAGTGATCTGTAGAGTGAGTCATAAATAAATTTCTATTATTCTATCACCTAGATGGTATTTATAAAGTCTTCACAAACAATACTTTATCTTATCAATCCCCTTCCCATCCTCTCTACTTCCATACTCTGCCCTGCCCCAAAATTAAGACATACTCCTAAATACCAATAGGATTCCCATAATAAATGAAACACCAGTGCACATTGATAAAAAATATACAGAGAAACTTGAGCATACATTTTTGACTATCTAGAGAACACAAAATAATCCTATAAAATCTTAATTTTTAGAACTGTTTCTGTCTGTAGTACCTTTGCTTCTAAACTGCCATTACTTTTATTAAATTGCTATAAGTCAAAGCATAAAGTGCTATGTTCAACTCTGCTCTTCTAATCTCATAAACAGTTATCAAGTGTTTAACAGTTTTAGATGGCAATAGATTTACTGGCACAATGACACTTGGACCACAGATCTTGGAGGCAAGGCAAATACTAAAAAACAAGCCTAAGGTGCATTATGTAAAATGATTAACCATTAATAAACTAGTTTAAGAAATGAAAGGTAATAGATTTTTGTTTTTACTTATTAAGAAATCTTTATATTTTATTGGCCTATATCACAACTGTACTTCATCATTTTTTTTAACATGCATTGTGTAAACTGCGTGAGCCTACATCAAGTGTGTTAAATCAGCTTGTTACAGAAAAAGTAAACCCAACTTAGATTACTTTAAGGTTCATGTATATAAGATATGAATAGAAAGAAAATTTATCTACAGATTACCATCACAAAATAACAATATAATGAGGAAAGAAAATTGTGTTTTATATATTTTAACCTACATACAAACACAGCATTTAAGAAAGTTATCTTACCCTACCAAGGATCCTATGTTTGGGCCCCCCATAAAAACTGTAATTACCTACACGTTTCTACACATACTACCACTTATATTTGTCATGATAGCTATACCAACCCAAACTGTCAAGTATTCCTTCCTCAGGTTTAGGATATCCTAGAAAAAAGAAGACATATAGATTAAATTAAAAAAAGAAAGAAAGAAAGCTTAAAATCCTTTAAATTCATAGGGTGATTTTTTTTTCACCTTTGTAGAAAATCCCTTAAAATATAATATTCCTTATAAACTATATTAATGTTTCTCAAAGTAGTATCATAAAAATTTATAAACTTATATTTAATGTCATAATCTTTCTTCCTGCCCACTCATATTTCCTGTGACAATATTCTGTGGTTCAACATCCAAATTTATCTTTACTATTTTCTCAAAATTATGTCTATAAATCCAATGTGATTCTAATTAAAAGATAGAGGGATTAGCCAGGCATGGTGGCTCACGCCTGTAATCCCAGCACTTTGGGAGGCTGAGGCAGGCGGATCATGAGGTCAGGAGATCGAGACCATCCTGGCCAACATGGTGAAACCCCATCTCTACTAAAAAAAAAAATACAAAAATTAGCTGGGTGTGGTAGTGCATGCCTGTAATCCCAGCTACTCGGGAGGCTGAGGCAGGAGAATTGCTAGAACCCGGGAGGCGGAGGTTGCAGTGAGCCGAGATAGAGCCACTGCACTCCAGCCTGGCAACAGAGTGAGACTCTGTCTCAAAAAAAAAAGAGGGGTTAATAAAAATAAATGCTTTAGAGTTGACCTGAAATGGAAGGAAACTTCCTCAACATAATAAAGGCCATATATTAAAAACCCACAGCTAACATCATACTCAATGTTAAATGAATGAAGGCTTTTTCCCTAAGATCAGGAACAAGACAGGGTGTCCACTTCTATCTGACATAGGACTGAAAGTTCTAACCAGAGCAATTAGGTAAGAAAAAGGAATTCAAATTAGAAAGGAAGAGATAAAATTCGCTCTGTTTGCAGATGACATGATCTTTTATTTAGAAAACCCTAAGGATCCCACATATACACACACATGCAAAAATCTTAGAACTAATAAATGAATTCAGTCAAGTGGCAGGTTACAAAATGAACATACAAAACTCAGTTGTATTTCTATACACTAACAATGAATAATCTGAAAAGGAAATTAAGAAAACAATATCATTTGTAATAGCATCAAAAAATACTTAGGAATAAAGTAAGGAGGTGAAAGACTTGTACACTGAAAACTACAAAACTGCTAAAAAAAATTAAAGATAGAAATAAATGGAAAGACACTTGTGTTTACGGATTGGAAAAATTTAGTATTTTTAAACTGTCAATACTATACAAAGCAATCTTCAGATTCAGTGCAACCCCTATGAAAATCCTGATGATGGCATTTCTTGTTTGTTTTTTTCTGAAATAGAAAAATCCATTCTAAAATACATATGAAATCTCAAGGGACCACAAATAGCCAAAACAATCCTAGAAACAAAGAGCAAAGTTGAGAAGGCTCACACTTTCTGATTCCAAAACTATAATAATCAAAACAATGGTAATGACAAAAAGGCAGACATACAGACCAATGGAATAGAACAGAGACCTCGGAAATAAACTCCTGCATATATGGTCAAATGGTTTTCAACAAGCGTGACAAAGAACAGTCAAATGGGGAAAGGGGAGTCTCTTCTACAAATGGTGCTGGTAAAACTGGATATCCACATGCAAAAAAAGTGAAGCTGGACCCTTATCATATACAAACATAAACTCAAAATAGATCAGAGACCTAAACATAAGAGGTAAAACTATAAAACTCTTAGAAGAAAACAGAGGAAATGCTTCTTGACATTGGATCTGGCTATGATTTATTGGATGTGACTCTAAAAGCCCAGGCAAGATAAGAAAAAAATTGTATTTCATCAATTAAAAGCAAATTTTGCGCATCAAATGACACTATCAACAGAGTGAAAAGGCAATCCACAGAATGAGAGGAAATATTTGTAAATCATATTTTTGATAAGGGAGTAATATCCAGAACATATAAATAACTCCTAAAACTCAGTAACAAATGTCAACCCAACTTGAAAATGGGCACAAGACTTAAAAAGATGTTTCTCTAAAGAAGATATACAAATGACCAATAAGCACATGAAAAGATTCTCAACACATTTCTAATTTTTAGGGAAATGCATATCTGGTATGCATATCTACTTCATATCTATTAGGATGGTCTATGGTTTGAATGTCCCCTTCAAAACTCATGATGAAATTTAATTGTCAATGTAATGTTATTGGGGTGGCACCTTTAAGAGGTGTTTGGGTCATTATGGCTCTGTCTTCATGAATGGACTAATGTCATTATTGCAGGGGTGTGTTTGTTATTTAGGTCATGGTTTTGTCCCTCTTAATCTCTCTCTCACTGTCTCTTTTCCCTTCCACCATGTGATGCCTTCCATCACATTATGACAAAGCAAGATGGCCCTCCCAGATGCCCATGCCTTGATATTAGACTACCCAGCCTCCAGAACTGTGAGAAATAAATTTCTGTTCATTATAAGTTACTCAGTCTGTGGTATTCTGTTATCACAGTACAAAACAGACTAAGACACTTGGCTATTACTAAAAAAAAATGTAATAAGTGTTGGTGGAGATGTGGAAAATCGGAACCTTTGTTAAAGGTTCCCACTGCTGGAGGGAATGTAAAATGGTGCAGCCACTGTGGAAGACAGTATGCCAGTTCCTCAAAATATTAAAAATAGAATTCCCTTATGATCTAGCAATTCTACTCCCAGGTATATACCTAAAAGAAGTGAATATGGGAACTCAAACAGATATGTGTACACCTATGTTTATAACAGCATTACTCAAAATAGCCAAAAGGTAAAAACAAACCAACCCAAGTGTCTAGCAACAGATGAATGAATAAATGAAATATAGTATATACATATAATGAACTATTATTCAGCCATAAAAAGGAATGAAGTTCTGATTCATGTCACAAGATAGATCTAGATGAACCTTAAAAACATTATGCTAAGTAAAATAAGCCACACACAAAAGGACAAATAGTGGGATGCCATATAAGTGGACTCCACTTATTCTAATTATATAAATTTACCTAGAATAGGCAAATTCACAGAAACAAAAAGTAGATAGTGGTTATCATCAGGTGATGGGGATAGGCAGGAATGGAGAGTTACTATTTAATGAGTAGAGATTCAGTGTGGGATGATTATAATATTCTAGAGATGGGATGGTACTGATGGTTACATAACAATGTCAGTGTACTTAATGCCACTGAATTGTAAACTTAAAATGGTCAAAATGATAAGATAAAAAGTTTATTTGGAGGGCCGGGCGCGGTGGCTCACGCTTGTAATCCCAGCACTTTGGGAGGCCGAGGCGGGCGGATCACGAGGTCAGGAGATCAAGACCACGGTGAAACCCCGTCTCTACTAAAAATACAAAAAAATTAGCCGGGCGTGGTGGCGGGCGCCTGTAGTCCCAGCTACTCGGAGAGGCTGAGGCAGGAGAATGGCGTGAACCCGGGAGGCGGAGCTTGCAGTGAGCCGAGATTGCGCCACTGCACTCCAGCCTGGGCGACAGAGCGAGACTCCGTCTCAAAAAAAAAAAAAAAAAAAAAAAAAAAAAAAAAAAAAAAAAAGTTTATTTGGAAAAAATAACATGAGAGTTCCTTAGAAATTTCTGAAAAGGAAATGTTCTGGCAGTTATTAAAACATATAGTACTACAGTAAAAAAAAAAAAAAAAAAAGACTTGCTTTTGGTACAAGAATAGAAGAATGGACAAAGTTCAAAGGAGAAAAGAGGATGGAACACCTATGAATGCAATGTATGATACAAACTGGCATTTCAAATCAGTTGGGGAGAAGATAACTTACTCAAAAAATGGTGCTATTTAGCTATTGGATGATGGTGGCTGGGGTGGGGTGAGGTGGAACCATATATCTCATTATATACACCAGAATAAATTTCAGATTTACTAATGATTTAAGTGCAAAGACCAAAGTCAGAACACATGGTTGAAATCTTTATATAATTTCAGCATACGAAGACCTAAAGTTTTAGTAAGAAAGACACCAAAGTCATAGCCATTAGGGAAGAGATCAATACATCCAACTACCTATTAATATAAAACATCTGAACATATAAATGACCACTGATAGGAGAACAGTTAAATAAAGTATGGTATATATTTAAGTCATCATTAGAAAGGATGAGAATAAATCTAAACACAACCACAATCTAAGAGTGTAAGTGGAAAAAGTTCAAGTTGCAGAAAAATATGTACAGCATGACATCATTTTTAAGAAAAAACACCAAATTACATGTATAATTAACATAAAAATATGTTGACGGTCCTAGGCAAAGCAATCAGACAAGAGAAAGAAACAAAGGGCATCCAAATAGGAAGAGAGGAAGTCAAACTATCTCTGTCCACAGACAACATGATTCTATATTTAGAAAACCCCATAGTCGACCTAAAAGCTGCTCCAGATGATAAACAACTTCACCAAAGTTGCAGGATACAAACTCAATATACAAAAATCACTAGCATTCCTATACACCAACAACAGCCAAACTGAGAGACAAATCAGAGAGGCAATCCCACTCAAAATTACTACAAAAAGAATAAAATACCTAGGAATACAGCTAACCAGGGAGGTGAAACATCTCTACAATGAGAATTATAAAACACTGCTCAAAGAAATCAGAGAAGACACAAACAAATGGAAAAACATCCCATGCTCATGGATGGAAGAATCAGTATCATTAAAATGGCTATACTGCCCAAAGCAATTTACAGATTCAATGCTATTCCTATCAAACTACCAATGACATTCTTCACAGAACTAGAAAAAGCTATTTTAAAATTCATATAGAACCAAAAAGAGCCTGAATAGTCAAGAAAATCTTAAGCAAAAAGAACAAAGCTGGAGGCATCACATTACCTGACTTCAAACTATACTGCAAGGCTACACTAACCAAAACAACATGGTACTGGTATAAAAACAGGCATTTACACCAATGGAACAGAATAGAGAGCCTAGGAATAAGGCCACACATCAACGACCATCTGATCTTCCACAGAACTGACAAAAACAAGCAATGGGAAAAAGATTCCCTATTCAATAAATGCTGCTGGGATAACTGGCTAGCCATATGCAGAAGATTGAAACTGGACCCCTTCCTTACACCATACACAAAAATCAACTCAAGATGGATTAAAGATTTACACGTAAAACCCAAAACTATAAAAACCCTGGAAGACAACCTAGGCAATATCACTAGGACATAATAACGGACAAAGATTTCATGGCAAAGACATCAAAAACAATCGCAACACAAGCAAAAATTGACAAGTAGGATTGAAGTAAATTGAAGAGCTTCTGCACAGCAAAAGAAGCTATCAACAGAGTAAACAGACAACCTACAGAATGGGAGAACATTTTTGCAAACTATGCATCGGACAAAGGTCTAATATTTAGCATTTATAGGAACTTAAACAAATTTAAAAGAGAAAAACAACTCCATTAAAAAGTGGGCAAAGCACATGAACACTTTTCAAAAGAAGATATATATGTGGCCAACAAACATACAGAAAAAAAACTCAGAATCACTGATCATTAGAGAAATGCAAATCAAAACCACAGTGAGATGCCATTTCACACCAGTCAGAATGGCTATTATTAAAAAGTCAAAAAATAACAGATGCTGGTGAGGTTGTAGAGAAAAGGGAACACTTATATGCTGTTGGTGGGAGTGTAATTTAGTTCAACCATTGTGGGAAGCAGTATGGTGATTCCTCAAAGAGCTAAAAGCAGAACTACCATTCAACCCAGCAATCCCATTACTGGGTATATACCCAGAGAAATATAAATCATTCTGCCATAAAGATACACGCACATGAATGTTCACTGCAGCACTGCTCACAATAGCAAAGACAAGGAATCAACCTAAATGCCCATCAATGACAGACTGGATAAAGAAAATGTGGTACATATAACCATGGAATACTATGCAGCCATAAAAAAGAATGAGTGCATGTCTTCAGCAGGAACATCAGTGGAGCTGGAGGCTATCATCCTTATCAAACAAATGCAGAAACAGAAAACCAAATACTGCACGTTGTCACTTATAAGTGGGAGCTAAATGGTAAGAACTTATGAAGACAAAGAAGGAAACAACAGACACTGGGGTATACTTGAGTGGGGACGGTAAGAGTAGGAAGAAGAACAGAAAGGATAACTACTGGGTACTAGGCTTAATACCTGGGTGATGAAACAATATGTACAACAAATCCCTGTGACACGTTTACCTATGTAACGAACCTTCACATGTACCCCCAAATCTAAAATAAAACTTTTTAAAAAAAGATGTTGATGTACAAAAATAGATTTAAAAAAAAACCCCTAAACTATTAACAGTGATTAACTTGGGTAATGAGTTAAAAATAAAACTAATCTTTTACTCTACATATTTTTGTAATTTTTGAAATTCTACAAAAGTATATTCATACACTACTCATGTAATTAAAAGTTATAAAAAGTAATCTATATCCAATAGTATAACAAGCTTAAAACTGACAAAACAAAAGAACCTGGAAAAAACTGTTCACTTCATATTAAAAGGGCTTTAATTCATAATGAGCTCTCAAAAATCACTAAGAAAAATATTTTAGAAACCTAACAGAAAAACAGACAAAGCATATGAATAAATAAATGTAGATCAAAAAAAGTTCAGATTCACTGATAATTAAAGAAATGCAAATTGGCCGGGCATGGTGGGTCACACCTGTAATCCTAGCACTTTGGGAAGCTGAGGCAGGAGGATCACTTAAGCCCAAGAGTTGGAGAAGAGACTTGGCAACATGGCAAAACCCTGTCTCTACAAAAAATACACACACAAAAAATAGCTGGGTGTGGTGGCAGATGCCTGTAGTTCCAGCTACCTGGGAGGCTGAGGTGGGAGAATCACCTGAGCCCAGGAGGTTGACGCTGCAGTGCGCTGTGGTTGCACCACTGCACTCCACCCTGGGCAACAGAGTGAGACCCTGCCTCAAAAAAATAAAAACAAAAACAACTAAAAACCAAGAACCAAGAAATGCAAATTAAAACAAGATATTATTTTTCACCCATCATTTAAAAATTAACACTTTTTTAGATATGTCTTTAGTTTTTAATTTAAAAAAATTTTAAGTAAAAAAAATTCTTGCCCAAGATGGCTGAATAGGAACAGCTCCGGTATGCAGCTCCAGCAAGATAGACGCAGAAGACAGGTGATTTCTGCATTATCAACTGAGGTACCTGGTTCATCTCACTGGGACTGGTTGCAAAGTAAGTGCAGCCCATGGAGGGCAAGTTGAAGCACGGCGTGGCATCGCCTCACCCGGGAAGCGCAAGGAGTTGGGGGATTTCCCTGTCCTAGCCAAGGGAAGCCGTGAGAGACTGTACCTGGAGAAACAGTACACTCCTGACCAAATACTGCACTTTTCCCACAGTCTTAGCAACTGGCAGACCAGGAGATACCCTCCCGTGCACGACTCGGCAGGTCCCATGCTCACAGAACCTTGCTCACTGCTAGCGCAGCAGTCTGAGATCGACCTGCGATGCTGCAGCTTGATGGGGGGAGGGATGTCTGCCATTGCTGAGGCTTGAGTAGCTCACAGTGTAAACAAAGAGACCTGGAAGCACAAACTGGCGGAGCCCACCACAGCTCAGTAAGGCCTAATGCCTCTATAGATTCCACTTCTGGGGGCAGGGCATAGTAGAACAAAAGACAGCAGCTTCTACAGACTTAAACGTCCCTGTCTGAGAGCTCTAAAGAGAGCAGTGGTTCTCTGAACACAGAATTCAAGCTTCGAGAATGGACAGACTGCCTCCTCAAGTGGGTCCCTGACCCCCATGTAGCCTGACTGGGAAAGACCTCCCAGTAGTGGCCGACAAACACCTCAAACAGGTGGGTGCCCCATCTGGGACGAAGCTTCCAGAGGAAGGATCAGGCAGCAATATTTGTGATTCTGCAGCCTCCGCTGGTGATACCCAGGAAAGCAGGGTCTGGAGTGGACCTCCAGCAAACTCCCACACACTTGCAGCTGAGGGGTCTGACTGTTGGAAGGAAAACAAACAAACAGAAAGGAATAGCATCAACATCAACAAAAAGGACATCCACACCAAAACCCCATCTGTAGGTCACCAACATCAAAGACCAAAGGTAGATAAAACCACAAAGATGGGAGAAACCAGAGCAGAAAAGCTAAAAATTCCAAAAAACAGACTGCCTATTCTCCTCCAAAGGATCACAGCTCCTCACCAGCAAGGGAACAAAACTGGACAGAGAATGAGTTTGATGAGTTAACAGAAGTAGGTTTCAGGAACTTAACCTGTAAGTTAGTTATAACTTAGGTCAGTAATAACAATGTCAGTAATAACAAACTTCTCCAAGCTAAGATGTTCTAACCCATCCAAGGAAGCTAAAAACCTTGAAAAAAGATTAGATGAATGGCTAACTGAATAAACAGTGTAGAGAAGACCTTAAATGACCTGATGGAGCTGAAAACCACGGCACAAGAACTTCGTGACACATGCACAAGCTTCAATAGCTGATTTGATTAAGTGGAAGAAAGGATATCAGTGATTGAAGATCAAATTAATGAAATAAAGCAAGAAGACAAGATTAGAGAAAAAAGAGTGAAAAGAAACAAAGCCTCCAAGAAATATGGGACTATGTGAAAACACCAAATCTACGTTTGATTGGTGTACCTGAAAGTGACGGGGAGAATGGAAGCAAGTTAGAAAACACTGCTCAGGATATTATCCAGGAGAACTTCCCTAAACTAGCAAGACAGGCCAACATTCAAATTCAGGAAATACAGAGAAGACCACAAAAATACTCCTTGAAAAGTGCAACCCCAAGACACATAATCGTCAGATTCACCAAGGTTGAAATAAAGGAAAAAAATGTTAAGGGCAGCCAGAGAGAAAGGTCAGGTTACCCACAAAGGGAAGCCTATCCGACTACCAGCGGATCTCTCAGCAGAAACCCTACAAGCCTTAAGAGAATGGGTGCCAATATTCAACATTCTTAAAGAAAAGAATTTTCAACCCAGAATCTCATATCCAGCCAAACTAAGCTTCGTAAGTGAAGAAGAAATAAAATAGTTTATAGACAAGCAAATGCTGAGAGATTTTGTCACCACCAGGCCTGCCTTAAAAGAGCTCCTGAAGGAAGCACTAAACGTGGAAAGGAACAACCGGTACCAGCCACTGCAAAAACATGCCAAATGGTAAAGACCATTGATGCTATGAAGAAACTGCATCAGTTAAGGGGCAAAATAACCAGCTAACATCATAATGACAGGATCAAATTCAGACATAACACTATTAACCTTAAATGTAAATGGGCTAAATGCCCCAATTAAAAGACACAGACTGGCAAATTGGATAAAGATTCAAGACCCATCGGTGTGCTATATTCAGAAGACCTATCTCACGTGCAAAGATGCACATAGGCTCAAAATAAAGGGATGGAGGAAGATCTACCAAGCAAATAGAAAGCAAAAAAAAAAACAAACAAAAAAGAAGGGGTTGCAATTCTAGTCTCTGATAAAACAGACATTAAACCAACAAAGATCAAAAGAGACAAAGAAGGCCACTACATAATGGTAAAGGGATCAATTCACCAAGAAGAGCTAACTATCCTAAATATATATGCACCCAATACAGGAGCACACAGATTCATAAAGCCAAGGCCTTAGAGACCTACAAAGGACTTAGACTCCCACACAACGATAATGGCAGCCTTTAACACTCCACTGTCAATATTGGACAGATCAATGAGACAGAAGGTTAACAAGGATATCCAGGACTTGAACTCAGCTCTAGACCAAGCAGACCTACTAATCATCTACAGAACTCTACACCCCAAATCAACAGAATATACATTCTTCTCAGCATCACATCACACTTATTCTAAAATTGACCACATAATTGGGAGAAAACACTCTTCAGCAAATGTAAAAGAACAGAAATCACAACAAACTGTCTCTCAGACCACAGTGCAATCAAATTAGAACTCAGGATTAATAAATTCACTCAAAACCGCACAACTACATGGAAACTGAACAACCTGCTCTTGAATGACTACTGGGTAAATAATGAAATGAAGGCTGAAATAAAGTTGTTCTTTGAAACCAACGAGAACAAAGACACAACGTACCAGAATCTCTGGGACACATTTAAAGCAGTGTGTACGGGGAAATTTATAGCACTAAATGCCCACAAGACAAAGCAGGAAAGATCTAAAATCAACATCCTAACAACACAATTAAAAGAACTAGAGAAGCAAGAGCAAACAAATTCAAAAGCTAGCAGAAGGCAAGAAATAACTAAGATCAGAGCAGAACTGAAGGAGTTAGAGATATAAAAAACCCTTTAAAAACTCAATCCAGGAGCTGGTTTTTTGAAAAGATCAACAAAAATGACCGCTAGCAAGAATAATAAAGAAGAAAAGAGAGAATAATAAAATAGACGCAATAAAAAATGATAAAGGGGATATCACCACTGATCCCAAAGAAATACAAACTACCATCAGAGAATACTATAAACACCTCTATGCAAATAAACTAGAAAATCTAGAAGAAATGGATAAATTCCTGGACACATACACCCTCCCAAGACTAAACCAGGAAAAGTTGAACCTCTGAATAGACCAATAACGGGTTCTGAAATTGAGGCAATAATTAATAGCCTACCAACCAAAAAAAGTCCAGGACCAGATGGATTCACAGCCAAATTCAACCAGATGTACAAAGAGGAGCTGGTACCACTTCTTTGAAACTATTTCAATCAATACAAAAAGAGGGAATCCTCCCTAACTCATTTTAGGAAGCTAGCATCATCCTGATACCAAAGCCTGGTAGAGGCACAACAAAAAGAGAGAATTTTAGGCCAATATCCTTGATGAACATCGATGCAAAAATCCTCAACAAAATACTGGAAAACCAAATCCAGCAGCACATCAAAAAGCTTATCCACCACGATCAAGTTAGCTTCATCCCTGGGATGCAAGGCTGGTTCAACATTAACAAATCAATAAACATAATCCATCACATAAACAGAACCAACAACAAAAACCACATGACTATCTCAATAGATGCAGAAAAGGCCTTCGACAAAATTCAACAGCCCTTCATGCTAAAAACTCTCAATAAACTAGGTACTGATGGAATATATCTCAAAATAATAAGAGCTATTTATGACAAACCCACAGTCAATATCATACCGAATGGGCAAAAACTGGAAGCATTCCCTTTGAAAACCAGCACAAGACAAGGATGCCTTCTCTCACCACTCCTATTCAACATAGTATTGGAAGTTCTGGCTAGGGCGATCAGGCAAGAGAAAGAAATAAAGGGTATTCAAGAAGGAAAAGAGAAAGTCAAATTGTCTCTGTTTGCAGATGACATGATTGTATATTTAGAAAACCCCATCATCTCAGCCCAAAATCTCCACAAGCTGATAAACAACTTCAGCAAAGTCTCAGGATACAAAATCGATGTGCGAAAATCACAAGCATTCCTATACACCAATAACAGACAGAGAGCCAAATAATGAGTGAATTCCCATTCACAATTACTACAAAGAGAATAAAATACCTAGGAATCCAACTTACAAGGGATGTGAAGGACATCTTCAAAGAGAACTACAAACCACTGCTCAATGAAATAAAAGAGGATACAAACAAATGGAAGAACATTCCATGCTCATGGACAGGAAGAATCAATATTGTGAAAATGGCCATACTACCCAAGGTAATTTATAGATTCAATGCTATCCACGTCAAGCTACCATTGACTTTCTTCACAGAATTGGAAAAAACTACTTTAAAGTTCATATGGAATCAAAAAAGAGCCCATATAGCCAAGACAATCCTAAGCAAAAAGAACAAAGCTGGAGGCATCATGTTACCTGACTTCAAACTATACTACAAGGCTACAGTGACCAAAACAGCATGGTACTGGTACCAAAACAGATATATAGATCAATGGAACAGAATAGAGGCCTCAGAAATAACACCTCACATCTACAACCATCTGATCTTTGACAAACCTGACAAAAACAAGAAATGAGGAAGGGATTCCCTATTTAATAAATGGTTCTGGGAAAACTGACTAGCCATATGTAGAAAGCTGAAACTGGATCCCTTCCTTACATCTTATACAAAAATTAACTCAAGATGGATTGAAGATTTAAATGTAAGACCTAACACCATAAAAACCCTAGAAGAAAATCTAGGCAATACCATTCAGGACATAGGCATAGGCAAATACTTCATTACTAAAACAACAAAAGCAATGGCAACAAAAGCCAAAATAGACAAATGGGATCTAATTAAACTAAAGAGCTTCTGCACAGCAAAAGAAACTATCATCAGAGTGAACAGGCAACCTACAGAATGGGAGAAAATCTTTGCAATCTGCCCATCTGACAAAGGGCTAATATCCAGAATCTACAAAGAACTTAAATAAATTTACAAGAAAAAAACAACACCATCAAAAAGTAGGCAAAGGATATGAACAGACACTTCCCAAAAGAAGACATTTATACAGCCAACAGACATATGAAAAAATGCTCATCATCACTGATCATCAGAGAAATGCAAATCAAAACCACAATAAGATACCACTCACGCCAGTTAGACTGGCGATTATTAAAAAGTCAGGAAACAACAGATGCTGGAGAGGATGTAGAGAAACAGGAACACTTTTACACTGTTGGCCGGAGTGTAAATTAGTTCAACCACTGTAGAAGACAGTGTGGTGATTCCTCAAGGATCTATAACTAGAAATACCATTTGACTCAGCTATCACATTACTGGGTATATACCCAAAGGATTATAAATCACACTACTATAAAGACACAGGCACACGTATGTTTATTGTGGCACTATTCACAATAGCAAAGACTTGGAACCAACCCAAATGTCCATCAATGATGGACTGGATTAAGAAAATGTGGCACATATACACCATGGAATACTATGCAGTCATAAAAAAGGATGAGTTCATGTCCTTTGCAGGGACATGGATGAAGCTGGAAACCATCATTCTAATCAAACTATCACAAGGACAGAAAACCAAACACCACATGTTCACTCATAGGTGGGAGTTGAACGAGAACACATGGACACAGGGTGGGGAACATCACACACTGGGGCCTGTTGGGGGTTGGGGGCTGGGGGAGGGATAGCATTAGGAGAAATACCTAATATAAATGATGAGTTGATGGGTGCAGCAAACCAACATGGCATATGTATACCTATGTAACAAACTTGCACATTGTGCACACGTACCCTAGAACTTGAAGTATAATACAAATAAATAAATAATTCTTAACAATATCAGTAGGATAAAGGCTTAACCAACCTGGATAATTTGAGACTGGAGGCTTGTAAGTAGGCCTAGGACCTAGAAAAATAAGTTTGATTTTATAAATTCACCATAAAATTATGACTTTAATTTTTATATTGACTTTTTAAGTTTATCAAAATGAAAACTACACATACTTTACAAACTTTGCAATTCCACATCTTAGAATTTAACCTACATATATATTTGCACAAGTATGTAAGGATGTATGTACAAGAATGCTCACTACACTTTGTATTTTATAATGGAAATTCTAGAAGATAACCATCATGAAAGTAATGTGAAGATGGGCGTGGTGGCTCACGCCTGTAATCCCAGCACTGTGGGAGGCCGAGGCAGGTGAATCTCTTGAGGTCAGGAGTTCGAGACTAGCCAGGCCATCATGGAGAAACCCCGTCTCTACTAAAAATACAAAAAACTAGCCAGCATAGTGGTGGGCGCCTGTAATCTCAGCTACTTGGGAGTCTGAGACCGCTTGAACCCAGGAGGTGGAGGTTGCAGTGAGCCGAGACCGCGTCACTGCACACCATCCTGGGTGACAGAGCGAGACTGTCTCAAAAAAAAAAAAAGGAATGTGCTTGGGGTAAACATATGTATCTTTTTTAAAAACTGTAAGTAGTATTATGCTACATAATTTACATCTTTCTCTTTTCCACTTAGGACTTCCTCGACATTTCTCCATGTTAACACATTTAGATCTACCTTAACATCATTATGTTGTTATTTAGTCTTCCTCTAGCAGATGATAAGAAATCATTGACAATCCCATAAGGAATTTTGATTTGTAATTTTTCAAAAAATATCCTTGCAGTTTGTCTTTTTTATAAACAGTTTATCACAAGCAATTCTCTCTTCAGCTCTCCAACACTAAGCTAGATCAGTGTTTTATAAATACTTTATGAAATGCTTATCATCAACTCTTTCAAAAGACTGTATCAGCAAACGTAGTATTAGCACATATACCCACTAGGAGCACGTGAGTAAGCCCGGATGCCTCACTGAGTATAAATTTCACATGCAACCTTGTTTTGCTCATATATCAGTCCACTAAAAAACTCATCTCTTCCTGCCCCTCAAACCCTACAGCACTCAACTCAGGAGGCTACCAGTTACCAAGTTCTTACAGGAATTATAAGAAGGTGTTTTTTGTTTGTTTGTTTGTTTTTGAGACAGAGTCTCACTCTGTCACCCAGGCTGGAGTGCAGTGGCATGATCTTGGCTCACTGCAACCTCTGCGCCCCCAGGTTCAAGCGATTCTCCTGCCTCGGCCTCCCAAGTAGCTGGGGTTACAAGTGCCTGCCACCGCGCCCAGCTAATTTTTGTATTTTTAGTAGAGATGGGGTTTCACCAACTTAGCCAGGCTGGTCTTGAACTTCTGACCTCGTGATCCACCCACCTCGGCCTCCCAAAGTTCTGGTATTACAGGTGTGAGCTACCCCACCCAGCCTATAAGAAGGTATTTTAATTACTATGTTAACATGCATAATTCTCTTCGATCCTTTAAAATATTAGGGAGATAGGAAATATATAACCAAATTAGAAGCCAGTGATTTGAAGGATTTTTTTAAAAATCACCAGGAATTTAAAGGATTTAAAAAAAAAATATAAGCAGGAAATTACTAAACCTGAGGCACTGGATGTTGGAGATTTTGTAGTGGGAGAAGTCGACACTGGAAAACAAAATAATAATGTACATTGGACCAAACACTTGGGATTTATTGCTGGCATTTTCTCCAGGAATTTACAAGATTTTTGAGACATGTAAGGAAGAAGCTATTAAACCTGAATGACTCGAAACTGGAGGGTTTGTACTAGAAGGAGGCAGCACTAGGAAATAAAATAATGTTAGAAGATCAACCACTTTGGAGTTATTGCTCTCATTTCATTTATATGAATTATGCCATTGTTGACTTACTTAGATAAAAATGCCCATGTTTCAATTCACTCCAAAAAGTTGTTGTAATTCATTTTATACATAAAAATATTAAAAGCATATGCCCATGCAATGTACATAACATGCTAAGAACCCTGGAAAAGCACACAAAATCACAACAGCAGAATTTGATGTGAATTTCACGTCATACATCTGGCATAGAAATGAATACAAGACAGTTAAATACTAAAATTGTTTCTTTTCAGTTATTCTGTATGACTGATAGTTAATATCAAAGAAATAAAGTCTAAAATGAACAGCAACAACAATAACAAACCAAGACAGAATGAAGATAACCTTTGTACCTTTAAGACACTTAGGAACTGGGGGATCCCAAGTACTGTTACTGTCACAGACAATTGTGTCGCTCCCAGTGAGGTAAAATCCCTTATCACATTCAAACATAACTGTTGCTTTGTAGTAAAATTTTTTTCCAAATCCTGATATCTGTTTTCCATTTTTGACTACTGGAAATCGACATTTGACCACTGGAAAATTAGAGAAACCTCAGAATTAATGGATATCTGCTTTAACAGAAAAAGTAGTACAAAGTAGTAATTTCCAGTGTGAACAGAGACAAGGAATGGAATGCAAGATGTTAAAAACATTTTTTAAAATACTTTAAATGTTAACTGATATATTCTCCTTGATATAGAATTCTAGGGTGTTTTATTTTTCTTTCAGCACTAACAGACATAACCATACTGTAACCACATTTTCTTAAGAAAACTTGGCTGGCTGTCCTTCTTACTTGTCCCTGCCCTCCTAAATGTAATACGGTTTTTTGTTGTTTTCCCCACTTACTGGCTGCTTCTTAAACTTTTGTTTGGTAATTTTTACCAAACTACTGCAGGGGGTTGGTGGTGGTGACGGTAAATTTTAATAATTTATTCATCCTGCTGAAGGTTCACTGAATCTCCTGGATCTGAGGTTGTTTTGGATCTAATTTGCATAATTTTTGGCCAATATTTTTTCAAATAATATTTTACACCATTCTCTCTCCTGTCTTTCTGAAACTCCAATTACATGTATGTTTCACTGCTTGATACTCTCCCACAGGTCTGTAAGCCTTTCTCTTTCTTTAGTCAACATTTCTTCTTAAATAAGGTTCAGTTTCTATTGACCTGTCTTCAGGTTCACTGACTTTTTGTTGTGTCTAATTGTACCTAATGTTATTTGTAAAGGTTAGTTTATTGGATATAATTTACATACAGTAAAATTCACCCTTTCAAGTATACCACTGTATGAGCTTTGACAAATGCAAATAATCGTGTAACTACCACCATAGTAAAGATACAGAAAAGTTCCATTACTCTCCAGAATTTCCTCATGCTCTTTTCTGAGTTACCCCTCTTCTCCCTCATCCCCACTTCCACAACCAGCCAACCATTGATCTGCTTTTATCCCTATAGTGGGACTTTTTCAGAATGTCACGTAAATGGAATCACGGTCTTCTTAGTATGGCTTATTTCACTTAGCATGATGCTTTCAAGATTCATTTGTGTTGCTGCATGAATCAGGAGTTCATTCCTTTTTATTGCTGAGTATGAGTCCATCTTTTAGAGGTAGCATAGGTGGTTCATTCATTCACCAACTCAAGAACATGTGGCGATTTGCAGTTTGGGGTGATTATGAATAAGGCTGCTGTGAACATCCTCATATAAGTTTCTGTGTGAAAATGTTTTCAGTTTATTTCGGTTGCCGAGTTGTATGATAAGAGTATGTTTATAAGAAATTGCCAAAAATGTCCCAAAGTGGTCATTTCACTTTGATTCTCACCATCAGTATATTGAGAGTTTCATCTGCTCCATATCCTTGTCAATACCTGGTATTGTCAGTTTGGGGGGTGTGTGTTTAAATTTCAGCCATTCCAATAGGTATTTGGTGGCATCTCGTTGTGAGTAGAGACAGTTTTTACTCCTTCTTTTCCAATATGTGTGCCTAATTGCTTTCTCTTGCCTTACTGTACTGGGCAGGATCTCCAGTACAATGCTGAATGGAGTGGTAAGAGTGGACATCCTGTTTTCCTTCCAGAATTAGGTCTTTATTAATTAGACAGAAATGTAATTAAGGTTTTTTTAACCACTAAGTACGATGTTACTTTTTACCACTAAGTATAATTTTTTTGAACCATTAAGTGTAATGTTAGCTGTGAGATCTTTGTAGATGTCTGTTATCAGGGTAAGACAGATAGTACCCTTCTGTTCCTAGTTGCTGAGAAGTTTTATCATGAAAAAATAAGATGATGAATTCTGTCAAACACTTTTTGTTTTTTGCATCTAATAAGATAATGACATGATTTTTTTTTCTCCTTAATAGTCTCCTGATGTGGTAAATTACACTGATTAATTTTTGCATTTGAACTAATCTTGCATTCATAGGGTAAATCCTACTTGGTCATGATCTACTTTTCTTTTTATGTATCACAGGATTTGGTTTGCTAATATTTTGTTGAAGATTTTTGGTCCTGTGTTCATCAAGGATATTATTTGTAATTTTCTTATAATGTTTTTGTTTTCTGGTTTTCATATCAGGACAATGCTATCATCATAAAATGGGTTGAGAAGTGTTCCCTCCTCTTGCACTTTCTTGAAATGCTTGTGTAGAATTGCTATGATTTATTCCTTAGATGGTTGGTAGAATTCCCCAGTGAAGCCATCTGGGCCTTCAGTAGGTTAGTAACAAATTTTATTTCTTTGGTAGATATAGGAGTATTCAGGTTATCCATATCTTCAAGTGAGTTTTGACATTTTGTATCTGTCAAGGAATCTGTCCATTTCAGTTGTCAAATTTATAGGCATAAAGTTGTTTATAATATTCCCTTATCATCCTTTAAATGTCTGTAGGATATTTAGTGATATTCTCTTTTTCATTCTTTTGTTTGTCTGTTGAATAATTTTGTAAAGTAATCAAGTAAAGTTTACATCACCGATATTAAAGAATGGCCATATGCACAAAAGAATATAAAGCTTTTTGGCTAAGGGATGGGGGGGAAGTTAGAAAAAGGATGAGAAACACATACGGGGTGGACGTGAGGAAGGAGAGTGAAAGGTGTAGGCACCCCCACCTCACTTCCTGAGGCAGGGCCATCAAGGACTCTCAAGATTGAGCGGCCATTAATTACATGGATTCAGATTTCTTTCATTCTAGACTTAAATTTAACCTTAGGTTTTTGCTCCAGCACCAATTTAACAGAGCAACGTAGGCATTTCCCAATCCAGCAGCACATGCTGTTTCCAAGCGCATGTGACTGGCGCACCGCAGCTCCGTGCACACCCCAGGAGCGCAGTCCATGCCCAGAGCAGGTGCCTGTGTTGTGGAACCTGACAGGAAGCCTCCCAGAACACCGCCTGTCACAAGGTGCCACCTGAGGGGATCTGAGGTCTCTGAAGATCAACTGGTGCCTGTGATTTCCAAAGATTTAACCTTAGCCTTCAATGACATTTACATATAAATTGTCAAATAAAACCCTCCATAATTTACACTTAAGTCTAGGAAGACATGGCGCAGATGTTCCAGTGACAAAAAAAAAAAAGTGTAGCAGCTGTGTGTGTTTTCCCCATTTTGACCAAGCTCTCACTGTAACACAGGGCATAAAGGAGAAGGGTTGCACACAAATTTAAAGTATAAAAAAAAAAAAACCCAAAAAATCATACATTGATGCTGTTGACTTGTTAACAATGCAGGGAAACTCAGTGCAAAATAAAATCCCTTATTTAAACCTTAAAAGAATGAAATGTACCAACTAAACTGTGTAGGCTCTAATGTAGCAGAACAGAATGTTTCCAGAAAAAAAATACATTAAAAAAATAAAAAAATTCAGAGATAAAACATAAAAAGATTAAAATATATACATCTTAAGAAAATGTATTGCTCAAAACATATGAAACTTAATTCTAAGAAATTCACCTACCTAAATTTAAACAAGACTGCTGCAGTTGCAGCTCGCCGTCCTGCAGGAGACACGCAAAGGGATGAGGGGCGCAGGGCTGTGGGGATGTCAAGACTGCCCCAAGGTCAAAAAGCCTTTGAGGAGAGCCCCAGCTCCCACTGAGACCAGCCTCCGGCCTGCCCTCTGCAGAGGGGAAGGAAGGGGATGGTTCTGGGGCTGCAGACCCTGCTGGAATTGGCAGAGGAGCCAGCAAGGCTGGGGGGCTATAGGCTGGCCAGACTCCCTTAGCTGGATCCCCTACTCCACGCCTGGCCAGCACTCCGGGATGCCTGGCTCAGGTCTCCATCAGGATCTCCACCACGTGTTCCTACTTGCCCAGGTCAGAACGCAATTGCAGCTGCAGTTGGGAGGCCAGGTGGCTGCAGGGCCAAGCCTCTGAATGCTTTGCAGGGCCACTTCCCATCGTGTGGGTCAGCACCGTGTGTCCAGGTCATCATAGGAACTGACCACGTCTGAGGCCAGCTCTTCCATGCAAACTGGGGTTTTTGGTCTTCAGTATTTCAAATATCTCATCTCGCTACTTCTGAAAGCCTCCTCTATTTTCCCCAGGGCTGTCCGTCTCCCAGATGCTGCTCTTCAGGGCTCCTGGCGCCAGTGTTGAGGTGACAGAGCAAAGGTCTGAAAACTGGCCCTTTCACGCAGCAGTGCCCAAAGCAGTGGGCATGGCACACCCCCTCTGGCTCCCGCATGGAGGGTACAGGCCACCGGCACAGGATCTCTGCGGAAACCAGGCAGTGGGATGACACCAACCCCACACTCTTGGGTGCATCTGTGTGCCACATCTCATCCTGGGCCATCTCCTCTTAGATCTGCCAGGCGTGTTGGTGACGAGGACCCTGTGGCAGTGGTTGGGCTCCACCAGCAAGTAGTAAAGCTGGAGCTTCTAAAAGGACAAGTCTGGGAGTGACTGCCCCTGCCGGCTGCAGGAGGGCAGGGTCTTCAAACTGGCTGGGGTGCCGTGCTTGGCCACCACTTCTTTCATTCTCAGTATTGGTTAATCTGCATCTTTTTTTGTCAGTCTGGCTATAGGTTTACACACTTTATTGATCTCCAAGTAGCAACTGTTGGTTTCACTGATTTCCTCTATTTTTTTTTTCTCTTCTTAATTTCATTGATTTTGGCTCTATCTTTATCATTTCCTTACATCTGCTAGTTTGGGATTTAACTTGCTCTTTTTTAGTTTCTTAAGGTGGAAAATTAGATCACTGATTCGAGACTTTTCTTTTTTTCTAACACAAGTTATGTTATGCTATACATTCCCCTGTAAGCAATGCTTTAGCTGCATCCTACATATTTGGATATTTTGAGATGTTGTGTTTTTATTCAATTCAAAACACTTTCTAATCTCCCTGCTGACTACTTCTTTTATGCATGGGTTATTTAGAAGTGTCCTGTACACTTTCAAATTCTTTGAGGATTGGCTTTGTTATTGATTTCTACTTTCATTCTATTGTGATCAGATAATATATTTTGAATGATTTCAATTTTTTGAAGTTTGTTAAAAATTGTCTCATTGTCTAGAATATGGTCTACTTTGGAGAATGTTTCATGCGTACTTGGGGAGTATATACTTTTAAACCACTGTTATTCAGTGATTTCTTTCTTTAAATGGGCAAGTCCCCTACATGGTCTTCATACTTTTGGTCACTCCAGAGTGCCTTAAACATTTGGTCTTTAAAAAAAAAAAAAAAATTTTTTTTTTTTTATCCAGAGTTTATCATTCTTATTTGTGAGACAATTAGTCTGTTACAGTTTACCACTACCATAGCCAGAACTCTTAGATTTCTTGTAATACAAGATGAAACTTTCTTTAAGCCAGTGTGTATTTTTTTTTGGTTCCTTCAAACAAAAACGTCTAACTCATGCAGATACACAGTAGTTCACACTGTATAAAATGAAATGCCAAGAACATGTGGGGGTGAGAAATAGGGAACTCTAGCTAGAACTATTTTTTGACTTGAATTGACCTGTATTAAAATAAATTAGAAACCAATTATACAGGAGGAAGCACATACACCTGCTTTGTTTATTTGTAGATAAAACTATTTACAAAATGTTTCCATAGTATTTACAAATGAAGAAGGAAATAAATTGAACCACTACCTTTACACTCTGGAGCAGCATGACTCCATACTGAATTGTCACCACAATAAATCGTGCTCTCGCCAATAAGTGCAAATGGATCTGGCCCAGGTGCAGGATCACAACTATAAGTTACTGCATCAAGATACTCAAATACTTCTACTTCACTAAAGGTGTGTTTTCCATTTTTTATTTTCGGAGGTGGTGTACACAAAACCTCTTAAAAATGAAGAAAAAGAGGAAATAAATGTAAAAGATAAAGATAGCATTAGTAAAATTTCTATGTCTTCAATAAATTCGTCAATATAGGGTTTCTACAAGCTGGTTGTGAATTCAATATGGATTTAAAAGAAGGTTTCTATGAGCAAATACACTATCCCAAACTCAAACCATTAATGTAGTAACTAACTTTCAGAACAAATCTCATTTTCTTAAAGTGTAAATACCTATTGATATGGTTTGGATCTGTGTCCCCATCAAATCTCATGTTGAATTGTAGTCCACAATATTGGAGGTGGGGCCTGGTGGGAGGTGTTTGAATCATGGGGGTAGATTTCTCATGAATGATTTGGCACCATCCCCTTGGTGCTGTTCTCGTGATACTGAGTTCTTGGGGGATCTGGTTATTTAAAAGTGTGCAACACCTCCCGTCCTCCCCACCTTGCTCCTGCCATGTGAGACACCTTGCTCTCCTTCTGTCTTTCCCAATGATTGTTAAGTTTCCCGAGGCCTCCCCAAACCCCCAGCAGATGCCAGCACCATGCTTCCTGTAGAGCTTGTAGAAACACGAGCCAATTAAACCTCTTTTCTTTATAAATTACCCAGTCTCAGGTATTTCTTTAGAGCAATACGAAAACGGCCTAATACGCCTATATTTATTTGCAAGGCCATGCTAAGTTCTGTTCTAGTTATCACAAGAAATGCTGACAATTTAATGAGAAAATATGCTTAACTGAGAGCTAGCTGAGAAATCCTTTGCGATTTATAAATATATCCATTTTCTAAACTGGTGGTTCACAATACCACCAAAATATTATTGTCTTTTTTCACTCTGATCCTAATAAGAATATAGTGATTTTTTTCCAAAGGCTACATATTGTGTGATAACACAACAGGCCAAATACAATCTTGCTTTAAGCCAGATGTTGAAGAGATGTGCAAAAAATGTGAACAATGCCACTATTCTAATTTTATTTTGATTTGGAAAATTTTTATTTTTCATAAAAATTATGTTACATATGTTAATTTGTATTGCATCTATTCTTACAAATTAATCAAGCCAGGTGGGGTGGCTCACATTTGTAATCCCAGCACTTTGGGAGGCCCACGGGGGCAGATTGCTTGAGCACGGGAGTTCAAGACCAGCCTGGGCAACATGGCAAAACCCCATCTCTTCAAAAATTACAAAAAGCCAGGCATAGTGGTACACGCCTGAAGTCCCAGCTACTGGAGAGGCTGAGGCTGCAGTGAGCTGAGATTGTGCCACCGCACCCCAGCCTGGGAAATAGCCTGAGACTGTGTCTTAGGAAAAACATAAACAAAACCAAAAAGAATCAATAATTATTTAAAAACCTCTCTGCTTGAATTCCAATATGATAAATACCAATAGATATAACCCACATAAAAGAAACCTCTTTGGGATCTTTGTTAATCTTAAAGTGTAAAGGGTGCCCTGAGGCAAAAATCTTTGAGGACTACTGGTCTAAATTAAAAAAAAGAATTTACTTACTTTCACATATTGGGGGCTTACCGCTCCAAATTGCTACTGATCCTTTAAGTTCACAATATAGAATTTCTTTACCAATCAAGTAATAACTAAATGAGAAAAGAATGGGTTACTGTTTTGTATAGCAATAAATAAGACACACATAATAATGAAGGAATTTTTATATGGTTTCTTTTCTACACTGCAGTAGTTTGAGGGGATGCTTTCTTAAACAACACACTATATAATGAAAGTGCTAAATAAATCTGCAATTTAATCAAATAGAGTTTCTCCATTTGAATATATATTGGCCAAGAGCAAAGATGTCTAAATAAATCTGCTGTGCCTTTCCACCCAGCCTCTTTGCTGCCTCCAGCAATCACATTACACATTCATTTCTGTGCCTTTTCTCACACCACTTTGCACAGTAAGAGCAAGGACTGTGTGGAGAGAACAAGCCCTAGAGCTGGAATGCCTGGATTCAAGTCCCTGCTTCTCAACTTATCTAGTTTCTTGAGCTTGGGTAAGTCACTTAAAGTTCCTTCACTCAGCTTCCTGATTAAAAGGGGATAACAGTACATGGGATTGTTTAGGGGATTAGATAAGTTAGCATTTGGCACACAGTGAATGCCACATGAGTTTTAGCTCCTATTAATATTATTTAGAATAGGAGTGTATTTCTAGTAATAGCTCACTGAGTATAAGAATACTTTCATTAAGTATACCCCTATACTCAATGAAATCTTCCCTGATTTAAATTCACAGGAATCTCTCCTCCTTCTGGACTCTTAGAGTAATTATCATGAATAATTCTACTTATTTGGTATTTCTCATTTAGTATTTTGCTTTTATTGCTCTCAGTATATATTATTTCTCAATAAGGTTAGAACTTCTTTTAAGAAGGTCGCTGTCTTAAAGTTTTGGTATCCCTCGGTGTGCCTAGCAAGCAGTATGTGTCAAATGAATATTCCAATATTTCTACTTGACAAAATTTAAAAAACTGTCAGTTGCCTTACATAGTCACAGCTGATTTTTTCCTCCAAAACTCACTTACATTTTCTATATTATGGTGTATTACTGCTATTGTTTGAATCTGGTTTGTCTCTACCAAAACTCATATTGAAATTTAATTGCCAGTGTAACAGCATTGAGAGGTGGTGGGGCCTTTAAGAAATGATTAGGTCATTAAGAGGGATAATGCCTTTCTAGAGGGTCTTCATTAATTCTTGAGGGAATGAGTTCTCATTCTTGTAGGCTTGGATTCGTTACCATAAGAGCACGTTGTTATAAAGCAAGAACCTCCTCCCTTGTGCTTTGTCTTTTTTGCACATGCTAAATTTCCCTTTCACTTTCCAGCATGTTATGATGAAGCATAAAAGCCCTTGCCAGACACTACTGCCATCCCCTTGAACTCTCCAGCCTCCAGAAATATAAGCCAAATACATTTCTTTTCTTTATAAATGCGTAGCCTCAAGTATTCTGTTGTAGCAAGAGAAATCGGACAGAAAATAACATTTACTCTCTAAATGCACATTTATCTTAAATGTCTAGTATCTCCAATATACACGACTTCAAAAGCCCTGCAGAACAAAGGCTATCACCGAGGGCTCAGTACCTGCTCTTGAGATGCTTCAGATTGTAGCAGTCTCAAAAATAAGGTTTTTCAGCTGAGAGATTTTGATCAACATGATGGTAAAGGCTCACCAGGTCAGTTTTGGTCTGGTAACACTTTACAGAGTCATCTGGATACAAGTGTATCTTTAGTTGGCAATTCTATTTCTCATTTTTGTGAGCCCTACTTCAACTCTAAGAGTTGGCAGATTTAAATAGGGGACACTCAGTTGTGAAGGATAAATTCTCATGATTACTACATTCTTAATGTTTACAACAGACTTATTGTCAGAAACAGCAAGTAGTTTTGCTTTCCTTCAATATCAATTACTTTCTATTTACTATATATCTTGCCTATCTCCATAAAACATCCAAGAGTTGTTTAGCTAGAAGTATAACTTGTCACATAGAAAGCAAAATTAAGTTTACACGAATGCTTAAGAAGAGAAGCAAAACAAAAATAAAATTACGAACACTTCCCTTATTTCCTCTAGGGAGCAACTTACCCCTCATTACAAATAAAGTGTATCTGATAACCAAACTCGTAAGTCCCATTTGCGAGGATTGCTTGGCCATTTAAAGGATCCCCTAGATACGGACACGTTTCTCCTAAAAGAAAATAATTTTGAGAGTTTTCAATCCAGTTATAAAACAGATCTGAATCAAAACTAAAATTCTGCAGTGCTCTTTTGAATGTGTGGGAATATAATTTTCATTATTTACTTATTATAAGGGCAAACTTAAGATTCATATTCACCCAGGCAATCTATTGCCAAGAAAAAGATTTCTTGGAGATTTTGATTTCTCAAAGCTTGCAAAAATGCATTGTTATCTTGAACCTCATTTCACAAGAAGAAAATCATCATCACCATAGTGGAATATGTACCCTAAAATGTGTGCAAATCTCTAGAGCAAGCAGCAAAAAAAAAAAAAAGAGGCTTGTTTACTTACTATAACAGGCATCATCTGAGACAGGTAGCCATGTGTGATTCCGATCACAAATAGTATGGGTGGCAAGAGGAGGTATATAGAAGTATCCTTTTTTACACTTATAATCTACTCGTTCCCCAATCTCATAGTAGGGTTTTGGTTTACCAACAAGCTCCATAGCTTCAAATGTTGGTGGCTCCTCACAGGCATCTAGTGATAAGAGAATAGGAACACGAAGATGGAGTACTGATACCACTTTAATCAGCCATGGACTGTGGTCTGGCAACAGGTAGTACAGAAAAAACAGAAAGCCCCTTGGCAAGATTTTAAATGATTGTTCCATGCTTTTACCTGAGGGCTGGTAGTAGTGGAGGAAATGGGACTTCCATGTTTTAAGTAACATCCTATTAGCTTTTGGTTTGTTTGGGAATAAATATTCAACAATAAACTGAAGAGACAGCATTAATGTCTTTGGTCTTCAAATATACATGGATGCATCTTTCCCACATTTTTCTAAATTCATTTCAAAAGTAACTTCTCCTCTAAGAAGTCTTCTACAGTACAGAGCACTCTGCTCAGATTGTTCTTCCATAGTTTAAAACACTAACCTATAACAGCTTGTCGCTTCAGGCTGTCTTCTCTTAAAAGGCAAGTTTCTGGGGGTCAAGGACCATGTTCTTCTTTTTCTACTATACTCACCTTGTGGGTGCTCAAGAAATGCTGACACTCACAAACTCTATCTGCAAATAAGTATTCAAGAAATTGTCTGCTACTGTGCCTGGGGAAATGAAAACAACCCTAGTTTGGATTTATGTTATGCTAAGTCAAACAAAAGGCTCACGTTGCCCTAAAAGGACAGGTAATAACGAGAAAGTCTGAATTTATGATGGTGAGTGTTTATTCCTGATGAGTCTGTTGCTTTTCAGAGTTGCTCACTCTGTGATTTAATCCTGTCCCTTCTTTCTTGCCTCCTTTGCCCTACTCTGCCACACTGAGTAGCTTGGCAGTCCAGTAGTGTCACATCTTGGTGCCTTTGCTCACCTTGCTTCCTCTGCTCTGAATACCCTTCCCCCGTGGCCGGTAGCTACAACTCCTGCTCAACTCGTCTTCCTTAATCCACCCATCATCTCCTCCAGGAAGCATTTTCTGCCTCCCCCTGGGAAGCAGTGATCAGTCACCTTCCCCTGGACTCTCCCCTGCATGGATCTCTCAGGTAACTATCACATGCTTTTGTGTTTAATAGTTAACAAGCCCGACTCCATTCATCCATGCGGCCACAACACTCAGCACAATATGTCACTCAGAGTAGCTATTCAAAAAAAATTTGGTACTCAAAGTCCACTGCTGTCAAACACAAAACAATGTGAAGAATACACTGTAACCAATTTCATATTGAAAATAATCATTCTACAGCACAATGGAGAAAGATTAGGCCATTTCTTGTGCTGCCTATCTCCCAGTCTTCTGGTATCCTGGCAGGTGATCAGACATGGACCGCTCTCTTTGCATTGTAGTATGCCCAGTAAGGAAACTGAGACGCTACTGTGTAAGTGCTTACTGATCTTGGCTTCTTTCATTGGAAATAAGGAAAACACCTAAAATAGGCAGAAGAGACCACGCACAACAGGAGATTGGGGGTTTTGTCCAAAAAAGCAGCTCCTCTCCTGGAGGAATGAGACTGGCCTGAAATTTGATACATGTTTCCTTCAGCTATCTGGAACCATTTGGCAACTACCTTTGAGAGGGCAGGTCTCCCATGCACAGCACTGTCTGCTTACAAAACCTTCTCCTTGTGAGAGTGAGTTGCTCCAAAAAGTGAATGTTTATTTTAATTCATGTATTCTCTCTGCCTAGCATCGTGAGTTCTCATTTTTACTTTCTCTAGGTTTCATACCTGTCTTGATTTACCCTTATGAACCTCAAACTTAACCTTGCTTTTCCTTCTCTTCATTCTTAGTTTTGTTATCTTCCAGGTTGCACCCTATTCATTTCATAATTCTATGTTCTTCTATTTCAAATTGCTTTCATTATCTTCTTCGGCTTCCTGTTTTGTTTCTGTGTGTGTGTGTGTGTGTGTGTGTGTGTGTGTGTGTGTGTGTGTGTGTGTTTTGTTTTGTTTTGTTTTGAGACAGGGTCTCTCGCTCTGTTACCCAAGCTGGAGTACGATCAGGGCTCACTGCAGCCTTGACCGTGGGGGCTCCAGTGATCCTCCCCCTTCAGTCTCCCAAGTAGCTGGGACCACAGGTGTGCAACATCACACCTGGCTAATTTTTGTTTACATTTTTTGTATAGGTGAGGTCTGCTTATGTTGCCCAGGCTGAACTTCTAGCACTAAGCCTATTCTAAACATTAATCTTAAAAGAAAAAAAAAGTCCTTTTGTTTTCGTCTTATCACCACTGCTCCCTACTCCCATCACCCTCCTTCAAAATGAACGTTTTAATAATCAGTGAGATGCAAGACTGAAGTACTGGAAGCCCTGCAGAGTCAACAAATAGGGGAGACAGATCCTTTCTGGCCCTCAGCTGCCGCTGCCCCAGCTTTTTAGGTACCGCAGAAAGACCATCCTGAGCATAGCTCTTTAAAGAACCTTCCTCTTGGAGGCAGGAGGGACTTTTTCCTGGACTCTAAGCCCCAGCCAAATAGTATATTTAATTTTCTGGTATTTAACAGATACGGAGGTAAACAAATCGGGCTTTTGGAACCACAAGTGCGACAAGACAGACAGGATCCCTGCATTCTCACAGGGAGAGACAAAGAACAGAAAAGGTCATTTTAAAAGGGTGATTACAAGTGAAGAGGAACTTGAACTGGGTTGTATGTGTTCAACCTGAGATGGGGGTTTGCGAGGTGGCATGATCAGAGAAAGTCTCTGAGGGTGTAACATTCCAGCTGAGTTTGCAGAAGAGCGGCCCTGCTCCTCCTGCAGCAGGTCAGGAGGAGAATGTTCCTGGGCTGAGGGAACAGCAAGCACAGATGCCCCAAAGTCTGTTTGATGAGCAGAGAAGCCTTCCCTCTCTCCAATCATTTGTTAAATGTTGTCAGATTTATATCTGAAAATTATACTGCTTGCCTCCAGAGCACTTCCCTTGGTTTATAATTTATTTGTCACTATTATGTTTTGGATTTTAATGTCTGCCACTCCCAGTACATTTTAGCAAATAATTTATTGGTTATCTACTGTGTTCCCGGCACTGAGCACTTAGCATTGAGCAAAACAAAGTCCCTGCTTATCTTCCTGCATGAATGTGTGTGTAAACAAATAGTGAAAAAGGGATCAAGAAAATAAGAATGGTTTGTTATTGTCTACCAGTGTAATAGCACCAGACATACAAGACCCACATTCGTTGAATGAATGCTCCTAAGGAAAAAAATGCAACGTAGAAACTATACATGTTATTGGATCCTAAATATAATTTGGACACAGATACACATGAAGCGCACATGAAGTCAGAAAGAAATATACCAAAATATTAAAAATAGTTGTCTTTTGATTCTGTTCGTGTCGCACAATGAGCATGTATTTCTTAGCGGGTTTTTTTGTTTGTTTTGTTTTGACAGGGTCTCACTCTGTCATCCAGGCTGGAGTGCAGTGGCATGAACACAGCTCACTGCAGCCTTCACCTCCTGGGCTCAAGCGAATCTCCTACCTCACTCCCCAGAGTAGCTGGGACCTCGGGCATACCCCACCACGCCCAGCCAATTTTTGTATTTTTTGTAGAGACAAGGTTTTGCCATGTTGCCCAGGTTGATCTTGAACTCCTGCGCACAAGCAATCACCCCGCCTGGGCCTCCCAAAGTGCTGGGATCACAGGCCTGAGCCACTGTGCCTGGCCCAGCATGCATTTTTAAAAGTATTGGTTCCATTCAATGAAATACAAAATAAATTTAGTGGGATAGGCCTTAAGCTTTAGCTTATGAGCTGTAGGGGAAAACCAGATTAACATTATTTGCCTTCCTTTGTTAGGATACTAATTTCTCACTAGGTTTGGCTACCATTGTTTTTTAGGTTGCTTCACATCTCTCAAATATGACTCAAAGTAATGAAAAGAAGGAAAACAATGTCAAAAAGCCATTAGGCAATGGAATCAGGTACTGTCTATATTGGTTGGGAACAGGAAGATGACTCAATGGTCCACCCACCCCGCAAAAAAGCAGCCATTTACAAACTAATAGGAGCTCAGGCAACACGGAGACTGTTCACAGAAGGCACAAAAAGCATGACGCCCTTACCACCTCTCTAACCCCAGGCACTGAGAGCCTGCTCTCACTCAACATGCCCTCCCTAGCCCCAGAGTCCGCGCTCACTCCATTCAAAGCAGTGAGCTGTCTTGCCCACAGTGAACTCTGCATGCAGGCCACTTGCGCACAGCACGCTCCCAGCAACATCTGGCCAGGCCCCTGCTCGCCCAGCCCGGCCCAGCACATGGGGCACAGCAGACGCACTGCAACCCTTACCGCGGGTACTGTCCAAGCCCTAATGAACACCCCACTCACCAAGGCACCAAGGAAACACACGGCAAACTCTCACCACGGGCACAGCACGGACCCTAGCAACACTCCCATGCACCTGTGCACTCCAGAGCAAGCCCTCACCTAGGGCGCCCAGTTCGCGCTCCCCTTGCCCACTGGCTCAATCCCGAAAACACGATTCACGCTTTTTTTGCGGACGCAGCCAGATCATGCCTAAATGCCGGCCGAGCACACGACGCCACCAAACAAGCTTCACCTGGGGCTCTGCGTGGTCCCCGCATACCCCGCCACATGCCCCCGGGATCTGAGCACTGCACCCCTCGGAGAACCCTGTCCCCAAGCAGGCACGACCTGCGGTGAGCCCCGCCCCGCGACTCTTGTCCGACTGAGGAGAGCTCTAGTCTCGCCGCGGACGCGCGAACCCGCCCCGGGGTCCTACCGGAGAAGGAGGACAGCAGCAACACCAGGGCCGCCAGAAGCAACGCAGGAAAGCGCCGGGAAGGAAAGGGACACTTGCGGCGGCCGCGAGGCGCCATGCGCGGCGCGGAAGACGCCATTATTTTTCCGGAGGAAAGTAGAGAAACCGAGAGCCAGCCGAGCAGGGAAGTCCCTTCTGAGGCCGGCTATCCGACGCAACAATCCCCAACTCATAAAACACCCAGTGCCGCAGGACAGGTGGGCGGGGCCCCGGCCGCGCCCGGGGCGGAAGTGAGTCGAGTCACCGGGGCGGCTGGGGCCAATCGGCGGGCCGCGGGGCGGGGCCTCGGCTCTCACGGGCAGCCCTTGGCCTTCGAAGGGGCAGGGCGAGGCCCTGGCGGTGCCTAACCCAACAGGTTCCCCGAGGCCGCCTTTTCTCTTGCTAAACCCTTGGCCTACCACCCCGGAAGCCTGAGGCGTCCAGCGGAAAAGGACTGGCTCGCCGTCATATTTGTGACCCAGGAAGAGTGGAAAGAAAACTAAGCTGCTTTGGTAATAGTTTCCGGGAATTCGAGAATCAAGAATAAAGCACTTCGACCTAAAAACAGAGATCCAGAGTCCAGGCAGGGGGTCACCGTGGGCCAGCACCCCTCAGGGTTAGTTTTATCCTGGGGCACTGCAGGCTGTCAGGACTGTCTGAGCCCTTACTTGGTATTTGGCATTAGTCAGGCATTATTGGGAATATTTGAGTTTTACTTGCTTGAATGTCTGCTACTGGATCGTCTCGGGGCCGTCTTGTTTTCACAGTCTCAAAGGTTTGGCTTCTGCACTCCCAGCCCCTAAGGTAATTTGCCCTTTGCTCCCCTCCCTGGAGAGGACCCGTCAGAATCTAATTTATTAAGCAACACCAGGCCATTAGAATATTGAGACTCTATGGGGCCCTTGCCCTTGAGCAACTAAATTTTTTATTGAAGACGAAATATACATGCATGAACAATGTAAGGACGAGGGTGTCCTAAGCGCCAAATTCCTGGAAGCAATAAATGCAGGAGGATTGGGATGGGTAGAAATTGTTAGGTGAAGAGTGGCTAAGGGGGAGAACTTTTCTGGTGAAACAATCTCAGGAACAATACTGGAAAATTAAGAATGAGCAGGATTGATTTGTAGGGTTGTGAGTAAACCGGAATGACTGGTAAAAGGAAAAGGACATGACTGGCATTAAAAGAGCAAACAAAGAGTTGACATCTCTTCCCCTCAGATTGGCAAAGAATTAAAACGTCAGCCAATGTGAGTGAACGTGTTGCAGGGGGACCAGCACTCTGTTTGTAACATAACTTTTCAGTATGTTAAAAGTCTTAAAGTGGACATGACTTGTGTTAGGCTCTCAGTTCCCAGAGAAATCATCAGAGCTGTGATCAAAGCTCTGATGTGATTAATTTTTGAAAAAATGTAAACCCTAAGTGTCTAGCAAAAGTAATAAGGAATTTCTGGTAGTTACCTTTGTGTGATGGAATTCTATGCAGCAAATATTGCAAAAGAATACCAAATATGAGAAACTATGATATCATTGTAAGTGGAAAAAGCAGAGTCCAAAGTGGCATGTGCCTTTTGGCAGTCCTTTTATTAAAACAAAAGTACCATATTGATATGTACAAAAAGAAACTAGGAATACAGCAAAATTAACAATGGTTGATAAGATTATAGATATTTCACTTTCCTTATGCTTTTCAGTTTTCTATGTTGACCTTCTGTTACATTTAGAATAAAGTAAAGAAAATGTATTTAAAAAATCAAACCTATGTATCAAGGGCTGTTTTGTTCATAGAATTATGGGAGTAGAACTTGTATTATACAGGGTTAACCTATGAGAGGATGGTGAGGAACTGGATGCTCAGTGTATAAACCTAAAATCGGTCTTATAGAATTGTAGAGCTTAAGTGTATTTAACACAGTTTTATAACCGAGATGTACTGAAGAATTTCTGGGTTCACCAAACCATGGAATTTCCTCTTCCTGTCCAACCAACAAAAATTTTTAAATTCTTAGCAGAGATTATAAGACATCAAGTGTGGAGGTGGTATATCAGATAAACATCTTAGTATCTTGGATTATAAAATTCAATGACAGCAATTAAAGCGGGTATAATTAAAGAGATGGTAAATAGGAAACTCAATGCGGGGAAATTATTATTTCTGTTAATATATGGTGTCAAAGAGTGATATGACAGATATGTTCTGTGGCTCAATGCCAGCCTTCATTTGTGAAAGTGGATGGTCTATTTACTGTTCTCTGCAACAATAAATATTAAAAATTCTCCATCCATTTTCAGGCTTGGAAGAAAAATGTCTTTTTTCTCATGAGAAATTTTATTATAAACTATAGAAGAAAAAACAGTGCTAGTGTTTGATTGCCTAGTTTCAGGTGTCAGATTAGATTCAAAGATTGGTATTTTGTTGAAACTTTCTTTCAATCAGTAAAATTTCTATCCCTGGGGTTAATCAAGCCATTCTTAACATACGCGAAGACTTTCACATTAAATATTTAAAACTTATTTTTATTTGATTCAACTGAGGCTTCATTTGAATGGCTGAGCCTTGTTCTCTACTTTTTGGATAAGTTTCGTGAGTCAGGGATAGCATTTTCTCATATCTACAGTGCCAAAATCTATAGTAGGTGTACAATGAATAACTGGTAAATATTGGATGAAATAAATGGTTCTTGTGGTCAAGTGCATTTTAACATGTCTCTGCCAGTTCTCCCCCAGCATGAATTTACCAAATGCCCACAAAGTTCTGAGACATTTTGATTTAAATAATTTTGACCCTAGGAAACAAATCAAGATCGGTCTGTAAAAGGGATGAGCTACACCTGTCTGCACAGCAAACTGTCCTAAATCAGGTGTCGCAAGCTTACTTGTGAAGTGGAGCTGTGGTCTATCCCTTAGCCTTGAGATCATTTTAGTGACTGAGTTCAAAGGGAGGGTGTCGACAGTGAACTTCCTGAGGCCTTAACAGGGGTAGAACTTGAAGCCAAAGCTTTGAATGAAGTGGATTTAGGAGATTAAACACTAATGTTTCCTCCAACTCCCCCTAAAGATTTTGTCAAACTGCCAAAGAAAAGAAAAGGAGCGAATGGAGGATATGTGTGTTTGTGGACCGGGTTTAGAACTATGGGATGTCCTTTAAGGGGCTTATGAAGGGCAGTGTGGGTGGAGGCTGGTGTGCAGGGATGTCATTAAACTGTGGCCAACTCTTTTAAAATTTGATGTTAGATGGCTCTTTGCCTCCTAAATTAGTATACTGTATTTACATTATGCTTTTCAGGAGCAGGTGTAATAGCATGAATGGGCCTCTATTTGCATCTACTAAGCACCTGCCAGCCAACTGACCTTTATGGTTAGTTGTGTCTGATCCTCTTTCCTGTTACTATCAAGAGCATTTTTGTGGCATTACATATCAACACAGGGATTATGAAAACAATCAGCTACAGAAAGAAGTGCATTTCTCAGAAGAAATAGATAGTATTTTGTTTCCTCTTGGCTTTTGAAGGCTTTTAAAACATAAGTATATTAGAAACTATATTCCATAAGTAGATTTGCAAAATAAAAATATTTTACTCTGTTCTCATTGTAATGGTAGAGACAGAAAATTTCATTTAAGCGTCATAAACTTTACACACTTAGTATGCCAAAAAAGCAAACAAAACAAAGAATGTTAGGACTAGGAATAGCTTCAGAGAGCAATTGGTGTCCAGCCCCTGCTGATAGGGCTCCGATGTGTGGAGGAACACCAGGTTCTTCATCTCGCATTGAATTGGAAAAAAACGAGATGGGTACAAGTGGAGTAGTTTTAAGGAGTGGAGAGTTTAGTAAGCAAAAAAGAAGGGAGAAGAAAGAAGGAAGAAGCTCCCCTGTACAGAGACAGAGTGGGGGGCTCCAAAGCTGAGAGTGGAGACCTCAAGTGGGGCAGAAACCAGCCAGGTATACATAGGCTGGAGGAGGTGGTGCCTGATTTGCATAGGGCTCAGCAGATTGGTTTCACTAGGCATGCCATTCACATAGCCCGGGGAAAAAACTGGTCTTCCTACCCTAGTCTTTTAATATGCAAATGCAGGGCACCATGATGTTCTACCCGTGTGGGGATATGTGGGGCCATGTTGCCAGGCACATGTCGGGGCAAGGGCAAGGGGACAACCATGGGAATCATCATGTTGGGTGGACCCAATTTCTAATGGCCGGTATTTGCGTATCTAAGGTTGCCTGCCTGACTCTAAGGGCCTGGGCTTTCCTTCTTCACAAGAAACTTTTCTGGAGCTGCTTTAAAAGAAATGAAAACTTTCCAAGGACCACTTTTCCTCTCTATCTGCCTAAAATAATTTCTTAATAACTCCTATCACATTCCCCCCCAGCCCCCCGTGGAGACAACCTAATTGCTGTTAGGGGGTTATTGGGTGACGACTTTTTCTGGCTACTTCTTGCTGAAAATGGACATCGAATGGGGAACACCAGCTAGGGCTCTTCCTGGGGTCTAAGGGTTCTCGGAAATAGGGCGTGTCCACGCGTGATCCAGTTATAGCACCCATTTGGAGTTTGGTTGCTTCTAGAGGAGAAGAAACTATTTGAGTTACAGTATTGAGTATACAGGGTTCAAGTATTAATACAGACATATAAGCAAGAGAGGGCTTAAAGGGTGTAACCAATTCCATAAAGAAGACTGGAATTCATTAAAGAGGGATTGTAGCCACCCGGGGCTAAAGGCTGCAATTTTCCCTGAGCTTGTTAATGATTTTGATTTGATCTTTAAGTAACTGTAGATTTTCCTGTACTTTAGTAGAGGTGTTAATCCAGAAGCAGCATGTTTTATTTAAAAGTGCATCACTAATCCCAATAAAAAGTCATAGCAGACTCAGTAAAACTTTGATGCTTCCTTTTTGTCACTAACTATTATCGCTCCTATAAGGATAATAATTAAGCAAAATATACAACAATAGAAACTTTCTGTCCAATATTTCAGTTAGAAGGTGCTACCATGTATAACCCTATCACAAACAGTAGAGTGAGTATAGCAATTCCCATAAGTGTGGTATAGTAGATAATTTCCATCTAAAATTTTACTAAGATACACAATTTCCCTTTGGGGTTTATGAAGTTCCTTGGTTTTATTTCCCCAAAAAAAGGAAACCTCCAGTTTATGGGCACCCTACTCACTTTCATTACCTGGCAGAATTTGCAGGATAATTGCCCAGAACTAGCATATTGATCCAGATTTTAACATTACCCGTCCTTTTTTGTTTCTTCCAAGCTGCAGGAGATCACTTGATTTACAGGAATAAGCAGGGTTAGTTTAAAATGTAGGCAAAAATTTAAAAACAATTAATGAAACTAGGATTTAATGACAAATGTATGATAAGCTTTGGAGCACAATTTCTCTCTCCAGTCCTCATTTTTGGTAAAAACAAATTATGATAGGACCGTGTGTGTTGTTCATAGAATAAACTTTAGTCTTATACTTGGCCTGATGATTTGCATAAAGTGCAGCAAGAATGGTTATTTCTACATAGGCCTTTTGGATTGGTTTTGATGAAACTGTTCCATAAGGACTTCCAGATAAGACCTTCAGAGCCAAGCCTACCATGTGTTTGTATCTGCAAATACCTGTGAGTTGGGTGATCCTCACCTCTTGAGATCCCAAGATAAACTCAGAGCTCCCAGACCTGTTAGAAAGTGACATTCTTTACTGACCACAGGTTAGGAACCATGTGCAGGGGCTGTGTGTAGACAAGGTATGAGGCCAGTTCTCCCCAAGGGCCTTTTATTGGCTCTGCATGTCAAGCTTGATTCCTTAAAGGGAAACACATCCTTTCAGTCAAAGCCTTGCTAAAATAACCAGTTTTTCCAATTGTGTCCTGTTGCCAGAAAAAAAAAAAAGAGATTCTTATTGCACTGATGCAAACAACTATATTGCCATAAGTTACGAGTAATCAGATAGTCTCCAAATTCCAGAGGAACCAGGCAGAGAAAAATAAACATGCTCCAAATTTTGTTCACAGTAGTAAACCTTACTCAATTATTAAAGGCCATAAATAGCTTAAAATAAGTTTCCTTGACTCTGAAAAACAAAACAGGGATCAGCAATATTCCAAGCAAAAGTTAAAAAGTTTGCTTTAACTTTCTGAATGCAGTCCCTTTAGTTAACTCTTGTTTTGCTTGATATCTGTGAATATGTCAGTTCTTTATGAGTCCCGTATGTCCTTTCTCTATTCCAGTGTTACAGTGTTCAAAGCTATTAAAAACCTGCATTTGAGAACACCTGTTAAAGTCCTTAATATAGCTTGGTTATAAACCGTTTTTTGAGAAGGAACAAAGCAAGACAACAATTGTCTGTGAATGGCAAAATTTCCAGGATAGTTACAGTTAAAAACACGACTGAAAAAGAAGTTTATTTATTTCCATGGCTACCAATAATTTTACCCTTAATTATGACTGATAGCATATACTTAGACATTAGAATTTTGGAAATCCCATATAATTTTCGAACATATATTGTTCATCAAAATATGCTTAAAAGAAGATTGGACATCATTTTGGCAATCTCATGTGACTAAACTTGTCAAATAATCCTGTTTACATCTTTTCTGAATGTTTCAGGGGCCCTCTGAACCATCCAAAAAGCCAGCCCTCAGGAAGGAAAATTTTGAAACTTTAAGTTTGATTTTGAGATGACTGTTAAATGTGAGAGGTTTTGAACACTTGATGTTATGAAATAGAATTCCAGATTGCCATAAATTATTTTGCCAAAATGATGACTCAAAAGGAAAAAACGTTTCATTAGCCTTTACTATGACGTGAAAATCCTGTTCAAAGACAAATTTTACCCTTGCATTAGTTTGTTAATGTTAACCCCAATTTGTTTAAATGAAACCTTATAGATTATTCCATCTAATCTTAACCAATTTGACCATGAAGTGAAAGCTTTACAAACCTTTTTTTTTTTTTTTTTTTTTTTGAGACGGAGTCTCGCTCTGTCGCCCAGGCTGGAGTGCAGTGGCGCAATCTCGGCTCACTGCAAGCTCCTCCTCCCAGGTTCACGCCATTCTCCTGCCTCAGCCTCTCCAAGTAGCTGGGACTACAGGCGCCCGCCACCACGCCCGGCTAATTTTTTTGTATTTTTAGTAGAGACGGGGTTCCACCGTGGTCTCGATCTCCTGACCTCGTGATCTGCCCGCCTCGGCCTCCCAAAGTGCTGGGATTACAAGCGTGAGCCACCGCGCCCGGCCAAGCTGAGCACTCTTTAAGAAAATTCTTTTAAATTCCTCATTACTTGATTTTAGCCACACCAAGCAGTTAAAAGTTTTGGCTTTTTAACCTTACAAACAGTAACCTCACAGGTGAAACCGACAAGCCTTAAGTAGGTTATGATTTAACCACAAGTGTACAAGGTATTATTTAAGGGGAGATAGGCAGCTTTTGAAATGGTCATTGCAAAATTGTGACTGAGACAGTGAAAGAGATCTAACCCAAGCAACTCCATTTTGTTTCCAGCCCCCAAGCTATCCTTGCCCATCCCTAGGCATAGACTGAACCAACTTTGTGAGGAGCCTGGTTTACAGTGTATAGTTTAAAACAAAGATGATAACAGCCCCTTCTTAAGATGTACTTCCCTCTTGCCAGGGGACCAGACCAAGAAACTAGCCGTAAGATTTGAAACCGTGGCTTAGGGGTCATGCAGCTGGAGGCTACAAGATTTTGACCCTCTCAAGATGAGTGCTTAAGATATTTTGTAAACTCTGCTCATGATGGATTAGCTGGCATCATCCAGATTGACAAACTGGCTTATCTGACTTTGTGGCCGTCACCCAGGAACTGACTTAGCACAAGAAGACAGCCACCATTGTAAAATGGCAGAAACTAAAATAATGTATTGCCATGCAGTTATAGGTTATGCTCCCAAGGACATGAAACAAGATGGACGCCTGTAGCCAAGTTTGTTACTGACAGTTTTGTTGGGCTGGCTTGAACAGCAGGCTTATAGGGTCCTGGGCCTGCATCCTAACCTAAGATACCCTTTCTTTGACAGAACCATACAGAAAGATATGCAAAGCACATCAGATTGTCTACACCTTAAGACCAACCTCATAAATCCTTTTTCATTAATTATAAATTTACAGAGAATATAAATTATGATCCTTACTATCCCGTTTACTGGTTTGCACAGGGAGAGAGAAGCCAAAAGCCTGACTAGTAAGAAATTTTTACCCTTTTGCCAGCATATCAGACTTCTGGTTTCCCTTCCCCCAGCTCAACTCTAAGCCAAGCATTTTAAGGTTTGGAAAATTAACCTTTCCTAGGTTGGAAGAACATTATAAGAGAGAGAATCCATTTTAAACCGCAAAAGAAGGAAAAACACTTTAGAAAGGAGTTCCAGTTAGGGTTGTCAGTGGTGTTTCCCCTATTTCTTTGCCTTCCCTGTTTTCTCTTTTCCCTTTTGGCCTACTACAGGAGACATATTGCTCATCTCCAAAATTCTCTTCTGCTTGCAGAGCTTCCTGTTTTAGCTGTAGTTAGGATTTGGCTTAGGAGCAGCATAACATTCCTCCATGAGAGGTCAAATACCTGAGTTAAATTTTGGAAAACTTCTATATACCTATCAGTGTTGTCAGAAAATTGGCCTAAGACTCCTTTTATTTGTCTGAGGCCCTGCAATGAGAAGGGAACTTGAAGGGCCCCCAAATAAGGGGAATCCTCAGATGATTCCCCTGGAACTTGCTTTTTTAATTTTGGGGAAGTAAAAAGGCCATGCCCTTGTGCAAAACAAAATAGGCCACTTTTTCTTCAAAGTTTCTGTGTCGAAAGAGTCCCAGTGCTTTAAAATACACTCCAGGGAAGTGCATGTTAAAAGATGATTTGTTACCCAACTAGAAAGAGAAGTGAGAATAAAAGCGTCCTTTTAGTCTCCTTCCTTTCGGTATGTGATCCAGGATGGAAACGAAAACAGTAGAGGGCGTCCCCCCAACTATATTCCCTCTGGGGTTCCTGGATTCCCAGCACTCGTTTAAGTGTGCCACCCATGACTGCAGGTGTGACCCCCCCAAGCCATGGCACCAGAGGAACTAAACTTTTGGACCTTAGTCACGCCGTCCCCAAGCAGTCTTAGTCCTCTACCTTTTATTTCCCTTTGACGTCCTAGACTTGTGTGGCCTGTGTTCCTTCCTAAATGGATTTCAAGAAAAATCACGTAATTGGGCAAGGTCCCTGTAAGGGAGGGGGCATGCTAGATTGAACTCTATATCCTGCTATTATAGCCCGTGCTAAAGCATTTTCCCATAGAAAAATGGTTCTGGTTAACTTCTGGACTTAAAATTCCCTCACTAATTAAGTACCATCTTAATGGGAGAGAGAATACATGCCTTAAAGAAACAAAGGAACTGAATGTTCATTTTTCTGCCACTGCGACAATATCGAGACTAAAATTTGGCTACGAAAGACATCTTACTCCTAACTGTTAAAAGCAGAGCTTTCCCGTCCACAGAAGTATCAGTAGAAAAGTGCAAAATGGAAAAGTTGCGAAGCTGCAAGTTACCACAGAGAACCAGCAATGTGCCTCATAAAGAGGATTTTTATTTCCACTAGGTGGCTTAGAAATACCATGTGCTCGCCAGAGAAACCGTAGAGAGTAAGAGACGTTTATTGAATTACTGCCTGCCATGATTCATGATCTTTTCTAACAGAACTGTTTCCCTGAACTGTAAAGATTCCTGCACATTAGACACACACAGAGAGGGTAAGAGACCGCAGATAGAGAAAGTTTGGTGACAGGGTAGCTGGAAGAGAGCCTTGAGATTAAAGGACAGATTGAAAGTTGAGATCCACTCCATACTCACCAGTCTGATGAATGAATTTCTTTTGCTGGCCCATGCACCAAAATGATACAGCTCTGAGGAGTGGAGGTGAGAGACAGGACTAGCTGGATTTCCTAGGCCAACTAAGAATCCCTAAGCCTAGCTGGGAAGGTGACCGCTTCCACCTTTAAACACGGAGCTTGCAACTTAGCTCACACATGACCAATCAGATAGTAAGGAGAGCTCACTAAAATGCTAATTAGGCAACAACAGGAGGTAAAGAAATAGCCAATCATCTGTTGCCTGAGAGCACAGCAGGAGGGACAGTGGGATACAAACCCAGGCATTCAAGCCAACAATGGGAATCCCCTTTGGGTCCCCTCCTTGTATGGGAGCTCTGTTTTCACTCTATTTCACTCTTAAATCATGCAGCTGCACTTTTCTGGTCTGTGTTTGTTACCGCTCGAGCTGAGCTTTTGCTCGCCCTCCACCACTGCTGTTTGCCGCCATCACAGACCCACCGCTGACTTCCATCCCTCTGGATCCGGCAGGGTGTCCTTTGTGCTCCTGATCCAGCGAGGCACCCGTTGCCACTTCCAATCGGGCTAAAGGCTTGCCATTGTTCCTGCACAGCTAAGTGCCTGGGTTCATCCTAATCGAGCTGAACAGTAGTCACTGGGTTCCACCGTTCTCCTCCATGACCCACTGCTTCTAATAGAGCTATAACACTCATCGCATGGCCCAAGATTCCATTCGTTGGAATCCGTGAGGCCAAGAACCCCAGGTCAGAGAATAGGAGGCTTGCCGCCATTTTGGAAGCGGCTCGCCACCATCTTGGGAACTCTGGAAGCAAGGACCCCCTGTAACAGAGGAACACCAGGTTCTTCGTCTCATATTGAATTGGGAAAAATGACACGGGCACACATGGAGTGGTTTTAAGGAGCAGAGTTTAATACGCAAGAAAGAAGGAAAAGCTCCCCCTTTACAGAGACAGAGGGAGGGGGGCTCCAAAGCCAAGAAAGGAGATCCCCACCTGGGATGGAAAATAGCCAAATATATGTAGAGGCTGGAGGAGGCGGTGTCTGATTTGCATAGGGCTCAGGGGATTGGTTTGACCAGGGATGTCATTCACATAGACTGAAAAACTGGCCTTCCCACCCTAGCCTTTTAATGTGCAAATGCAGGACACCAAGATGTTCTACACGTGGTGAGATATGTGGGGGCAGTCACGCTGTCAGGCACACGTCAGGGCTAGGGGCAAGAGGAAAACGGAAATCACCATGTTGGGCGGACCCAGTTTCTAATGGCTGACATTTGCATATTAAAGGTTGCTGGCCCAGCTCTAAGAGCCAGGGCCTTCCTGCTAGACAAGAAACATTTCTGGAGCTGCTTTAAAAGAAACAAAAACATTCCAAGGACCCCTTTTCGTGTCTATCTGCCTAAAATGATTTCTTAATAACTCCTATCACACTGCTTTTCAGATGTAAATGTAAGGTCAAAGGTCAGCAGAATTGTTTAATAATACAAGTTAGGCAATATAGTATTTTACTCATAGTATATACAGTATTTCCCATTATAACTGATGTAATCAAAAACAAACCTTTTGGCTTTCTTGTAATTAAAAAGTCACAGGTGAGGTTGCAGTGAGCCTAGATAGCACCACTGCACTCCAGCCCTAGGGCAAGACCCTGTCTCCAAAACAAAACAGAAGTCACAGGCATTGCATATTTATTAATCATATTGCTCAGTGACCTACTCCATTCTGGAAAATAAAGAACCCAGGATTTTTTTTCTTGTGTTGGGAAATTTTAATTCTAAAAAAGGCCAATTCCCAAGCATTTAGTTTTAAGTCCTCTTTTAAAAGTTACTTCTTCAAAATCCCAAGAAATACAAGAGATATGCTAAAGATCCAGCTAAGCAAAAGTCCTATCAAGTATCTCTATATATATTCACTGGCTACTTGCCCTTCTTTCTTGGTGACCTACCTGTATGTCCTTTGTCCATTTTTGTGGGGTGGAGAGAAGTTTGGTCTTTGAATTTTTAAGTACCCTCTAAATAATAAAGCAATTACCCTTTGTGGTATAAGTTGCATTTTTTCCTTGCAGTTTATCAGTTGATTTTTCTTATGTTTTTTTTCCTATCTTGCATGATTTTAAACTGAAATTCAAGTTCATGTCTATCTCTTTATATCGTTGTCAAAGTAAATGTTGAAAAGTAAAGCCGAATTCACCTTTAAAGCAACTATTAAACAGAATTACACAGAAATGAGCAGTAGTCATATATAAAGCTATTATTAAATATCCAGAAATATTCTGATGTTTTTTAGAGGTCGTTAGCATAGCCCATAATAACATAAATTTTTGATCTCTAAAGATGTAGACTGGTTAAAGAACACAAGGTCACTTATTTTAAAAATGTCAGAACATGTTTATTATTTTGATAAATATTTTAAAAGTTGTGCTTTTAAAAGTTGGTATATTCTGAATTCATAAAAAGCTACTTACTTTTATAATAACAGTTATTCTTTCATTTCAATTTTTATTATGTTTTTTATAGAAAACATAGCACAGAGAGCTTTTGAAATAAAGCTTAGAAAATATCCAAAGCTGGCTGGGGACGGGGGCTCATGCCTGTAATCCCAGCACTTTGGGAGGCCGACGGGGGCGGATCATGAGGTCAGGAGATTGAGACCATACTGGCTAACATGGTGAAACCCCGTCTCTACTAAAAATACAAAAAATTAGCTGGGCATGGTGGCTGGTGCCTGTAGTTCCAGCTACTCGGGAGGCTGAGGAAGGAGAATCACCTGAACCTGGGAGGCCGAGGTTGCCGAGATCATGCCACTGCACTCCAGCCTGGGCGACAGAGCAAGAATCTGTCTCAAAAAGAAAGAAAGAAAGAAAATATCCAAGGCTTATATTCCAAATATTTCTCTTGAGTAGTCTTAACCACTCTTTCCATAATCATTTAATGCCTTTTTAGTAAATTAACTTTTCTCCCTAGAGAAAGTAAAAACTGATATAGCATATATTTCACTCCAAACTATGTAAAAGACTAGGGTTCTGCTCTATAAAATAAAAGGAAACTAAGGAGGAAAAAGTACATATGTAAAAAAACACATATGTGAAAGAAGATAGGCAGAAAATTAATCAAAATATTAGGAGTGTTATCAGTAGGTAGCATAATTATAAGTGACTTATTTTTCATAACTTTCTGCATTTTCCAAGCTCTCCTTACTGAGCCCATTCCATATTACAAATATTTTAAAAAAGAACAATGACCACCTTACAAACCAGAAATTCCAGGCAACACCTTATTCCTTTAAGTAATCCAAACTATTTTCTATCTTCTAAATGCAGTCTTTTCCCCTGACTAGATACTGTGCGCGTTTAGCATGAGGCAGAAGGGTGGGGGTTTCACAGTGACACACACAAAGAGGGAGGAGCTTTGCGAGGTACTGGGGAAGCAGCAGCATCTTCAAGTGCACATGTCTACATCTCTGTGAAGTCACTTCAAAGACTTTATGAAGCTCAGATCTGATTCTGTTGAAATCAATTGGCTGCTTTCCAACCAAAATTGTATTCAAGATGTTCTTCAGCTGTATAGTACTTTGTCAAGGAAGGACCCTGAAATAACAGGATGTTTTCATTTAATTAACAGCATGGTCGACAGTTGAACTACCCAGAATTTACAGGCTGATAATCATGATGCTAGCATTCCATATAAATTACAAGGTCATGAGAAGTGTTTATTGCCCTCTGTGATGGCTGCTATGTAGGACATAGAAATTATGGTGTAAATGGAGAGACATCAATAGATAAGAGAGAGATTAATGATTAAATTGACCTTTTCCTTTTTTAATTTTGTCCAAAGAAAAAGTGTTCTCAGAGTTGAGCTACTAAATAAAGAGCCTCATTCCATTCTAGAAAACGTACAGGTCACTCAGAAGAAATTTTTTTGAGTCTCTTGTTCTAAACCACAGTGGTAACTGGTCATCTTGGAGGGGGTCAGCTTCAGAAAGCATGTCCTCCTCTTCTAATTACAGTCAAGAATGAGCTACAATAGTGGATTTAGTACAAGGTAACCACGTGCTTCCCCAGCCGTGTTGGAGCCTCTCCTTTTAAGGCCAGGAATGGTGTCCTTCCACCAAGGGACAGACCTCCTGATGAGGCCCTCCAGCTCATCTGCTCCCCGGTTATTACTGCCACCAGATTCCTCATCTTTGTTCTCCTTCCATTTCACAGGACTTCCCAGCATCACCTGTTACCTGTATTCCTCCAAACACTCTCATGTCCAACACACAGCTATGTCTTTGGAGCCTGCCTCTTCACTCCGCCCCAGAACCTGGGTCCACAAGGTCTTAATGCTTGGCACAGATTCTGACTCACTTCTTGACTAGCATATTTTGCCACAGATGATTCACTTTGTTCCTGTGGAACACTGTGGTCAAAATTCCAATCTTAAAAGGGAAAGTTGAAACAAAATTTTTAAGGACTTTATACCTACTAAAAGGTGATCAGTAGTTAGGGTTAGGCAACAGGGGTACCTTAATGGCGCCGGTTCCAGGTTCTTCTCCCCTCCTTGACCGGGCACTGTCTGAACCCACCAAAGGAGGGCCAATCAGAAAGAAGCATCTCTCGCCTTCCCTTGGGCCCGCCCCACGTAGGCCCAAGGGATATAAAACCCAGCACACCAGCAGCTCTCTCTCTTCTCTTCCTTCACCGCTCGATACCTCCAATAAAGATCTCTTGACTGCGACTGGTGTAGTCTGATCCTTGCCTGGCCTCTTTCATTGGTGCCGTGACTCGGATCGGGAACACCCCACCCTTCTGTGGGACCCCAATCCCTCTTCGGGCTTGGTCCAGACCCTGGCTGGGCTTCGCCCATTTTCCTGTTCGCTGACCTCTCCACCCAACACCGGCCTCATCTCGGTAAGTCTCCCCTCCTGGTGTCCAACATCAGCCAACCAACTCCCGTCTCAGCCGCCCACTCTCGGCTGCCGTAAATCTTACTCTAGACTCGGCCTGCAGGGAACAGAGTTTTCTCCCTCTCCTCCTTGCATCTCCAGCCTGGGCCCCGCTTCTCTTTCTCATCTCAAAAATCCTGGTACCAGGTGGCCCATGGTCCTGGGCCATAGTCGGCCCCTCAGTCCTTTCGCTTTGGTGATGACCGAACCGGAAGCTCTGAGTCATGTCGCAGTGTTTGGCTATTAAGGGCCACCCTACTTAGCCCTCACTGCATATCCTCTCGTAGCCCCAAAATGGGAGGCTCCACATCCCTGCTGGCCAACTCTCCCCCACGATGCCTCCTAAACAATTTGTCAGCCCTAGGCTTAGTGGCCGACCTCAAACCAAAACATCTAATTAAATACTGCACACAAGACTGGCCCACTTACCCCTTAGATAACCAAAACAAGTGGCCCCCTTATGGGTCCCTCAATCCTGGTATCCTCCAGGATCTCTATAACTGTTGTGAGCGAACAGGAAAATGGGCAGAGATCCCGTACCTCCATGGGTTTTTCCTCCTAAAGGCCCTCAAACTGTCACCCTCCCCAACCCCCCTCATTCCTTCCGCTCCTGATTTTGATCCTGCCAATGAGCCCCCACCATATCACCATCCACAGCCCTTCCCCCCGGCTGCCGCCCAGCCCGCAAGGGCCCCGCCCCCAGCGGCAGCCTCACCTCCTTCCGCCAACCCCGGCCTTCCTTCCCCGTCCTCTCCAACCTCTCCTACTTCCTTTCCTTCACCTTTCAGCCCTCCTACTACTCGCTCCAGATCTCAACTCCCTGTCCTCACTCCTCTGCGAAAAGTAGCAGGGGCAGAAGGCATCGTTCACGTCCATGTCCCCTTTTCTATGGCTGATCTTTCACAAATCAAAAAACGCTTAGGCTCCTATACCTCCAACCCTGCTTCATATATCAAAGAATTCCAGTATCTTCTCCAAGCTTACAGCCTCACCTTTCTAACACCCCTCTCCCTGAGGAGTGCCAGCGAGTCTGGGAGCAAGCCCGTACTTATGCAGACCAGGTCCACCAAACAACCCCAGCCCTGCCCATAGGGGTGCAAGCAGTCCCTGAGCAAGAGCCTAACTGGGATTACTACACCCAAATTGGCGTTGCTGCCCGGGACTACTTTGCCACCTGTTTAATAACTGGGCTGCGTAAAGCAGCCCAAAAGGCAGTCAACTTTGAAAAACTTCACAAAATCGTACAAGAGAAACATGAAAACCCATCCGCCTTTCTTGACTGCCTTACACAGGCACTCCAACAATATACCAACATAGACCCAGAAGCCCCTGATGGCAGGCAGCTTCTCATGTCCCATTTTTTCACGCAAAGCTTCCCAGACATTAGAGCCAAATTAAAGAAGCTAGACAGAGGTCCCTTCAGCCCGCAGACCAAGATTCTGGCCACCGCGTTCAAGGTATACCATAACCATGACGAGCAGGTGAGGAGGCAAAAGTGTCAAATGCTGGCTCAAGCTCTCTGAGCCCCTCCTCGGCCAGCTATAAACACTGGTGACCATAAGCCACCATTTGCCCACCGTCAGCCCCCTGGGCCCTGCTTCAAGTGCAGCAAAGAAGGGCATTGGGTCCGTGAGTGTCCCAATCCCACGCCTCCACACAAGCCATGTCCAAAATGCCACCAGCCCAGTCACTGGGCCGTTGACTGCCCCAACTCCCGGAGGGGGGTTGGGCCAGACCCCGGCGCCACCCCCAACCTCTTAGGACTGGCCATTGACGATTGATGGAGCCCTGGGACCCCCCCCGCCGATGCACACTATCACTGCACGGGAGCCCAGGGTGCCTCTCACAGTAGATGGGCGCCTCGTCACCGTCCTCCTCGATACAGGAGCTACTTTCTCGGTTCTGAGGGAATTTTGGGGCGTCACTTCCACTTCCGGCCCTCCTATAGTTGGGGTAGGAGGCCAAACCATGCGCCCAAGAACTACCCCACTTTTATCCTGCTCCTTCTCAGGTCACCTCTTCTCTCATAGGTTTTTAGTTATGCCCCAGTGCCCCCTTCCCCTATTAGGAAGAGACATCCTTTCCAAGTTTACAGCAGCCATCACTTTTAATCCCCTAGCTCTCCCAGACTCTGCCTCCCTCCTCGCCCTAGTTGCCAACTCAACTGACCAACCCCACACTCTGTCTTCCTTGTCCCTATCTGTCAACCCCACAGTCTGGGACACTGCCACCCCCTCACTGGCTCATTGCACTCCTGTTGAAATGTCTCTAAAAAACCCCCACCACTTTCCATGTCAGCCCCAATATCCCCTTCCCACTACCAGCCTCAAAGGCTTGCAATCCCTTATCTCAGAACTTCTACAGAAGGGGTTCCTTAGGCCAACACACTCTCCATTCAACACTCCCATTCTAGCAGTAAAAAAACCCAATGGAAAGTTTCACCTAGTTCAAGATCTGCGGCTTATCAATGAGGCTGTTAAGCCCATCCACCCGTTAGTCCCTAATCCCTGTACTCTCCTCTCCTCTATCCCACCCGATACAACACATTTCTCGGTGGTGGATCTTAAAGATGCCTTTTTCACTATTCCCCTCTCCCCGCAGTCCCAAGACTTCTTTGCTTTCACCTGGACGGACCCAGATACCCAACAGTCACAACAGCTTACCTGGACAGGACTTCCCCAAGGGTTTCGAGTCAGCCCCCACATTTTTGATCAAACCCTTGCCTCAGATCTCAGACTACCATACCTCCCTCACTCCACTCTCCTGCAATATGTAGATGATCTCCTCCTATGCAGTCCCTCTTTAACAGCCTCTCAAACTGACACCATTTCTCTCCTCAACTTCCTAGCAGACAAAGGATACCAGGTATCCCCCTTAAGGTCCAACTTTCCTCCATGCAGGTGACCTATCTAGGAGTCTTCCTTTCCCACAACTCCAAGGCCATCACCCTAGACCGGAAGTGCTTCATCCAGAGTCTCCCAGTCCCCAAAACTAAGCAAGAACTTCTCTCATTTCTAGGGCTTGCAGGGTACTTCAGAACATGGATTCCCAACTACTCTCTCCTAGGAAAACCACTTCATGAGCTGTCCCGTGGAGCTCCATCTGAGCCCCTAGGTACTACTGTCACCCAACCTTTTCAAGCCCTCCAACAGGCCCTTCTAAAGGCTCCAGCCTTACATCTCCCAAATCTCCAAAAACCCTTCACCCTATATGTACATGAACACAATGGCCTAGCCCTAGGAATCCTAGGTCAAATGCAAGGACCCACATTTGCCTCCATTGCATACTTGTCCAAACAGCTAGACCCCACAGTGTGAGGGTGGGCCCCCTGCCTCCGGGCCCTAGCAGCCGCCTACCTCCTACTCTTAGAATAAAAAAAACTCACCTTTGGGGCAAGCATTGTTATTGCCTCTCCACACCAACTTAAAGATCTCCTCACATATAAGAGTCTACAAACCCTTCCTCCTTGTCACATACTTTCACTTCTAGTCTCTTTCCTTCATGACCCAAATATTTCCTTCCAGCCATGTGCTCCCCTCAATCCTGCCACTCTCCTACCAATCAATCACCACCCTCCTCAACACGACTGCATTGAGATCCTAGAATCCCTCCTCCCTTGTCTGACTCATATAACCGAAGGACCCCTAGACAGTCCTGACCACACCTGGTTCACAGATGGCAGCTCTTTCACATTACAAGGGCAGCGCCTTGCAGGATATGTCATAGTCTCTCTAACCCAAACCATAGAGGCAAAGTCCTTACCACCAAATACCACTAATCAACAGGCAGAACTCATTGCGGCTACTCGCGCTTTCGACTTAGCAGCAGACAGCTCACTTACGCTTTACACAGACTCTACATATGTCTTCCACATCCTCCTCTCCCACTCGGCTATCTGGAAAGAAAGAGGATTACTCACAACCAAAGGGACATCCGTCACCAATGTCAGCCTCATCTCTCATATCCTCCAAGCCTCTTTACTTCCCACAAAAATCGGAATTGTTCACTGCAGGTCCCACCAAGTTGACTCCTCCCTTGTAACCCAAAGCAATAGCAAGGCAGACCAAGAAGCCCAACAGGCAGCCCTATCGGCCCTATCAGCCCTATCCCCCACCTTAATGCTAGTCACCACAGAGCCATCAGGCCCACACCTGTCAACTGAGTCAAAACACGCTCTTTTCACATACCTTCATTCCATCTTCCACACCAGCCCCCAAACGTTGAAGGCATTCCTCTCTTCCTTTTTCACCTTAGACTCCTCTGATTTACAGTTCCTCCAACAGCTCACGTCCACCTGCACCATCTGCCAACGCACTAACTCGCAAACCCCCCTATGGCCAGGCACCTTCCCCACTCATCAGGCCAGGGGACACCTCCCTGGCAGCGATTGGCAACTTGACTTTACCCACATGCCTCCAGTTAAAAGATTTTGATACCTCCTAGTTCTAGTTGACACTTTCTCCAGGTGGGTTGAGGCTTTCCCGACTACCAATAAGAGAGCAAGCACAGCTGCTTCACTTCTCCTATCAGAAATCATCCCACGGTTTGGGGTCCCCTCCTTCCTCCAAACTGACAACGGTCCTGAGTTCACATCCCAAATCTCACAAAATATAGCAACAGCTCTCAACATACCTTGGCACTTTCACATCCCATATCACCCACAATCTTCCGGAAAAGTCGAGCGGACCAACCGCACACTCAAAGAGACCCTCACCAAGCTATCCTTAGAACTGCATCTAGACTGGGTGAAATTACTCCCCACAGCCTTATTCAGGCTTCAAGTTCTCCCAAAGAAACCCACCCTCATATCTCCTTTTGAAGTCATGTATGGTCGTCCAGCACTTCCTCCTGGCATTAATCCCACCTCCCCACTGATCCCATCACACATTAATTATCCCCTCTTCTCCTGCATCCGTTGTGAGCTTTGGAAAAGGCAGGAAGGCCTCCAACCAGACACTAATAACATACAGACTACCTTCCCCCTCACGCCCGGTGGCTGGGTATTTTATTCACCACCTGGGCACACCGATTCAATAACTCTGGCCCCAAAATGGAAAGGGCCCCTCCAAATCGTACTATGCACCCCCACTGCCGCTAGACTCCAGGAATCTCCAGGACAACTAACCCCCTGGCTTCATATTTCCAAGTTAAAGCCGGCCACCAACCCGGATCAGACAAGAAGCCCACCAGCCCCACACCATCCTACAAAATATACTTGCACACCTGTGCCAAACAGCCCACTCAAAATCCGCATCTTTAAAACACCTTCTCTTCCCCCATTCCAGAAACGTAGACTCTCCCCACAACCCTACTACCTGTTCACCACCAAAGAAACCTACACTACCAACAGGAGAATACACACACCCCCTTCTCCTCTCAAGTTCCACTTCTATGTGCAAACCTTAACAGACCTCCTCTCACTGCCTCCCACATCTTTTCACCTTCCTCCACCAGTGAACCTCCTTCACAGCCCTATTACCTTTTCACAGTCAAAGCCCCCTCTTGCTGCCGTCCCCTTATCCGAGTCAATGCCTGCCAATAACTCCTCTGCCCCCACTACTAACTTCATCATTTCTATCTCTAACCATACTTTAACCAGCTTCTCCTCAGAAATCACCAACTTTTAGCAACCTGTGAAGACGCAGAGGACTCCAGAGATGGCCTCACACCCTTCTAATATGTCAACGACCAATACACCAGTCAGCCGACACCAGTCAGATAAGATCATCCAACATCCCTCATCCAGCCATTTCCAGGATTGAGTCTGCCAAACACCCTAAATAACTATCATTCTCTTTTCCTTCTGGGCTAAACCTAGGTCCAACGCCCAATGTCTCGGTTCCACCAGTTCTTAGATGACCCCCGCATGGACAGCTGGCTCATCACAGATCCCTCCCTGCCCCTTGGCTGGCTCACAGCTTTGGACGACCTATACCCACAAGGAACATTCATAGACTTCACACCCCAGGAGGTGTTCATATATAGCGCCCTACTACTTGGCCTTATACTCCTACTGTGCCCTGTTCACAACCCTCACAGTCCTCCCATACCCCTCCCCCACAACGCCCCTGTTCAGCAGGAAGTTGCCAGATGAACTACAACGCCCATTTGCCCACTTCTTAAAAAACAAAAAAGGGAGGAATGTTAGGCAACAGGGGTACCTTAATGGCGCCGGTTCTGGGTTCTTCTCCCCTCCTTGACCGGGCACTGTCTGAACCCGCCAAAGGAGGGCCAATCAGAAAGAAGCATCTCTCAACTTCCCTTGGGCCCGCCCCACGTAGGCCCAAGGGATATAAAACCCAGCACACCAGCAGCTCTCTCTCTCTTCTCTTCTCTTCCTTCGCCTCTCGATACCTTCAATAAAGATCTCTCGACCGCGACCGGTGTAGTCTGAGCCTTGCCCGGCCTCTTTCAGTTAGTGTACACACCTTGAAGTGTACTTTGATATAAAAGAGTATTTCCAAAAAGATGAGATAACTGAAATTTTCATAAATTCATTTCTCGATTGTTTAACATGCTCAGTTGATTACTGAACATTTCTTATTTGATTATACTCAGAGATTTGGGGAGATTTTCTTTTTTTAATTAATTTCTCTCCCTGGAGAAAGTAAAAACTGATATAGCATATATTTTTTTAAAAGGTGTCTCTTCATCAGAAGGTAATTTAATATGGGAAAGAAAACACACATAAGCACAATGTGTGGTACACTGTAAGTGGCTAAGAATATTTTAAGAGTAAATAAGCAAGGAAATGAATGCAATAAAGAGGCAACAAAAAAACACATGAAACGTCAAGTGGATATATACTGTTATCATGATGGGTGAAATGTTTGTCATTTGGTGAAAAAAAGCAGGATTCGATATTGAACAATCAATATAATCTCAAAGTGTATATGCAAATGTAAAATAATATGCAAAGAAGCTTAAGAATACTACTAGGTAGAGATTATTGCAGGTAATTTTTACATTCATTTATATTTTCTCCTATTTCTTATTTTTAATAATGATGAGATACTATTCTTTAAATAAATTAGTTTATTTTTAAAATAGTATAGTCAGGAAATGTGAGTTTCAAAGAGACATTATTTTGGACTAGAGCTGTTTGGGAGAGCTTCTTGGTTGAGTGAATTCAGAGCTGGGTTAATGGAATTTAGATAGAAACAAAGGTAGAAAAGGCACATGAAATCAACACGTGTGATATCATTTAAGCAGATGTGCTTATCAAATTCAGTATTTGTACAATGGACTGAATGTTTGAATCCTTCCAAATTTATATGTTGAAAATTCATAGTATCTAATTACTTCTCAAAGAGCCCTTGTGAATGGGCCTAGTGCCCTTAGAAAAGAGACCCGCAAGAGCTCCCTCACTCCTTTTCTCTGAGGTGAGGGCACAAAGAAAAGATTGAACTCTATTAATTAGAAAGCGAGCCCCATCGCTTCTCGGCCTTTTGGCTAAGATCAAGTGTGTGAAAGCGAGCCCCACCAGACACTGAATTTGCAGTTGCCTTGATCTTGGATGCTCTACCCACCAGAACTATGAGAAATAAATGCTTGGTTTTTAGAAATGAAATCATGTTTTTTAGGGACAGGGTCTTGCCATATTGCCCAGGCTGGCCTTAAACTCATGGGCTCAAGCAGTACTCCTCCCTCAGCCTCCCGAGTAGCTGGGACTATAGGCGGGTACCACTGCACCCAGCTTAAATGCTTATTGAATCCACCTAGCCTATGGAATTTCTGTTATAAATGCCCAACTATATATACCAACAGACTGAGACAGTTGGTATATTAGAACAAGGAGCAGCCTTGAAACCTGGAGTAAGTTTAGGACAAGTTAAAGATGCACTGTTTAACTTGGTAGAGAATTAATTAGAGCAGAAATTTCCCCTTGTGGTAACACTCTTAGTGGTGTTTAGCTCACTCATTCATTTGATAAGTATTTATTGAGACTCTCTTTGTTCCGGGGACAGTTTAGATTTGTTATGTATCCATTGGTGAAGACAGGACAAAAATCCCCGACTTCATGGAGGGAGAGAGACAATAAACAAGGAACTTAATTATTTAATTAATTATAATAAACGATAAGTATACAAAAAGAAAAGCAGGATAAGAAAGATTGGGAATGTAGGGGTGGGGGTCATACCATCTTTACTAGGATAGTTAAAGTAGGCCTCCTTGAGGAGCATTGTAAAGAAGGTGAGATGATTTCTGTGTGAATTCCTTCTATTTCTGTCTTATTTTAGTTTCTTTTTTCTTTCTTTCTTTTTTTTTTTGAGAGGGAATTTTGCTTTTGTTGTCCAGGCTGGAGTGCAGTGGGGCGATCTCGGCTCACTGCAACCCTGCCTCCCTGGTTCATGTGATTCTCCTGCCTCAGCCTCCTGAGGAGCTGGGATTACAGGTGCCCGCCACCATGCCTGGCTAATTTTTTGTATTTTTAGTAGAGATGTGGTTTTATCATGTGGGCCAGGCTGGTCTCCAACTCCTGACCTCAGGTGATCCACCCACCTTGGCCTACCTAAGTGCAGGGATTACAGGCCTGAGCCACCACACCCAGCCTCATTTTAGCTTCTTAGTAAGTCTTCAGACTGCTTATGCAGTTTCTGAATTGTCTCCAGTGTTTGAGGTAGATGTCAGCCTGCTACTGTCTAGGCCTAGTGTGATTGTAGCTCTCCCATAGAGCAGGCCATCTTGTTCTACACTATTCTATCTCTGCAGGTCTTCTTTAGCTCCAGGATAAACGGCTCTTCTGACTTGATGACCACTACGATACTCTCCACTCATATTCCGTGTTTCCCACATGGCTTCCTTCTTCTTTGCCATGAGGCCCTTTATGCCCTTGTCTTTCTGTGAGGAAAGTTTGAGCTCCAGATAAGGAATAATCAGCCGTCCTCATATAGCCACAATGACTTAGCTTATTGGCCACACCCACTCAAGGAGGTATGACTGCATGATTAATCAGCCCAACTCCTTCCAAAAGAAGGGACCTCTGCCTTCTGATTATTTAAGTTTATTACTTCTTTTTCCCAATTTTAGCTATGTGTTATTTCTAACATGAAAATCAATGGTGTTTTGTTAGAGAAATGCACTCACTATCCTGAAACCACCTTTGCAAAGATTCTGAGAGTGAAAGAAATCTAACGTGACTGACTTCATCTTGCTTCCAGCCTCATGGGTGAGCTGGCTTCGCTCATTCCTGTGTGTAGGCCAAGCTAACCATGAAAGGAATTTAGTTTATAATTTAACTTTGGAGCAAGGATAATAACAGTCTCTTCCTAAAACTAGCTCCCTCCTTGCTCAGGGCCTGAAAGCTAATGAAAGGCCAAAAGATTAGGATTAGGAGAGGGACCTGAACTCTGCTAAAATATAGGCATAGTTCTTATAATCCATTACTGCTCAGGAGTCAGGTAGCCAGAGGTCACAAGATTTATGACTTCCCTAATTGCTCCTATAGATAACATCACTATTGTAGAATGTAAGATTGGTCTTCTGAGATGTTTTTCAGATTTTTGCATTTGGCAACTGATTGACTCTACCTGGACCTGTGACTCATGACTCAACTGGTCCTGTGGCCCCCAACCAGAGGTGGACACAGCACATGAGGAACATTTCCCACACCCCCATCCCCAACCAATCAGTAGTACCCATTCCCTAGCTCCCTTCCTACCAAATGATCTATAAAAACCCTAGCCCCAGTGTTCTTGGGGAGACTGAGTTGAGCAATAACTCCAGTTCTTCCACGTGACTGGCCTTGTGTTAATTCATCTCTTTCTTTACTGCAGTATACCATGATCTCAGGGAACTGGTTTTGTCTGTATGACAGGCAGGAAGAACACGTCAGGCAGTTACAATCCCAAGAAGTGAAACAGGTCAAAAGTAAAAGTTTAGAAAATGCTTAAAAACTTTCCTGGATTACACATATAGAATAGGTTTTAGTGTGGGTTACATAGATGTTTGGGAGGTTTACCTCCCTGACCTTTAAGTCTAACGAGGATCATTATCTTTCTTTCTGCCACATTTCTGGTAGCCACTGGTCAGAGAGAGAATGGTTGTGCCATGGACATTACACTTTAAAAGAATATGAAAAAAATTGGCAGGTTTTACGAGATGGAAAACATGAAGAAATGGTATATGCTGAGGTTGCTTAGACTATACAAGATAGTCATTTCTAAAGAAATAATTTTATGAAATGGTTATTGAGTCATGTTTATGCCTGAAGATGATTAACATGAGGAAATGATCTTAAATTATGTAGGTGAAACAAATCAATAGTTAGGCTTGGGAATCTGACCCTCCAGTTGATTAACAAGGAATGTGCCATAAGGAATGAAGAATGACATAGTTAGAAGGGTGGAGATACTCAAATATCTTCAACATATGAAAGTATCTTGAATATTTTCAAGAGGAAGAGATAATCATTTCCCTTGTGTGGTTTCAACTAGAGACTGGCATAGATACAGAAAATTAGAAGCCCCAACTTCTTTAATTCAGACTTAGTAAATTAAAAAAAAAAATTAACTCACAGGCTGGGCATGGTGGCTCACGCCTGTAATCCCAGCACTTTGGGAGGCTGAGGCAGGCAGATCACAAAGTCGGGAGATCGAGACCATCCTGGCTAACACGGTGAAACCCCGTCTCTACTAAAAAAATATAAAAAATTAGCCGGGTGTGGTGGCGGGTGCCTGTAGTCGCATCTATGCGGGAGGCTGGGGCAGGAGAATGGCGTGAACCTGGGAGGCGGGGCTTGCAGTGAGCCGAGATGCGCCACTGCACTCCAGCCTGGGCAACAGAGCAAGACTCCATCTCAAAAAAAAAAAATTAACTCATAAATTATAGTGGTACCTAATAAAAAACTTTAAGAGAAAAATGTATTGACACAAGTACTTTGTTAAGGTAAAGTGCCCAGCTACTTACCTTTTCTTTTTGTAATGGAAAAGAGCAAAGAATATCTACATGTCAAGCCATAAAATATAGAGAACATTAGTTACGAAGGATAACCATTTAAATTTAAATGTCAACCAATTCACTATTTTCCCATGAAATTGAGTTCCTGACTAGGTTGTTTACAGCAAGATCTACTATGACAAACTACTTTTTAAAAAGTGTATTGGCATCTCTGTGAAATACGAAAACTTCAATTGTTGTATAGCTCGTTGTAGGAAACTGCACTTGTTTAGAATATTTCCTGTAGAAAACTGTTCACTTAAAAGTTGCAAATTCAGTTTTTTTATTTTTATTTTTTAGACAGAGTCTGCTCTGTTGCCTAGGCTGGAGTGCAGTGGTGCGATTTCAGCTCACCACAACCTCTGCCTTCCAGGTTCAAGCAATTCTCCTGCATCAGCCTCCCGAGTAGCTGGGACTACAGGCACACGCCACCATGCCCAGCTAACTTTTTGTATTTTTAGTAGAGATGGGGTTTCACTGTGTTGGCCAGGCTGGTCTCGAACTTCTGACCTCATGATCTGCCCACCTCAGCTTCCTAAAATGCTGGGATTACAGGCGTGAGCCACCGAGCCTGGCCCTGTTTTTTTATGGGTATAGAATTTGCTCATCAACCTTATAACATTGATATTATTGATTCTGGCCTCATTGATGTTGTTATACTTCAATCAACGAGTACAAAAGCTGCGTATGTTCTCTTCCCTGTCAAAGACATTTCTTTATTCAGATCTTAATTTTTGGAGGTTTTTTTTCAAGTGTAAAAAGTTAATGGTAGCCTGGTATGGTGGCTCAGGCCTGTAAGTAATCCCAGCACTTTGGGAGGCCAAGGCGGGTGGATCACTTGAGGCCAGGAGTTTGAGACCAGCCTGGCCAACATGGCAAAACTCTGTCTCTACTAAAAATACAAAAATTAAGCTGGTGTAGTGGCACATGCCTGTAGTCCCAGCTACTCAGGAGGCTGAGGCATGAGAATCCCTTGAACCCAGGAGGCAGAGGTTTCATTGAGCCAAGATCGCACCACTGCACTCTAGGCTGGGTGACAGAGCAAGACCCTGTCTCAAAAAAAAAAAAAAAAACAAGTTAATTGTAATTACAAAATATTTGTTCATATATTAAAATACCCAATGGAAAGTCTCAGTTCTTCCCCACTGGCAGCCTATGTGTGCCATATGATATGTGTGCCATAAGATATGTGTGCCATATGATATGTGTGCCATATGATATGTGTGCCATAAGTGACCCAATCTAACTTCTAGTATTATGATAGGATCTGGGCTTAGAGATCAGTGTCTGCAAGGTCTTAGCAAAACTAGGATATCAACAGCCTCATGAACAACTTTTTAAAAACCCCTTCTGCCTACTTTCTCTTTCTATAAAACTCAATTCCTTCTTAAAATGCTGTGTGTGTGTGTGTGTGTGTGTGTGTGTGTTTTGAGATGTAGTCTCACTCTGTCACCCAGGCTGGAGTGCAACAGCACAATCTCAGCTTACTACAACCTCTGCCTCCTGGGTTCAAGCAATTCTTGTGCTTCAGCCTCCCAAGCAGCTGGCATTACAGGTGTGTGTCCCACCTCGCCTGGCTAATTTTCTATATGTTTAGTAGAGACGGGGTTTTACCATGTTGCCCAGGCTGGTCTCGAACTCCTGGCCTCTAGTGATCTGCCCACCTTGGCCTCCCAAAGTGCTGAATTTACAGGCATGAGTCACTGTACCTGGCCAAAATGCTGTTTTTTTGTTATTATTATTTTTTAATTGTTCTTAGTATCCTATATACTTCCTTTAGTATGAATACCTCTTTGTCTATACTGTGTGTCAAGGACCTTCTTTATAAGAATTACCACATCTGTTTATGTAGCAATGGGTTTGTCTGTCTTTTACTTTCTTTTGACTTCCAAGAGGGGGTTAGTACAGTTTACATTTCTTGGGATAATATGGCTATACTTACCCTTTTCTGTACTTGAGAATTATCCAGCGAGGAAAATGATGAATAAAATAAAGAAGATCGTACCAAATAAAGTGCCTAGGCAGTAAAACAAGGTAATTAAATGCATGGAAAATATAACTCATAGGTTTTAAATTCTGTCTTAGTATCCAGTCCTACTACAGATTGCCAGTGCTTTTTTTTTTATTTTTTAAAGATGTAATTATACATTCTGCTTTACTCTGGGTTTCTATAGCATTAGTCTTACTCCCACAGGGTTATTATAGTTAAGAGGTGAGCTGACCAGCTCTTTTGTAACCTTTAGTCCAACATCAGCCTTTCCACAAGTAAGTGAGAACTGCGATGGGACAGCTGGCCACTGGCTCTCCATGGCCCTGCCCATGTCTCTTGCCTAAGGCTTAACACACAGGCATTTCACTGTGACAATACTGGAATTTTCTCTCTTGTTGAATTATATATTTAGGTCCTTTTGTCCATTTATTGATTGTTAAAGTGCACAGTCTCCACAGATAGGTAGATTGCCTGGTTAGACCCAGGCTACCCCATTCTGGGGTCTTGGGCAAGTTACCTAAACCCTCTGTGTCTCAGTGTCCAGATGTGTAAAAAGGGATGTAAGAATACTATGCCACAGAGATTCCCTTGGAAGCAAACTCTATTACAAAACTATTCTTCTTACATAGGCAGATCACAGATATGGGCTCAGAAGACTGGTCTTGTGGCTTTCTATTTGTACAAATGGGCACAATCAGCATCTGGAAGCATACTCCAGGTTATAACCCAAAGAAGAAGTTTCATTCTCCCACCACATTCAAATAAATAATTTTTGACACTGTTGAATGATTATGCATTTGCAGTGGTTCAAAGATAGTAAAGGACCTTTGAGGAAGGTTACTCAGTAACCTGGCATATGACAACGCGAGTTTCACCATATCCTGGCCTCAACTCATCATGATTTTCTTTCTATTTGAATTTATAACTCAAGATATTTTGATCTCTCTTTCTACATTTCATTCATTATAAGTAGATACTTACTGTTAAAGATGCCAGAATTCCTCAGCAAACCCTTCATAAAACTTACCAACTATAAGAGTATCATGTGCACCTAAAAGGAAGACAAAAGTCACAAAAACGTCACTCTGGCATGCAACATGATTGAACAGGACTTCTCAGCCAGTGACAATTTATCTTGATTTTTATTCGGGTCTCAGACTAATATTTTTTATAAAAAGCCATCGATTTCACTCACATACTCTCATTTTATCTTCTGCACTCAGAGAAGATATTTTTTTCTTTTTTTGACAAAGTCTCACTCTGTCGCCAGGCTGGAGTGCAGTGGTGCAACCTCACTGTGACCTCTGCCTCCTGGGTTCAAGGGATTCTCATGCCTCAACCTACTGTGTAGCTGGGAAAACAGGCACATGCTACTACACCCAGCTAATTTTTGTGTTTTTCGTAGAGACAGGGTTTCACCATGTTGGCCAGGATGGTCTCAATCTCCTGACCTTGTGATCCACCTGCCTCAGCCTCCCAAAGTGCTGGGATTACAGGCGTGAACCACTGCCAAGAAGACTTTAAAAATTAATATTTTTCTCATAAAAGTAATACAATTACAAAAGAAAACTTATAATACAGAACTAAAGAAAAAAATCACCCCAAATCCTAGTACCCAAAATGTGTTTTGATACATTCTCTTCTGGTACATTTTCTCATATGTGTGTTTTCACATATTTATATACTAGAAATATAAGTTACAACAAAGGCAAACTAATATAATCTAGTAGATGCATCATAGTATATTCAATGACTTCTATTGTGCATTTATTTCTAGTTTTCTTTCTCATGAAACCCTTAATACAATGCATAAAATATTTTATATTTTACACTATTTTCTTACATTGGAGTTCTAGGAGGGCTTACTGGCAAGAATATTTGTATTATTGTCCACATGCATTGCATAATTGTTTTTCATAAGAGATTTTGCCAATTTACAATAGTACCTTCAATATACAAGAATATTCGTTACATTACATCCTTACTTTTTATTGGGTATTCACATAAAAACCTTTTTTGTCGTTAATTTAATGGACAGTTTGAAAAAATGGGACTTTGTTATTTTTGCATTTCTTTAGTTCTAGTGAGGTTAAACAGTTTCTGTATATTTATGTGCCAAAGTAGAAAGATATTTACACCCTTTCTCTAAATCTTGCATCCTAAGATAGTTTCTGCATTTCCCCGCAGAAACTTTCAAGGCTGTGTTGCATCGAACTATGCAGAACTGAAGAAACTCCATTTACCTTAGAAATGGCATGGAGACTTCTTGTGAACTAAGAAGGTCCAGAAGGTGGGGAGACTATTGAGAGACAGTCAGGGTGGAACTGAGAGAAGCTAGGCTCTAGGAAAGCAGTTGCTTTAATGAATGGGACACTGGGTAATGGAAATGGGTAAAGAGGATTTGGGGACCTTTTAATGAGTGTCACGTAGTTTAATTTTTCTTTAAGCCTCTCTTAAGATATTCGAGTAGAAACTTCTCTTAGTTTTTACATGTTTTCTGGAGTTGAACTTATTTGTCTAGCATGCAACACCATGCTAATTAGTCTTGAGACAGCGTAAATATGGGTTATATGTATTAATTCTGGATTTAAAGGGGACCTGGCAATTACCCCTTGCTCTGAGGAAGGTTTTGAAATGAATCAGGCCTCTGATGTAACTGGGCCATTGAAATGGGGAGATAGGGGATCTGTGTATCCCAAGAAATTCTTCCTTCACTGATGCTAGTACTCAGAGGTTCCTTTTTCTCTTTGGATTGCTATTCTGTCTCAAAACCCTCTATGGCATGTCACTCCAATCCCGGACCACCTCCCCAGGTTAATTCCTCATCTTTCATTTTAGGAAGGCCTAGGACTGGTATCTTAAGCGATCTATCCCAAGCCTTAGGGAAAAACACTGGGTTTTATTTTTTTCTGTTTCGATGGTCTCTAAGATCATGAAACTTTCTTTGCCTCTTCTCACTACAAAGCAGTAAGATGTCAAAGGCCAAGACTAGGTAGGGTAAAGAGACTAGGAACAAGAAGGCAAAGGGGACTGCTTTTAGTCTGAGTCTTAGTTTAGAGAGACAAAAGGAGTTCCTATGTGGTTCAGCCCAATTCATGAGGAGTCTACACTAAGCTCTGAGTTCCAAGAACCTGCTGGCTAATAGTTATTTGGCCCATTCTGATTCTTTGTATGTATCTCCTTCATCCAACTTAAGAATTGCCCATTATCTGATGTTTGGGACCTTGGCCTGATAGCTTTCCATTTCATTATGACAGTACTTAAATATTCTCTCTTGTTGAATTATATATTTGGGTCCTTTGACCATTTATTTATTGTTAAAGTGCACAGTCTCTACAGATAAGTAGATTGCTTGGCTGAACCCAGGCTACCCCATTCTATGGTCTTGTGCAAGTTACCTAAACCATCTGTGTCTCAGTTTCTACACCTATAAAATGAGATAATAAGAATACTATCCTCCTCATAGGTTGTTGGGTAATTAAATTAGAAGCTATCTTGTTTGTGTGTGTGTGTGTGTGTGTTTGAGACAGAGTCTTGCTCTGTTGTCCAGGCTGGGGTGCAGTGTTGTGATCTCAGCTCACTGCAGCCTCGACCTCCCAGGCTTCAGATTCTCCCACCTGAGCCTCTCAAGAAGCTGTGACTACAGGCATGCGCTACCATGCCCAGCTAATTTTTCTATTTTTTGTAGAGACAGAGTTTCGCTATACTGCCCAGGGTGTTCTTGAACTCCTGGGCTCAAGTGATCCTCTCACTTTGGCCTCCCAAAGTGCTGGTATTACAGACATAAGCCACCATGTCCAGCCTATCTATCTTTTAACAGTGGTACTAAGTATTCATTATATATTAACTTTTACAACTACTACCACAACCACCACTACTGCTACCTGTAAGATAACACTATTAACCCTTTGATGTGTTTCCCATATATTTCTTATCTATCTACTGTGTTATTTATTTTTCAACATACAGAAATTCTAAGTCAAATTAGCCAACAGGTCAAAAAAGTCAGCACCAGGCTTACGCCTGTAATTCCACCACTTTGGAAGTTCGAGGCAGGTGGATTACCTGAGGTCAGGAGTTAGAGACCAGCCTGGCCAACACTGTGAATCCCTGTCTCTACTAAAAAATACAAAAATTAGCCAGATGTGGTGGTGGGCGCCTGTAATCCTAGCTACTTGGGAAGCTGAAGCAGGAGAATTGCTTGAACCCAGGAGGCGGGGGTTGCATTGAGCCGAGTTTGTGCCATTGCACTCCAGCCTGGGAGACAGTGCAAGACTCCATCTCAAAAAAAAACACATTAAAAAGTCAACACCTTTTATAATTCAATGCTCTTCTGTCCTTACTGGAGAGCTTGTGTGGGCAGTCACAGCCACAAATGCATCTACAGTTGTCAAGTACTGTCGTTTAAAGCCAGACTAACATATCAAAGGAATGAGCTATGAAGACTAAGAGTGTAGTCTCAAACTCTGCTTCTCCAGGGCCTCCTAAGTTCCCTTTGTTAATGGTGAGGTGAAGGACCAACTAAATATAGTCAGCGGCTTGAACAAACCCTTGGAAACAACATAAAAAGTATAAGTCCCTACATCTGAATTTCTTAAATTACTTTTAAAGCATTATCAGTTCTGAAGTAAATTACATCATCGTGTACTTTTTGCGCAGCACATCCATCTATCCAGGATAAAGACAACTCGTAGTAGAGGTAGAATAAAAGAGAATTTTCTTTAGCATTTGTTTTCAGTACTTTCAAAATATTCTCTACAAAATCTGGACCTCACCAATTCTCTTCACTGTCCACCCTCTTCTCTCCTTACCATCCCACACTCCTCACCCCAAGGGCCATCAGAATACCAATAATTGAGACAGCGTGCCTATCTAGAACCCATTTGTCATTCACTTGGGAGGTAGTTCTGTCTCTGACAGTTACAGCAAATCCATTTTCACAAGCAAAAATGACTGTCACTATAGAAATATGGAGGTTCTCACCTACATATTCTGAACCCATTTAGGATATGTGGAAGCAGGTACTAACCAGCAGGAACAGAAAGTTCACAGCGAGGGGCAGGGCTGCTCCAAACCCCATTCCCTTGAGAGTCACTTGTGCAGCGGATGGTGCTCTCCCCAATGAGGTTGAAGGTCATCCCTCTGTGTGGGTGGCAGTCACATGTGTAAGATATTTCTTTTCCATAGGGAATATCTCCAAGGGGAGTTCCTATGTGTCTCCCATTAAGGATAGCTGGAGGATTTGGACAAAAGATTTCTAGAAAGAAAACAAGAGCTTTAAGTTCTATTAGAGTTTCACTTAAGATGACTGAAATATTAGTGACCTGTGACTGTGCTATGAATATAATTTTTTTCTTTTAGAAAGACTATAACTAAGGTGCATGGAATTTAAATCTGTAAGGCTTTTGCTGAGAGGCAACTAACTGATGTGAGACCCGAATTACAGTTTATTGCAAAAGTCCAAAGACAGTGTTTTTGGACCATCCAGGTAGCTACGTTCATAATGAATTTGGAAAGTAATTTTTTTAAATTTTTTTACAAACACCCATTTGGTTGTCTACTTTAAATCAGGCATAATAAGATTCCTGGGTTGATAATGAGGTTCAAGACAGACAAAATTTTGGCCATCAGAGACCATAAGTTCCAAGGAAATCTATGACCTTTAATAATCATGAACTATCATCTTTAGCAATGTAAATGTTTCTTGGCGATTCAAGACCATTATCATCAGGACCAATACCAAATTTCCAATGGTGTCATCAGACTACATTGGTAAGGCTCTTTTTACCCAGATTAAATGGTGCCAAAGAGCCTTTTTCTCTTTCTTCCAAATTATTAGCCATCATTTCTTCCTTCTTTTAGTCTGTTTAGAACAGTTCCTTCCCTAAAAGCACTTGATGCTTTTAATTTGATATGAATTTAGGAAGAGATGCCCAAGTTTATCAGATTTATGTGTATATAAAAGACTTAGTACATCAAACAATGATTGACTTCTCATGCTTGAATTTTACCTGTTTATATTTTCCTGTTTATTTATATATTTATTTTCAGCTCTATGTGTCTCTGTAAGGTTGAGTTTGTTGGATACTTGAGTTTCCTCAGGTATTGAATGTTCTTCACCATAATACTCACCATAAAATATCCAAATTGATTTCTGTAAGTTATTTTAACACAATGCAAATTAAAGTAAACATTTTCCAATAAGAAAAAAATGTTTAAAAAATTCATGCCTTGCTTTAATAGACAGAATAGGGTAAATCAGTAATGTCTTAGTATGTCAAACATGTACTTTTATCTGAGTTTCTGAATTTTTCTGAATTTTGGGATATTTTATTTAAGCGGATGGTTTGGAAATTTAGGACACCTCATCATTTCAGACACTGATTCGTCATCCCAGCTCCTTCCACTGTACTAATTTATCATATAACTCTGTTTTATTTTCTCCATAACATCCCTATTTAACTACCATTTTATATATTATAATTTTTAGAATTGTGTTTACTTATTTTATAGTTTTTAGTCTTCTTCCCAACAAGAAAACATACTCCAGGAAAGTAGGGAGGTGTCTTCACTATTCTTTTACTCTTCGTTGCTTTTTCTACACATGGAAAGTCCTAGCACATGGGAAGCCCTATGTCATTAAATACTGCAGGCTAAAAAACAAGCTGACTAAGTTGTTTATGATATGAGAGGGGATACAAGAACATAAAAATTTGGCTGGGCACAGTGGCTCACACTTGTAATCCTAACACTTTTGGAGGCCAAAGTGGGAGGATAGCTTGAGCCCAGGAGTTTGAGACCAGCCTAGGCAATATGGCAAGACTCCATCTCCACAAAAAATAAAAAATTAGCCAGGTGTGGTGGCATGCACCTGTAGTCCCAACTACAGGGAGGCTGAAGTGGGAGGGTCACTAGAGCCCAGGCTGTTGAAACTGCAGTGAGCTGTGATTGCACCACTGCATTCTGTCCTGGATAACTGTATCAAAAAAGAAAAAAAAATTTAAGAAAGATTGATCCTTATAAGAAAACTAAAAATAAATGACTAACTAAAACGTGCTGCACCTTTATGTCATCTAGTTTCTTGCCACACATTCCCCACAAAATTTAACACTGTCATTAAACTAAGTGATTTACAGATTAGTAACAAATGTCAGAGAAGTCCTACAAGACCCTTCTTGAAATTCTTCCAACAAAGAAGTATTTTTATCTGTCATTTAGTTAAGTAAAGATCCGGACAACAAGTGATTCCATGCAGTAAAATACACTGGAAAACAAAAATAAGGAGAGCTATCCAAACTACATAGTTCTTTCTACTCACGTTCACACACTGGAACACTGCTATTCCAAAGGGCTTTCATTCCAGCCAAGACACAATGACTAGCAGACCTGCCTTTTAATCGGAACCTAAAGAAAAAAAAAAGTGATAGCAAATGTGTGAGCAATTCCCATCTCTCCCTTGATTTCTTCACTAATAGATGCTCAGCTTCCTCACTATAATTTCCTCCTTGACTATCATTTGGTTCTTAGGTTCAGGCCCAGCTAAAAGTCTTAGTTCATTAGGGGTCTGAATTCTTCAGTAGCTGACAGAAACTCAAAGGCCGATTTATTCTAAAGAACCATGGTACCCTGTGACTGGCAAAGCAATCAGAGCTGAAGTGCCATATAAACTTCATAGTCCAGCATCACCTACAGAAGGCATGAACACAGAACCATACTTCTCCATGGGCACAAGAGCCATAACCTTCAGGTGTCATCTTTCACTGATGGCTCTCTGACATCCCACTTATTCTCATTAGTGGGTCATGAGGCAGAACAGCTCTTGATTTGGGAAGCAAAGCCAGAGATATCTGTTCTTCTTGCCACTCCAAATGTAACGGGCCAGAAAGAGGCTCACAGAAGCATGCTGAACCACATGCTCTAAGAAAAAAAGAAGGGTCGGGGGAGGAGTCTTTGCCACCCTGAAATGCCCAACTTACTATTGAGTACTGCTTCCCTTCTGAAATCTAAAATCGTTCTGAAATTGGAAATCATTATTAGGTGGTGGACTTTGTAAATGCCAAAGAATCCTTGGAAATTATTAAAAATAACTCCTTAATTGCTAAATCTAGTTATCCCCCCAGACTCATACTGTACCACCAAAAATAATGGATACACATAAACAACTAATAATACCACCTGACAGTGGTAGAAGCAGGAGGCAGACAAATCAAAGGCAGATGGGGCGGATCCCGGTGAAACCCGACCTTCAAGCTGAAGACAGTTTAAAGCCTAGCTACAAGTTCCAGGTAAATCCATGGACTGGCTTGAGAATCTCTCTTTCCGTTACGTGTGCTTTCCTCTGATTGATCCCCACTCTTCATCTATTTCACATATACCTGCTCTTCCCTAATTGGTTTTTTGCACTGTTGTGCCCACCTTTGAGTGGTGGCTTTGTTTTAGCCTTTTTTGCATACTCACCAACCAATTAACACACACTTCTAATTCTGAGTCCATAAAAGCCCCAGAACCAGCCACACTGAGAGCATGACCCCCTGACTTCATCTGGGGTCCACCCTTGTGTCTCTTCTCTGCTGAGAAGCTGTTTCGTCACTCAATAAAACTCTTCTCCACCCTCCTCACCCTTCTATTGTCAGCATAAGCTTGTTCTTCTTGGATGCGGGACAAGAACTCAGGACCCACCAAATGCAAGTATGAAGAAGGCTGTAATACAGTGGCTCTTTGCCATCTCCTAGGGGAGGGCAGTTATTCCATGCAATAGGAAGCACCAGCAGGTCCAGTCAACCCTGGAGATGGAGGCCAAGTCAGCCTTGGAGATGCAGGCCTGAACGGGGCGATGTAACTGAAAGAGTTGTTAACACACCACCATCTGTTGGGCTGCAGGCATTATCAAATGCTAAGAGCTATTAGCATGCTGTTACACCCCCTCTGGGCTTTGGGGTTGTGGGGACCCCTGTTTGGGCACCACCACATTCCCTTCAGTGTGACATGCCTGGTCCAGCCACAAGCCTTGCATGGAGCCCACTCCTGTGCCAGTGCTTGGCATGGCCAGCCGGAACCCACAATTGCTCACTCACACACCCACTCCCAGAGGCTGAGCATGTAGTCACAGCAGCCATGGGATCTGCATCAGAGCACAAGCCAGGCACGGCCTGGATGGGCCGAGTAGATGAGGTGTCTCCTGCATTGATCCTGGGTAGAGCCAGGCCTGGGCAGGGGTGTTTCTGGCCAGAGGTCACCAGCTGGCAAAGTGGCTGAGAAAAATCTTGAATCAAAACAATTACACTGGCCATTCTTGACATGAAGATATGTAGTTGGGTTAAAACATAGTTATCCATACACTATTACAGATTCCACTATTGATTGGTTTTAAGTTTCCTAAAACAACGTTTGCCTTATTATGAGGCAAACAATTTTCATCTCATTCATCTTTTTTTTCTAGCATACCTTTTATAAAATTATGTTCTTTTGCCTCCAAATAAATACGTACCCACTCATTTCAAGTTCCAACTGTGTACCCAAGATCAGTGACTGTATTTAGGTTTGTATCTGACATTGAGTTGTATGTGCCATTTTTTTCATTGTCTTCTGAAGGTGGTGCCACTTAGTCCCTACCCTTATTTCAAAACTACCCTTCCATAAATTAATCTCTCTGGGTACTTCTTATCTACTAGGTCAGCTCCTTATTTGGATTAACCCCTGAGCTCAAGAGAGTGATTCTCCACACTGAGTCCTTGGTCTCAACGCTGGATCACACTCACCCTTCATCGCAAACGAAGGACACCTTTGCCCCAAGCTGGAGGTTAAGTGGAAACAGCACACGGCCATGAGGGAGTTGGCCCAGGAAGTCATCACAGGATTTCACTAGAAGAAAAAATAAAACAACAGGAGTAAGACCTCCATGTGAGGGGGAAAGAGAGCAATCTGGAAGCCAGAGAGTTGAGGGACCTGCACATCTGGGGGCTTCAGGGCTCCAGTCCCCCTGGGGCATGAAGTGCAAAGATGCAGCCCCTCTGAGGTAATAGCCGGGCTCACAGCTGTAGAACACTTCCTGCCCAGGTGAAAAGTTGTCCTGATCGCTTAGGGTATGCTCACCATGCAGGATTTCTGGAGGTGACTGACACACTGTGGAAAGGACAGTTCCAGAGTACTTGTTAGTTATAGGGGAATTTCTTTTGCTATATCCTATGCCTGCTGAAGTCCTCATAGTTAGTAAAAGGTAGAGAAATAGAACACAATTCTCCCTAGCACATGGCCCCAAATTCATCTGTAAATCTACAGGGCATGAAGTATTTTCTCCTAGCTCTGGATATCCAATGTGGAGTTATTAGTATTGGTGGATTCTCCATCTACATATTTCCTAGGGTGGTAATCCCGACTTGTACCATTGTTATTCAGGTAATGAGACTGTCACCTGAGACCAAGTCTGTTTTACAGATTTCCCCCTATTTCTCTGATTGCATACCAATGACTAAAGTACAGTCATACTGTTTCTGGACAGGCATGCCCCTAAATTGGGGCTTACTCTGGAAGGGTTCTTGCCTCACCCAGGACAGAATTCATGGATGAGCCAGTGGTGCTAGACAGCAATCTTTTAGAAAGGCACTGCCCCTTGCAGAGCAGAGCTAACTCACAGGCAGTGTGCCCAGAGTCAGCAACCTATGGGCTCCTGGCAGACAACTGTATTTATACTCCTGTAAGCCCACTTCAATTACATGTAAATTATTTTTGTTCTTGTTTTTTGTTTTTTGTTTTTTTTTTTGAGGTGATATCTCACTCTGTCATCCAGGCTGGAGCACAGTCGTGTGATCTTAGCTCACTGCAACCTCCGCGTCCCAGGTTCAAGTGATTCTCCTGCCTCAGCCTCATGAGATTTCAGGCGTGAGCCACCTCACCCAGATAATTTTTCTATTTTTAGTAAAGAAAGGGTTTCACCATGTTGGCCAGGCTGATCTCGAACTCCTGACCTCAGGTGATCTGCCCACTTGGCCTCCCAAAGTGCTGGGATTACAGGCATGGGCCACCATGCCCAGCCAATTACAGGTAAGTTAAGGGGCATATCAATGCAAATTGAGGGACGTGTTATTTAGAACTTTCCTGGAAAGGGGTGGTAACTTCCAGGTCGTTGCCATGGCACTTGTAAACTGTCATGGTGCTGATGGGAATATGAGGGCAGCTAGTGATTGCTTTCATCGCCATCTGCCTGTTGCTGCTGTTTTTTCACTTCATCCTGTCTAGGCCAAATTCTGTTTTGGTCAGCAGGATTGTGACCAGAACACAAGCCCTGCCCATCTCCTGCCTCAATACATCCGTCTTTATATCCCTTTATCTGTTCGTCTTCCAGCTCAGTGGTTGCACAAGGCTAACATGGGTTGGTAGAAGAATTGTAAGCTCTTTCTCTGTCCCTATGTATCAGCCATAACACCTCCCGCTCTGCTGCTAAGCCAGCTATTGTGGCATCAGTAGACAAGATGAGCCATCAAAAACACAAACCCTTAAATAAGCCAGTGTTGTTGTAAATAATAAATGAGATAATGTATATAAAGTGCTTAGGGCACAGCTGACCATAAAGTCCATATAATTTTTCAATATAATTGAGAGAGATTGCAGCTGGTACTTTGCCCTGAGAATTGATTAATAGGTGAGCCCAAAATACCATTTTTCTTGGCTAATTAAGGTCTTGCTTTTCAAAATGAAGACACATATGCATGGGTGCATGCACACCCCCAATTCTTAATTTCATGCTTCTTCCCCCAAAACTTACTTTCCCACCCTCCTCACCATACATCCCTCCCCCTAAACAAATACTCATCTCCTGATCCAACAGCAACGCATGTCATTTGCAGGGCCCTTCTAGGCATCAGTCAGACTCACCCCTGGAGCAGCTTGGTAGCTCTGGCTCCCATTTGTTCAGGGCCTGGCATCGCACATGGCGGGGTCCTTTCATGACAAAGCCAGGCTGACACCTAAACTCCACAACTTCATTTAAGGAAAATAAGCTTCTGTTGTCAGATACCAATATTCCATTTTCCACATTTGGAGGCGTGCATTTGTTAGGTATAATGCATTGAGGGGCCGGGCCGCTCCAGATGCCCACTTGATCTTCATTGCTGGTGCAGTATATGGAGGGCTCACCCACGAGCTCAAACACCTTTCTCCCTCCGCTTCCAAGATTGCAGCGGTAGGTCACCACTGATGCGTAGTGAAAATACTCTCTGCTGATGCTAATGAAATCTCCATTGGCGATGGTGGGGGGTGGCCCACAAATAATTCCTGGGAAAAGGAAGAGCATAACAGTCAATTTAAATAATGAATGACAAAAATCTCATGAGTCACTAAACTGTAACTAATTTTACATTCATTATTTGCTTTTATTCTTTGCTAACACATTGGTATATTTTTACAAAGTTGTAATTTCGGTGGGCATAATGTGATGTGTCCTGCCTTTCTTACTTATATGATTTCCTATAATATTTGCATGCATTTATTAACTCAATCCACATTCTTTTCATTTTAAATAGCCCTTTGATTATAGTATTATAGAGTTTATACAGTTTTCTCCTACTCTTTTCCATTTGCTTTCTTAATTTGCATTTTTGTTACTAACTGAGATTAGCTTTTTTAGAAAAATAAAATTTAAAAACCTTTGCTAAAAGATAAATTATAAGGGAAGAGAGAAGATACAAATATACACAGTAGGAAAAGGAATTTAAACATTTTTATGAATATGAGAATAGTTATAAAACTGTAGACTACTGGGGGTTAAATATTTTGAAAATCTAAACGATATAAATGGAAATATAAATTGCCAATATTCATTCAAAAAGATGTAGAAAGCTAGAATTACCCAACAAACATGTAAGAATAAAAAAAAACAAAGATAAGTTCTATTGAACTTTCAAGTAACATATGCTTCCAAATGTAATTTCAATATTTCACAACATACAAGAGATATAAAACTTATCAACTCATTTACTCAAATCTAAGTTCGATATAATAACATGATATCTGTGTAAAAGTGGTCATATATTAGTCCACAAAAACCCCTAAATGCATGTTAAACATACAGACCAAGACATAGAAGAATAAAGCCTAGCATGTGTAAGTGAAGTCCTGCCATGAGAGGAGATAACAGACATAAACAACATTTGAAGAAGTAATAACTGAGAAATTTCCAAGACTGATGCAAGATTACAGATTCAAAAACCTATACAGGCCTGGCGTGGTGGCTCAGGCCTGTAATCTTAGCACTTTGGGTGGCCCAGGTGGGCAGATCACCTGCTGTCAGGGGTTTGAGACCAGCCTGGCCAACAGGTTGAAACCCTGTCTCTACTTAAAATACAAAAATTAGCCAGGCATAGTGGCACAGGCCTGTAATCCCAGCTACTGAGGTGGCTGAGGTGGGAGGATTGCTTGAATCTGGGAGGTGGAGATTGCAGTCTGCCGAGATCGCGCCACTACACTCCAGTCTGTGCGACGAGTGAAACTCCATCTCAAAAAAAAAAAAAAAAAAGCTATATAAACCCAAGCAATACAAAGAAATTCTTACCTAGACACAACATAGTAATATTGTAAAAAATCTGTGTTAAAGTGTAATCCATAAAAGCAGCAGGAAACATAGACAATAACCTTCAAAGGAACCACAATTAGAAAAATGTTTAAAGAATTTGTTGTCAGAAGATCTACAATACAAAAGTGCCAAAGAGACTTTTTCAGGCTGAAGGAAAATAGTTGCATATAGAATTGATAGAATTGCAATAAGAAGGAAACACACCAGAAAGAGCTCATATGTGGGTATGTTTTCATTTAGGATCTTTATGATAGAGAAAACCTCTTCAGTCATTACAAGAAACAAAAGATGGAAGTAAAGATTTTATTACGGGCTGGGGGTACGGCACGCCTGAAGATCACACAGAGGTTGGTCAGTGCGAGGAATGGAGAGAGAGAGAGAGAAGGGAACCCATCGGCCAATGCCTTTGGGGATCAGAGTATGACCCAGCATCTTGCATCTACAAGCCAAGGTATCTCCCATGGTGAGTTCTAATTGGTGAGTTTAAACAAAGCAGGCATATGTTCTAGGCAGTCATGCTGCTACTGAGAGGTGATCACGGCAGCATATCTGCGAAGTCCATGCAGTGCACAGGGGTCAGGGATGCTAGTCAAGTAGGTTTTATCTAGCTGTCCCATAGAGAAGTGGTTACCAGGAGGCAGTTGTATAAGGCAGATATCTGGCTCGACCACGTTGAAAAATTGGGAGGAGGTACAGAACTACAAAGGGCATTAAGGGTGACTAAGCCCTGCTTCTCGCATGAGAAAGCTAAACGTATTCAAAATGGATGCTGAGGCAACATAAAAATTCTAAGAATTCACTACCGTGTAAATATAAATAAATACTATTTTTATAAAGACAACAATTATGTCTTTGAAATATAGAATATATGTAAATTGTTAAATCAGCTTTAGCCTAAAGCCTTACATAGTTTAAGCTCAGCCTAAAGGTTTCTATGTACACTGCAAACTCTAACGAGTGAAGATGTAAGCAGACCGTAGTCTACTCTTACGCCAATCACCGAGTTTTGGCCAATCAAATGTGGCCAACTGTTTGAACTGTCTTCAAATAAGCCAAATACTGAGCTATAACCAGTCCAGCTGTTTCTGTACCTCACTTCTGTTTTCTGTACGTCACTTACTTTTTTCTGTCCATAAATCCTCTTCCACCACGCAGCCGGGCTGGAGTCTCTGAGGTTACTTTGGCTCGGGAGGCTGCCTGATTTGTGAATCGTTCGTTACTGAATTAAACTCCATTAAATTTAATTCAGCAGAAGCTTTTCCTTTTACAAAACGTATGGCAACAATACAAAAAGAGGGGGAGGACACAAATGAAATTAAATATTGTAGATTCTGGATATTAGCCCTTTGTCGGATGAATAGGTTGCAAAAATTTTCTCTCATTCTGTAGGTTGCCTGTTCACTCTGATGGTAGTTTCTTTTGCTGTGCAGAAGCTCTTTAGTTTAATTAGATCCCATTTGTCAATTTTGGCTTTTGTTGCCATTGCTTTTGGTGTTTTAGACATGAAGTCCTTGCCCACGCCTATGTCCTGAATGGTATTGCCTAGGTTTTCTTGTAGGATTTTAATGGTTTTAGGTCTAACATGTAAGTCTTTAATCCATCTTGAACTAATTTTTGTATAAAGTGTAAGTAAGGGATCCAGTTTCAGCTTTCTACATATGGCTAGCCAGTTTTCCCAGCACCATTTATTAAATAGGGAATCCTTTCCCCATTACTCGTTTTTGTCAGGTTTGTCAAAGATCAGATAGTTGCAGATATGCGGCATTATTTCTGAGGGCTCTGTTCTGTTCCATTGATCTATGTCTCTGTTGTGGTACCAGTACCATGCTGTTTTGGTTACTGTAGCCTTGTAGTATAGTTTGAAGTCAGGTAACGTGATGCCTCCAGCTTTGTTCTTTTGGCTTAGGATTGACTTGGCGATGCAGGCTCTTTTTTGGTTCCATATGAACTTTAAAGTAGTTTTTTCCAATTCTGTGAAGAAAGTCATTGGTAGCTTGATGGGGATGGCATTGAATCTATAAATTACCTTGGGCAGTATGGCCATTTTCACGATATTGATTCTTCCAACCCATGAGCATGGAGTGTTCTTCCATTTGTTTGTATCCTCTTTTATTTCATTGAGCAGTGGTTTGTAGTTCTCCTTGAAGAGGTCCTTCACATCCCTCGTAAGTTGGATTCCTAGGTATTTTATTCTTTTTGAAGCGGTCCTTCACATCCCTCGTAAGTTGGATTCCTAGGTATTTTATTCTCTTTGAAGCAATTGTGAATGGGAGTTCACTGATGATTTGGCTCTCTGTTTTTCTGTTATTGGTGTACAAGAATGCTTGTGATTTTCGTACATTGATTTTGTATCCTGAGACTTTGCTGAAGTTTCTAATCAGCTTAAGGAGATTTTGGGCTGAGACGATGGGGTTTTCTAGATATACAATCATGTCATCTGCAAACAGGGACAATTTGACTTCCTCTTTTCCTAATTGAATACTCTTTATTTCCTTCTCCTGCCTGATTGCCCTGGCCAGAACTTCCAGCACTATGTTGAATAGAAGTGGTGAATCTACAATGAACTCCAACAAATTTACAAGAAAAAAACAAACAACCCCATCAAAAAGTGGGTGAAGGACATGAACAGACACTTCTCAAAAGAAGACATTTATGCAGCCAAAAAACACATGAAAAAATGCTCATCATCACTGGCCATCAGAGAAATGCAAGTCAAAACCACAGTGAGATACCATCTCACACCAGTTAGAATGGCCATCATTAAAAAGTCAGGAAACAACAGGTGCTGGAGAGGATGTGGAGAAATAGGAACAGTTTTACACTGTTGGTGGGACTGTAAACTAGTTCAACCATTGTGGAAATCAGTGTGGTGATTCCTCAGGGATCTAGAACTAGAAATACCATTTGACCCAGCCATCCCATTACTGGGTATATACCCAAAGGACTATAAATCATGCTGCTATAAAGACACATGCACACGTATGTTTATTGTGGCACTATTCACAATAGCAAAGAGTTGGAACCAACCCAAATGTCCAACAACAATAGACTGGATTAAGAAAATGTGGCACATACACACCATGGAATACTATGCAGCCATAAAAAATGATGAGTTCATGTCCTTTGTAGGGACATGGATGAAACTGGAAAACATCATTCTCAGTAAGCTATCGCAAGGACAAAAAACCAAACACCGCATGTTCTCACTCATAGGTGGGAATTGAACAATGAGAACTCATGGACACAGGAAGGGGAACATCACGCTCCGGGGACTGTTGTGGGGTGGGCGGAGGGGGGAGGGACAGCATTAGGAGATATACCTAATGCTAAATGATAAGTTAATGGGTGCAGCAAAACAACATGGCACATGGATACATATGTAAAAAACCTGCACATTGTGCACATGTACCCTAAAACCTAAAGTATAATAATAAAATAAAATAAAATAAATAAATTAAATATTAATAGTTTGGGTACTTGCGCTGTTTGGAGAGTGGTAAAAGCACAATTTTAGTAGACAATAGTAAATCAAGGATGTCTATCTCTAGAGTAGTGATTTAAGAATAAAAAATGAAATATAACTTAAAAGCTACTGGGGGAAAATAGAATAATAAAAATACTTGATAAATTCAAAAATGTGAGAAATGAGGAATAAAGGCACAAACACATGAAACAAATAGAAAACAAATAACCAAGAGTTAGACTTGTAACTAGATTAAATTTATTTATTTATTTATTTTTAATTTTAACTTTTTATTATTAAATTTAAATGTTTCAAACACTAATGAACAACAAAGAAAGACTGAATAAAACAACAAAACTTTACTATATGATGTTTATAAGAGACAAGCTTTAAATATAAGACAAAGAAGTGCTGAAAGTAAAAGATTTGAATATATATAATATAAATACAAGAAAGAAAGCTGATATAGCTATATTAATGTACAAAGTAGACTTTAAGGCAAGAAGTATTATGAGAGGTAAAGAGAGACATTTCATTATGATAAAATAGTCAATTCAGCAGAAAGATAGAATAAACAAAAAATGTCATGCATTTAATAACATGTTTAAAATACATAAAGTAAAGATTGCTAGAACAAAGAGGAAAGACAGGCAAATTCATAGTCATAGTTGGGGATTGTAATGGGTTGAATAACCACTGTCCTCCTTAAAAAATATCTGTGTCCTAACCTAATCTCTGAAACCTGTGAATGTGACCCAGTTTGGAGAGTCTTTGTAGATACAATCAAGTTAATACTCTTGAGTTGAGACCATTCTGGATTGCCAGGGTGGCTTCTAAATCCATGTCCAGTGTCTTTACAGGAGACAGAAGAGCAAAGGAAACACACAGAGGAGAAAGCAACTTGAAGATGGAGGCGGAAAAGGAAATGATGCATCTACAAGCCAAGGAACATCAAAGATTGCCAGCAGCCACTGGAAGGAAGCCTAGAGAGAGGCACAGAACAACTTGCAGATGGAACCAATCCTGTTGACATCTTAACTGAATTTCTGGCCTCCAAATTGTTAAGAGAGTAAATTTATCTTCTTTGAAGCCACCAAGTTTGTGGTAATTTGTTACAGCAGCCCTGGGAAACTAATACAGATATTTTACACATGCTTCTCTATAACTGAGAGAACAAGTGGAGGGGGAAGAAAAAGACTGTTCTAAAGCACATTTTCCTAAATGACATTTCTAGAAAATGAAACAAAATAACTGTACAGTCTTTTCAACTGCATACGTAACCTTTTACCAAAATTGTCCATATTCTGGGCCATAAACCATGTCTCAAATGATTAAATTAATGAAAGAATGATAACTAGAAGATCTCCAAATATTTAGAAATTAAGCAATGCCCTTCTAAATAGTCTATGGGTCAAAGAAGACATCAAAAGTTAAATTAGAAAACTTTTATGTACAATGATAATAAAAATATAAAGATTGTGGGAAGTAAAATAGTTTTACAGAAAAATGTATAGGTTAAATATATGTATTAGAAAAATAAAGGTTGAAAACAAATTATCTAATCAATATCAAGGATTTAGGAGTGGAGGAGTACATAAAGCTTAAAGAAAGTAGAAGAGAATAGGCAGAAATCAGTAAAAGAGAAAATAGTCATACATTAAAGAAAAAACAAGAAAGTTAAAAGTAGTTTATATGAAAAGCTTAGTAAACTTCATAAAGCCCCAGTAAAACTAATTAAGGAAAAAGAAGCAAAAAGATATTACCAATATCAGAAATTAATTAGCATAGGGGTATCACTACAGAATTTACAGACATCCAAAGAATTTCTAATATGAGGATATAATAAATAGCATTATGCTAATAACCTAGAAAATTTAAATAAAATGAGTAAATTCCTTGAAAATATAACTTACCCAAACTAATTCAATATGATATAAAATAATAGTTTTATAGCTATTAAAGAAATTGAATCACTAATTTAAAACCTAACAACAACAACAACAAACCCTCAGGTCCGGATTGCTTCACTGCTGAATTCTTCTAAACATATAAGGAAAAATAATATTAATGTTACACAAATTATTCCAGAGACCAGAAAAAAATAAACAATCTTTAACACATTTTACTAGCCCAACATAATCTTGATGCCCAAACCTGATAAGGACATTAAAATAAAACCAAATTATAACCAAAGATTTCTTGAGAACATAAATGCAAATTTTCTAAACAAAGTATTAGGAAACTGAATCCAGAAATATTTCCAAAGGATGATACAATGATCAAAGTGAGGTTTACCTTGACTGATTTTAAATATTAAATCAATGTTACAACATTACAATAAAAATATGAGCAATCCTGCACACACACACCACACACACACACACACACACACACACACACACACACACACACACATTTCATAGATAGGATAATCATCTATAACACATCACAAGCAACATAGGTTGATTCTAGGAATTTAGAGTTTGTTTGCCCTTTAAAGATCAATCAGTGTAATGTATCACATTAACAGAGTGAAAAAGAAACATGATAATCTCAATACATGCAGAGTGATCAATTAGAATGAACATTCATGATAAATCCTTCAGCAATTAGAAGTAAAGAGGAGTTTCCTTAATCTAATAAAGGATATCATACAAAAATCTACAGCACACATCATGATTTATGATGACCATTAAAAGCCTTGTATCATCTCTTCTACTCAATGTTGTACTGGAGGTTCTAGACAATGTAATAAAGCAGGTGAAATAAACAAAAGACATAAGAAAGGAAAAGATTTAAAAACTTTGTCAGATTCATAGATGACATAATTATGCAGCAACTTCAAAAGATATACAGAAAAACTACTCAATTTAAAAGTAAATTTAATAAAATTGCTGGAGCTGAGGTAAAACCAGCACATATCTAAGAAGTAAATAGAGAATAAAATTTTAAAAATAATAGTAATAAAGATAATGACAGATGTACATGACTTCTATAAGGTAAATTAACAAATATTTTTAAAAGAAATTAAAGAAGACTTCAAAAATGGGAGGATATATCATGTTCATAAATTTAAACTTCAAAACTAAATTTGTTAATGTCCACAAATTGATGTACTGTGTCAATAGAAACTCAATACAAATTCAAATAGGATTCTTTTTGTGGAAATTGACAAGCTGATTCTAAATTTTATATGGTAATGCGAAGTGCCAAGAATCACCAAGTAAATCTTAAAGATGCACATAGTTAGAAGATATATGCCACCAGATATCAAATCTTAATGTCATGCTATAGTAATTAAAACCTTAACATAATGCTATAGTTTTTTTGCCATTATAGTATGGCAAAAAACCAAACCAAACAAAAACACAATGTATGTCAAATAAACCAATGGAACAGAACCTCCCTGGAATGACATCCACATATAGGTCACCTGACTTATGGCCATGGTGCTACATTTAATAAATGATATTAGATCAATTGCCTATCCATAAGAAACAGGGTCTCACTCTGTCACCTGGGCTGGAGTGCAGTGGTACCATCATAACCGACTGAAGCCTTGAACCCCTGTGCTCCCAAGTAGCTGGGACTACAGGCATGTGCCACTGAGCCCAGCTACTTTTATTTTGTTTTTTGTAGAGACAGGGTCTCACTTTGTTGCCCAGGCTGGTCTCGAACTCCTGGCTTCAAGCAATATTCCTGCCTTTGCCTCCTAAAGTGCTAGGATTATAGACGTGAGCCACCTCACCTGGCCCAATTGCCTAAGTAGAATAGAAAAAGCAGTAACTGGCAAAAAAAAACCCCATAAATTGAATATTATTAAAATGTAGAACTTCCGACAACAAGACATCATTAAGAAGGGAAAAAGCAAAAGAAAAGCCATAGCCTGAAAGATAACATTTGTGTTACATTTATTAGAAAACATGAGAATATTTAAATAACTTCTACAAAACAATAAAATCATAGACAAACTAGTAAATAATAGACAAAATTTGGAATAGGCCCTTCAAAAACATATGAAAAGGTACTCAAGATCATCAGTGAAATACAACATAATAATAAAAAAATCTGACCATCCTTCATGCAGCAACAAAAGTGACTTCCAAATATAACACTGAGCAGAAGCCGGACACAAAAGAGTACCTATTTTTTGATTCCTTTATAAAATTTAGGAAGCGGCAAAACTAATTATTAGTGTTATAAATCAGAATAATGGTTACTTTGGGAAGATAACTGGGAAAGGGCATCAGGAAGGCTTCTGGGGTGCTGATAATGTTCTATATCTTAATCTGAGTGCCATTTACATGGATGCATTTAATTTGTAAATATCCATTGAACTGCATAATTAAGATGTGTGCATGTTACTACATATATATGTTATACTTCAGCAAAAAGTCTACATGGTACAAGAAAATTGTTGGAATAAAAAATGACCTCCCAACAAAGTAAACTCCAGGCCATATGGCTTTTCTAGTGAATTCTTTTAAACATTTAAAGAAGAAATAATACCAATTTTATATAAACTCTTACAAGGAAGCAAATACATGAAACACTACCAGCTGGCTTTGTAAGACTGTCATAAGTTTGATATCACAATCTTATAAGGACATTACAAGAAAGAAAATTACAGTCTAATCTCTAAAATAGGAATGGGATGATGAAAGTGTTCTGGAATTAATTGGCGGTGCTGGTTGCCCAATGTCTTAGTCTATTTGGGCTGTTATAACAAAATGCTATAAACCGGTTAGCTCGTACACAACAGAAATTTATTTCTCATAGTTGTGGAGGCTACGGAGTTCAGGATCAACCTCTCTGGCAGATTCAGCATTTCCTCCCATGGCAGGAGGGGCAAAGGAGCTCTTCTGGGCCTCTTTTGTTAGGATGCTAATCCCATTCGTGACAGCTCTGCTCTCATGATCTCATCACCTTCCAAAGGCCTCACTCCCTAATGTCATCACCTTAGGGGTAAAGATTTCAACATATGGATTTGGGGTGGACTCAAACATTCAGCCCATGATATACAACTTCATGAATATACTAAATACCACTGAATTGTGTAATTTAAAAGGTAACTTTTATGATACATGAATTATACTTTAAGAGAAACATCTAAAATGTATTATAAAAGGATATTTGTTATATATAAAAATGATTAAATATTATGACTTAGTTGATTTTAAGAATGTAAAATTGAAATGCAAAATTATTTGCCTTTCAAAAATGTACTCAAAACAGTTTGTTATGTTAACAGAAAAAAGACAAACAGATATGATTACATCGATACATATAACTAAAGTGTTCGATAAACTTCAACATGATTCAAAGACAAAAAATTTTTAATAATGAAAAATATATGAGAATGTCCTTAATTCAAAAATGGTTATCTGCAAAAAGCCTACAGTAAACACCAGGTTAATGGTGAAATGTTTTAATCCTTCCCTTTGAGATGTGGAACAAGACAAGGATGACATCTATTGCTACCAATGTTCAATGTTATACTGGTGGTCCTAGCCATGTGGTAAAGAAGAAAGAAAATAAGGAGAAGGAAAGGAGGGAAGGAGGGAAGGAGGGAAGGAAGGAAGGAAGGACAGAAGGAAGGAAGGAAGGAAGGAAGGAAGGAAGGAAGGAAGGAAGGAAGGAAGGAAGGAAGGAAAGAAAGGAAAGGAAAGGAAAGGAAAGGAAAGGAAAGGAAAGGAAAGGAAAGGAAAGGAAAGGAAAGGAAAGGAAAGGAAAGGAAAGGAAAGGAAGGGAGGGACGGACGGAGGGAGGGAGGGAGGGAGGAAGGAAGGAAGCAAGCAAAGAAGGAAGGCAAGCAGGCAGGCAGAAGGGAAGGAGGGAAGGAAAGAAAAGAAGACAAAGAGTTAAATAAAATTATAATTATCTGGTGGTTTTGTACAGTGTCAACAAGGCCAATTTGGAATTAAGTTTTCCAGACTTAGTTTCTCTGTATGGTTCTGGACTAGGGTTACAGCATGAGAAATATCTGCCTGATATTTGAGAGGCAGAGGTTAAGCAACAGCCATTCCACTCTGAAAGTCACATCCTTGTATAGAGCTGGTGAGGCCCAGTGCAGGAGTGGAGGGTTCAGAAGACAGACCTTTTACCGGAGGCTTGAGAAAAACATTCGCACGGGGAGTTTCAGCATCCTCTACGACGGTTCATTCTCTGTAGGCTAGGAATGACAGTGGGAACTGTTGCCATTGAACTGGGTTCTCTGAATTCACTTGGGGACCAAAGGGCCTCAGGGTGACAGAGTCCAATTGGCAGCACTTAATTGCCAGAGACAATGGGGGTTCTTGTAATGGCTGTTAGAACTGAAACAGCAATCAGAATGATTTGACTGAAGAGGACATTGTTATTGGGCTAATTGATCATGGAGTCTCTAAAACCAAAGTAGATGGACAGCCAACTAAAGTGTTACTTGATTTGTATAAGCATAAGAGATTTAGGTCAAGTGAATAGAAGTCTGACTTGAATTATTGCAAAAGAAGTTCATTGTTCATCAACAATTCCTAGACCTGAATAGTTTATAGACCCAGAGCAGCACGAACGGATGGGAGACTGGATTCTTCTGAGGAAGCACCATGCTACACAGTCAAAAGCATGTATTGTAAATCTTCCCCTAGCCTTCTCCAAGAAGACTTGCAGCTATTTACCAGGATTTGGATATAGAGAGTTTACAGAACTAGAAACAGAGATAAAAATATAGATATAGGTATAGGTGTATTATTATTTTTTTTTCTATTTTACTAATATTTTTTCATATTTCCAAGAAAATTCCTATTCCAATTCCATGTTATCTTATCATAGATTTCAAATAAGATGGAAGGTTTCCCAATTTGTTTTACAAAATAGCAAAACTGTTTCTTAAAGTGGATAAACAACAATAAATGTGTGATCAATGTCATTTGTAAATTTAGATTCTGAAGCTCATAAACTTTCTAGTAAAAGTAACATTTTTAAATACCAAGAAGAAAAGTAAAGAAGTCCCCAAGTTATCCAAAGAGAAGAGTAAGACAAAGATGTTATACACTGTGTTTTACTCAGCCTCAGCCTGGCCCTCACTACATAGGTGTATTTTTTTTTAATAAAATGAGATCTTGCCATATATGCCATTCATCTGATTCTTTTTCCACATAAAA